>NC_136917.1:124848571-125448571 GCF_949752795.1 Hyperoodon ampullatus
TGAGTATTTCTTTTTTAGAGTCCACATATAAGTCAAATTATACAGTATTTGGTCTTTTTCTGTCTGACTTATCTCAGTTGGCATAGTTTCCTCAAGGTCCATCCATGTTGTCACAAATGGAAGGATATCTTCCTTTCTCATGGCTGAATATAATTCCATTGTATATATACACCACATCTTTTTTATCCATTCATCCATTGATGGACACTTAGGTTTCCATATCTTGACTATTGTGAATAATGCTGCAATAAAAATGGGTGTACATATATATCTTCAAAATCCTGTTTTCATTTCCTTTAGGTATATACCCAGAAGTGGAATTGCTGGATCATATGGTAGATTTTTAATGTTTTGAGGAACCTTCATATTATTTTCCATAGTGGTTGGACAAATCTACATTCCCACCAACAGTGTATAAAAGTTCTCTTTTCATCATATCCTCACAAGCATCTGTTGTCTTCTGTCTTCTTGAGGATAGTCATTCTATATAACAGGTATGAAGTGATATCTCATAGTTTCGATTTGCATTTCCATGATGATTAGTGATGTTAAGCATCTTTTCATGTGCCTGTTGGCTATTCTGATGTCCTCTTTGGAAAAATGTCTATTTAGTTCCATGCAGTTTTTAATTGGATTGTTTATCTTTTTGTTATTAAGTTATACGAGTTCTTTATATAGTTTGGATTTTAACCCCTTGCAAAATTGGCTTGCAAAATTTTTCTCCCATTCTGTAGGTTATCTAATTTTGTTAATTGTTCTTTTGCTGTGCAGAAGCTTTTAAGTTTGATGTTGTTTCATCTGTTGATGTTTGCTTTTGCTGTCTGTGCTTTTGGCATATCAGAAAATCATTACCTAGACCAATGTTGAGGAACTTCGTCCTTATGTTTTCTTCTAGTTTTTATGGTATCAGATCTTATGTTTGTCTTTGATTCATTTTGAGTTAATATTTGTGAGTGGTATGAGACATTGGTCCAAATTCATTATTTTGCATGTGTTTCTCCAGTTTTCCCAGCACCTTTTCCCACTGGGTGTTCTTGGCTCCCTTGTTGAATATTAGTCTACTGTATATGCTAGGATTTGATTCTGGGCTCTCTATTCCATTGTTCTATGTGTATATTTCTGTGCCAGTACCATACTTTTAAAAAATTACTATAGCTTTATAGTATAGTTGGAAATCCAGAAGCATGATACCTCCAACTTTATTTTTCCTCAAGATTGCTTTGGTTACTCAGAGTCTTTTGTGGTTTCACACAAATTTCAGGATCGTTTCTTCTATTTCTGTTAAGAGTGCCTTTGGTATTTGATGAGTATTGCATTGAATCTGTAGATGGTATTGGGTAGTATGAACATTTTAAGAACATTAATTCTTCCAATCCATGAATATAGGATGTCTTTCCATTTTTTTGAGCTTTCTTCAATTTCTTTAATCAAAGTCTTATAGTTTTCATAGTATATATCTTTCATTTCCTTGGTTAAATTTGTTCCTAAATATTTTCTTGTTTTTGATGCTGTTGTGAATGGGATAGTGTTCTTTATTTCTTTTCCAGATGTTTCATCATTAGTGTGAAGGAATGCAACTGAATTCTGTATGTTGATTTTGTATCCTGCTACTTTACTGAAATAATTGATTAGTTCCAACAGTTTTTGATTGACTCTTTGGGATTTTCTCTATATAATATCATATTAGAAATCATGTATCAGCAAATAGCAACAATTTTACTTCTTTCTTTCCAGTTTGGATGCCTTTAATTTGTTTGTCTTGTCTAACTGCTCTAGCTAGGACTTCCAGTACTATACTGAATAGGAGTGGTGAGAGTGGGCATCCTTGTCTTGTTTCTGATCTTAGAGGAAAAGCTTTCAATTTTCTCCATTGAGTGTAATGTTATCTGTGAGACTGTCATAAATGGCCCTTACTATGTTTTGGTTCATTCCTTCTATACCCAATTTGTTGAGATTTTTAAAATCATGAATGGATGTTAAATTTCATCAAATGAGATGATCATGTGATTTTAACCTTTGATTTTGTTAATGTGATATATTCCATTTATTGATTGCATATGTTGAGCCATTCTTGCATCCCAAAGATAAATCCCACTGATCATGATGTATAATCCCTTTAATGTGTTGTTGGATTTGGTTTGCTACTATTTTGTTGAGAATTTTTGAATCTAAATTCATCAGGGGTACTGCCCTTAGCATTCTTGTTTTTTTTTTATGGTACTTTTATCTGGTTTTGGTATCAGGGTAATACTGGCCTTGTAAAATGAATTTGGATGTGTTCCCTCCTCCCTGATATTTTAGAAGAGTTTGAAGAGGACTGGTATTAATTCTTCTTTAAATGTTTGGTAGAATTTGCCAGTAAAGCTGTCTGGTCCTAGGGTTTTTTGTGTTGGGAGGATTTTGATTACTGATTCAATTTCTTTATTCAGTATTGGTCTGTTCAGATTCTGTATTTCTCCCTGATTCAGGCTTGGAAGGTCATGTGTTTGTAGAAACGTATGCATTTCTTCCAGGTTTTGTAATCTCTTATGATGATTACAAAACCTGGAAGAAATGCATACGTTTCTACAAACACATGACATAGTATCTCCTCTTTCATTTAGAATTTTATTTGAGTCTTCTCTCCTTTTTATTCTTGGTAAATGTAGTTACAATTTTGTCAATTTTGAAGAACCAGCTCTTGGTTTTGTTGATCCTATTGTTTATGCTGGTCCCTATTTCATTTATTTCTGCTTTGATCTTTATTACTTCCTTCTTCTGCTTACTTTGGGCATAATTTATTCTTTTTCTAATTCCTTGAGGTATAAAGTTAGATTGTTTATTTGTGATCTTTCTTAATATATGCATTTATTGCTGTAAACTTTCCTTTGAGACTGCTTTTGCTGTATACCACAAGGTCTATGTTGGATTTTCATTTGTTTGAAAATAGTTTATTTATCTTTTGATTTCTTCTTGACCCACTGGTTGTTCAGAATGTATTGTTCAGTTTCTACATATTCATAGATCTTCTCTTGATTTCTAGTTTCATACCATTGTGATCACAAAAGATAGTTGGTATGATTTCAGTCTTCTTAAATTTGCTAAGATTTGTTTTGTTTCCTATCATATGATCTAACCTGGGGAATATTCTGTATGTACTTGAGAAAAATGTATATTTTGCTCCATTTGGATGGAATATTATTTATATATATATTTGTGTGTGTGTTATATATATATAATATTCTATTTGTTCTAAAGTATGGTTACATTTCAACATATCATTGTTGATTTTCTGTCTGGATGACCTATGCATTGTCAATAGTGGGGTACTGAAGGATTATTATTGTATTGTCTATTTCTCTCTTAAGATCTCTTAGTATTTGCATAGTATATTTCACTGCTCAGGTGTTGGGAGCATATATATATATGACTGTTGTATCTTCTTGAGTATTGACTCCTTTATCATTATATAATGACATTCTTTGTCTCTTGTTGCCATTTTTGGCTTGAAGTCAACTTCTGAAATAAATATGGCTACACCCACTTTATTTTGGTTATTGCTTGCTTGGAATGTCATCTTCCCTCCTCACTTAGAGTCTATGTCTGTAGTTAGAGCTGAAATGAGTCTCTTGTGGGCAGCATAGAGTTTGGGTCTTGTATTTTTACCTGTGCCTTTTGATTGGTGAGTTCAACACATTTACATTTAGGGTGATTATTGATATGCAAGCACTTGATACTGCCATTTTATCTTTTGACTTCTGGTTATTTTGTATCTCCATTATTTTCTTTTTCCTTCTGCTTCTCTTTATGTTTGTATATTGGTGGTTTTCAGTGATCAGTTTTTCATTCTCCTCCATTTTTACATTTTGTATCTTTATTCCACATTTCTCCTTTGTGGTTACCATGAGGCTTATATAAAATATCTCATAGATAAATTTGTCCTTTTACTGCTGATAGCAACTTATCTTTTTTCAGCTATAAATGTTCTTCCTTTTTACTCATCCCCTTTTTATATTTTTGATGTCACAAATTACCTTTTTGTGCTGTGAATTCATTAACAAATTGTAGTAGTTATATTTTAATGCTTTTTCCCTTTAACTTTTATGTTAGAATTAAGTGCTTAACATACTATTCTAACATACAGTTTTCTAATTCTGACTATCACAGTTATCACAGTTTTGTGTACTTTTTTTTTTAATGTTTCCCTAATTAGCACTTCAGCTTGAAGTACTCCTTTTAACGTTTCTTGCAAGGTAGGTCAAGTGGTGGCAAACTCCCTCAGCTTCTGTTTGTCTGGGAAAGTCTTTATTACTCCTTCATATCTGAAGGACAACTTTGCCAGATAGAGTATCCTTGGCTGGAAATCGTATATTTTAATACTTTGAATATATCATCTCACTCTCTCCTGGCCTGTTGAGTTTCTGCTGAGAAATTCACTGATAGCCTAATAAGGGCTCCTTGGTAGGTTACTTTCGTTTTCCCCCTGGCTGCCATTAAAATTCTTTATCATTGATGTTTTACAGTTTCATTATAATGTCTTGGAAAAGGTCTTTTTGCATTGAGATAATGAAGTGTTCTGTTAGGTTTGTGGACTTGTATGTCTAATTACTTCCCAGGCTTGGGAAGTTCTCAGCTATTATTTATTTATTTTTTAAATAGACCCTCTGCCCCTCCTCCCTTTCTTCTTCTGGCATACCTATTATTATTACTTTGGCTTTCCTAATGGAGTCTCATAATTCTTGTAGGGTTTCTTCACTTTTTAGAAATCTTAGTTCTCTCTCCTCTTCTACCTGAATCATTTCTAAATTCCTATCCTCCAGATCACTAATTAATTCTCTCTTCCATCTGATCTGCTCTATTTTTAATACTTTCTAATGCATTCTTCATCTCATTTATTGAGTTCTTTAGCACCAGAATTTGTTCCTTTTTTTTTTTAAAATAATTTCAATCTCTTTGGTAAAATACTCCTCCTGTATGTTAATTTTATTCCTGCATTCAATGAATTTGCTTTTCTGAGTTTTCTTTCAGATTGTTCAATTTCTTCATAACAGCTACTTGGAATATTGCAATCTAACTGACAAAGAATTCAATGTCTTTGAGTTTAGTTGCTGGAGATTTGTCATTTTCTTTTTGAGATACCAAATTACCATGATTTTTCATAGTGTTTGATGAAATGTGCATCTATCATCACATTTGAAGTAGTAAACACCACCTTTCTTATTTTGGAAGGTTTTGTTTACCTTGAGTCTAACAAACAGTTAAACAGATTGGCAATTAGAAACCTTTCTTTGTTTTCCAGAAGGTGGACTATAGCACAAATTTTCAGTTTCTCTTACCAGAGCTGATGTGCTGCCAAAGTTGGGAGCATGTGCATAAAAATGTTGGCATAAAAAGAAAAAAAGCAGGTGGCAGAGTGTAGGGAGGTATGGGCTTGGTATCTGGGGCTTTGGGTGTGCCCATGGACCAGTAGGGAGATCTTAGAGTTAAGGAGTCTCAGAGGTCTATGGGTTGACCTCTTACTGAAATCCTGGGGCAGACAGCAGGAAGTGTGTTCCTTCAGTTCTCTTTGTGTGTCTTCTTCCCTCTCCTATGACCTCCCCCAGTCATGGAGGTCCCTCCTCAGAAAGAGCACTGTGTTCTGTCCAGCTGCAGCCTGTGTGGCCTGGCAGACTTTCACTCACCACTCTCTCTTTCTACCTCCTATTAGAGAAGTCACTCCTGACAGGTGCTGCTGTGGTCACTGTCCCCCTTGGCTTTGTAGCCTTCTCCAAAGTCCAATCCACCCACTTTCGGATGCACAGATGGATGGATCTCATGTGTGTCCTAGTGTGCTGTGCAGAGAGGCATTTTTGCTCACTAACAGATCTCCAAAGAGTTCTAAATTAAAGGGGAGATTTAAAAAAAGGAACAACTCACACCATCATGATGGTGACATCACTCCATCATGAAGTATCCTCTAATTTCCTTTGCACTTTATTTGACCCACTGTTTGTTTAAAGTGTGTTATTTAATCCCTATTTGTGAGCTTTTCAATTTTCCCTCTTGATTTCTAGCTTATTTCATTGTGGTTGAGAAGATACTTTGTATGACTTCAATCTTTTTAAATTTATCAAGACATGTCTTGTGGAAGTACCACATCTTTTTTATTTTTATAACTTAATTAAGTACAAAAAATAAATGTGATTTACTTATTTTTTTTTCCCTTTAATTTTGGAGGACTATAATACTTGCCATTAAGGTATGTAATTTATGATAATTATATTTACATTTTTATACATAAATTATGGGTTTATAGTATCATATTCCTAATTTGTCACAATTGGGCTAAATGTGGTACATTTTATTTATGATGCCAGGATAAATACATAATAAACACCAGAAAACCATTTGTCTATTAAAAAGCAAACAACCATTACATAATCATTTAGTGATATTAATTTTGAGTGAGTGGTTGTTTGTCTAAGATTTAGATAAATATACTCCCTAATTTTTGTCTGTTTTATTTTAAACAAAAAGTATTATATAAAATGTATGTTCAATTAGATGTTATAATGTAATCATTCACACTCAAAATTAAGAATATTTTCCATGTAACAAGATTTAATAGTTTTCTTCTGTAAAAAATAAATATACAATCCCTTATTTTCCTTTATTTATAATAACATGGAATTCAGAATAACTAGATCTTATCAATGAGTCTATTTGTAGTTACACACTGTAATGCTAAAAATTGAGGTTCAGTGGTAAATTTTTTAGAGTATATTTAGTTTGGAGATCTTAACCTAATATCCAACATATTACAAAGGTATCTCTTGTCAGGAAATATTTCAAAGAGCCTCATTTAGGTTGTGAAACAGTGTACTGGATCATTTTAATTATCAGTAAGTCTTTCAGGATAGATATGTTCTCCAGTTTACAAATTAAAAATACAAAAAGGGCTTGAGGCTTTGCCAGTTTACTGGTTTGCCACGGGTCACATCATAAGTGATGGATCTGGATCATAAAGGCAGTTCCTGTTTATATACTCATGACAGTACATTAAATTCCAGATATTTCAAAATGTAAGACAATGCAAAATTCTCTCATTAGCTTGACATTTTATACTGAAACTATTTCAAGCAAACTGCCTTTTGAGAAGATAATTATTTTTAAAATAATTTTATCTATTTTGCTGGATATATAAATATATCCCACCTTATTTTAAAAATCTTTTCTTTGACATTAAAATACTGAGCAACCTGATTAGTTAGAAGACAGTGAGGTAGTAGTCAACCAAAATGGCAACACAGGAGATTCCTGAGCTCTCCTACTCCCACAGACAAAATGAATGTAGAGCTACACATGGAGAAATTCCCTCTGAAAGAGATCCGGAAAGTAGCTGAGTGATCGTATACATCAGATGAATGAAAAAATATCCACGGTGAATTGGGTAGGAAAGGTTGAGGCACACTCTTGCCATAAACCCAACCCCTTACACAGTGCTGTATAACTGGGGATGAATCCCCGACTCCCAGCTTCTCCCTGAGGAGCAAAGGATTTGGACCCTATATCTAGTATTCCAACATTTAAGACTCTCAATAGAGGGAGTTTCAAAACACCTACCTCAGAAATCTAACTGGGCTTGGGTCCATGAGAACCACAAGATGACAGCAAACAAACAAAGAAGCAATTCTTAATGGGCATACTAGAACTGCCATGGCTATCTCACTGCAGAGGGATCAGGCAAAATCACTCATACACCAGTCTTTCCCTGAGAGAAGTTTATCTGCATACTTTAAAAGCTTCTGCCTCAGGGCCAGGCTTCTAATTTAGATGGTTCTAGGGTCTGGCCTGCATCCTCCCAAGAGACTGGGGAAGCCAGGGGATACCTCTCCTGCCTTCTCTGTCCAGCCTGATACAAGTCACCAGTACTTACTTGGAAGGAGCATGTAAACACATCTGCACCCCAGATTTTATGGCTGCCAAACAGGGTATGGGTCCCCAGATCACCTGACTCTGATAGCTAAAGGGCTTCCATTCATAAGTTCCACAGAACTGTGGCAAACGAAGAAGCAATTCTTAACTGGCTATCCCACCAGGGCTCAGTGCAGATGAAGCAGGCAGAACAGCCTCTCAGTTTTTTCCTGAAAGGGGTTTATCTACATACTCTAAAAGCTGCCACTTGAGAGCCTGGCAGAATTCTAAGTTGGTAGGCATCTAGGGGCAGCTGTGATCCTCTCTAGAGACCAGAGAAATTGGTGGATATCCCTCCCACCTTCTCTCTCTAGCTCACTCCAATAATGAAACCAAGTTGCCAGTATCTCCCTAGAAGGAGCCTGTAAACACATCTGGGGTACCCCAGGTTTTGTGGCTGCCACTGAAAGATGGGCCCCAGATTGCTTGGCTCTAGTAGCCAATGGGATTTTCACTCACAAGTTCCACAGGACTGTGTAAAATAAATAAACAGTTCTTAATGGACAAAGGAGCACCAACCCTCCCCCCTGGCTATAAACCTGGGCCCATTATAGAGGGAGCAGGGGAAAATGTCCATTTCCCACTTTCTCCCTGGAAGAGGCTTAACTACTTACTTTCCCAGCTGCTGCTTGAGGGACCACTTTCAATCAAGCTGCATCTAAATGCTGACTGTGATCTTCCCCTTTGGGACATTGATGGGTCTTGATACACCCTCAGCTACTGGGAGCCACTAAAAATAAAGGCGGAGGCATGGACAATCACAAAAATTTAGGACACAACTAGGTGCTTGGGTTGGGCTGATAGATAAGGTTCATCTCCTAATTGAGAAAACTCTGTCAAAACTGGGAGAGGTGTCTATTTTATCTACTGCACAAAAACCGAAATAGAAAGTCAAGGAAAATGAAGAAATAGGAGTATATTTCAAACAAAAGGACAGGATAAATTTACATAAACACATCTTAGTGAAACAGAAAAGAAGTTTACCTGATGGTTCAAAATAACAGATACAAAGATGCTCACTGAGGTTAGGAGAGCAATGCATGAACAAAGTGAGAATTCAAACAAAGAGAAAAAATATTTTTTAAAATACCAAACAGAAATCACATAGCTGATATCAATAATTGAACTAAAAAATTCAATAGAGAGGGTTCAAGCAGACTAGATCAAATGGAAAAAAGGACCAGCAAAGTAGAAGACAGGGCAATGGAATTCATTTAATTAGAGGAACAAAAAGAAAAAAAAGATTGAAAAAGAGTGAAGATATCTTAAGGTACTTATGGGACACCATCAAATGGACCAATGTACACACTATAAGAGTCCCATAAGGAGAAGAGAGAAAGGGGCAGATAACTTATTTGAAGCAGTAATAGCTGAAAACTTCCTTATCCTGGGAAAGGAAACAGACATCCAGATCCAGGAAGCAGAAAGAATCACAAATGAGATCAACCCAAAGAGGTCTATGCCAAGACACATTGTAATTAAAATGTCAAAAATTAGAGAAAAGGAGCAAGAGAAAAGCAACTACTTATATCCAATGGAAGTCCCATAACATGGTTAGCTGACTTTTCAGTAGAAACTTTGCAGGCCAGAATGATATATTCAAAGTGAGGAAAGGAAAAACCTACAGCCAAGAATAGTCTACACAACAAGACTATTATTCAGATTTGTAGGAGAGGTAAAGAGTGTTACAGACAAGCCAAAGGTAAAAAAGTTCAGCACCACTAAATCAGTTTAATGAGAAATGTTAAAGCATCCTCTTTAAGCAGAAAAAAGAGACCAAAACTAGGAATATGAAAATTATGAAAGGAAAAATCTCATTGGTAAAGACAAATATACAATAATAGTGGTAGATTAATCACTTATAAAGCTAACAGGAAAGCTAAAAGTCAAACATAGCAAACTCATCTATAACCATAAAAAATAGTTAAGGGATAAACAAAACAAAAAATTGTAAAATATGTCAAAAACAAATGTGGGTGGGAGGAGTAAAAAGAGTTGTTAGAATGCTTTAAAAAATGAGATCTTCAACTTAAAATAATTGTGTGTGTGTGTGTGTATATATACATACACACACACACACATAAACACACACACACACGTATGTATATATATGAACCTCATGGTAACCACAAACCCAAAAAACCTATAATAGATACACACAAAAGAAAAAAGAAATCCAAACATAGTTATTAAATAACAAGGGAAGAGAGCAAAAGAAGTTAGAAATAAATAAGAAGTACAAAACACCCAGATAACACTTAACAAAATGGGAATAAATGTATAAACTTTAAACTTTAAATGTAAATGGACTAAATGCTTCAGTCAAAAGGCATAGAGTGGCTGAATGGATAAAAAAAAATGAGACCCATATATATGCTGCCTACAAGAGACACACTTCAGATCTAAAGACACACACAGATTGAAAATGAGGGGCTGGAAAAAGCTATTCCATGCAAATGGAAATGAAAAGAAAGCAGGGGTAGCAATACTCATATCAGACAAAATAGACTTTAAAATAAAGACTGTCATAACAGACAAAAAGGACATTAAGTAATGAAAAAGGTATCAATCCAACAAGAAGATATAACAATTGTAAATATATATATACACCAACATAGGAGCACCTAAATATTTAAAGCAAGTATTAATTGTAGGTGACTTAAACATCCCACTTACATCGATGGGAAGATTATCCAGATATAAAATCGATCAGGAAACACTAGCTTTAAATGGCACATTAGACCAGAGAGACTTAATAGACACTTAGAGAACATTCCATCCAAAAACAACAACATATACATTCTTTTGAAGTACACATGGAACTTTCTCCAGAATACACTGCATGCTAGGCCAAAAAACAAGCCTCAATACATTTAGGAAAACTGAAATCATATCAAGCATCTTTTCCATCCACAATGGTATGAGACTAAAAATGAAATATCTGAAAAATAACACCTACAAACAAACAAACATATGTAGGCTAAACCATATGGTACTATATAACCAGTGAGTCACTGAAGAAATCAAAGAGGAAATTAAAAAATACCTGCATACAAATGACAACAAAGACACAATGATTCAAAATCTATGATAGGCAGCAAAAGCAGCTCTAAAAGGGAATTGTATAGCAATACAAGTCTATCTCAGGAATCAAGAAAAACCTCAACCTAAACTTACACCTAAAGGAACTAGGAAAAGAACAAATAGAAAAACAAAGTTAGTAGAAGGAAGGAAAGAATAAAGATCAGAGCAGAAATAAATGAAACACAGACTAAAACAACAGTAGAAAAGATCAATGAAACTAAAAGCTGGTTCTCTGAAAAGAAATAAAATTCATGAACATTTAGTCAGATGCATTAAGAATAAGAGAAGGCCCAAGTAAATAAAATCAGAAATGAGAGAGAAGTTAAAACCAACACTACAGAAATACAAAGGATCAAAAGGGATTACTATCACAATTATATGCCAATAAAATGAATAACCTAGGAGAAATTGATAAATTCCTAGAAACATACAGTTTCCCAAGACTAAATCAGAATGAAACACAAAATATGAACAGACCAAATGCCAGTCATGAAATTGAAGGACTAATTTAAAAACTCTCAACAAACAAAAGTCCAGTATCAGAAAGCTTCACAGGCAAATTCTACCAAACATTAAAGAGGAATTAATGCCTATCTTTTTCAAACTCTTCCAAACTCATTTTACTAGGCCAGCATTACCCTGATACAAAAGCCAGACAAAGACATCACAAGAAAATTATGGGTTAATATCCCAGATGAATACAAATTCAAAAATCCTCAACATAATGTTAGCAAATCAAATCCAATAATACATTACAAGGATCAGAGAACACTATCAATTGGGATTTTTCCTAGCAATGCAAGAATGGTTCAGTATTCTCAAATTAGTCACTGTGATATAGCACATTAACTGAAGAATAGAAATGATATGATCAGCTCAATAGATGTTGTAACAGCTTTTGACAAAATTCAACATTCATTTATTGAAAAAGCTCTCCACAAAGTGGGTACAGAGGAAACATACTTCAACATAATAAAGGCAACAATGAGATATCACCTCACACCCATCAGAATGGCTATTATCAAAAAGATACCAACAAGTGTTGGCAAGGATATGGAGTGAAGGAAACTCTCATGCACTGTTGGTACAAATGTAAATTGGTGCAACCACTATGGAAAACAGTATGGAGGGTCCTTAAAAATTAGAAAGAGAACTACTATGTGGTCCAGCAATTCCAGTTCTGAGTATTTTTCCAAAGAAATGAAAACACAATTCAAAAGGTGTATGCACCCCTATGTTATTTGCAACATAATTCACAATAGCCAACATATGGAAGCAACCCTACATGCCCATAGATAGATGAATAGATAAAGAAGATGTAGACACACACACATGCGTGTGCACACATATACATACAATGGAATATTACTCAGCCATAAAAAGAATGGAATCTCACCATTTGTGACAACATGGATGAGCCTGGAGGGTATTATGCTAAGTGGAATAAGTCAGACAGAGAAAGTAAAATACCATATGATTTTACTTATATGTGGAATCTAAAAAAAAAAAACAAATGAATGAAACAAAACAGAAACAGTCACTGATACAGAGAACAAAGGTTTGCCAGAGGGGAAAGGGGATGGGGGAGGAGAGAAATAAGGTGAGGGAAAATGAAGAGTTACAAACTTCCAGTTACAAAATAAATGAGTCATGAAAATGAAATGTACATCATGGGGAAAACAGTCAATAATAAGGTAATATCTTTGTATGGTGACAGATGGTAACTAGACTTATCTTGGTGATTAGATATTTCTATACATTACAAAATAATCACTATCTTGTGTGCCAGGAACTAACAGAGTGTTGCAGGTCCATCATACTTCAAAGAAGACCAAATAAACCAACTCACAGTAAAAGAGATCAGAGTTGTGGTTACCAGAGAGGTAGTAGTTGGGGGGAGGCGGAATTGGATAAAGGTAGTCAAAAGGTACAAATGTCTGGTTATGAGATAAATAAGTACTAGGGATGTAATGTAAAACATGATTTATGTAATTAATACTGCTCTATATTATATCTGAAAGTTGTTAAGAGAGTAAATCCTAAGAGTTCTCATCACAAGGAAAAAACCTTTTCCCCTTATTTTCTATATATATTTGATGATGGAGGCTCACTAAACTTATTGAGGTAATCATTTCATGATTGATGTATGTCAAATCATTATGCTGCATGCCTTAAACTTATACAGTGCTTTATGTCAATTATATCTCAATAAAACTGGAAGGAAAGAAATTAATAAACATATAACATTTTTTAAATAAATTAAAAAATAAATTTATTTATTTATGGTTGCTTTGGGTCTTAACTGCTGCACATGGCTTTTTTCTAGTTGCGGCGAGTGGGGGCTATTCTTTGTTGTGGTGCTCAGGCTTCTCATTGTGGTGGCTTCTCTTGTTGCAGAGCATGGGCTCTAGGCACGTGGTTGTGGCACGTGGGCTCAGTAGTTTTGGTACCCGGGCTCTAGAGCGCAGGCTCAGTAGTTGTGGCGCACGGGCTTAGTTGCTCCGCGGCATGTGGGATCTTCCCGGACCGGGTTCCAACCCATGTCTCCTGCACTGGCAGGCAGATCCTTAACCACTGCACCACCAGGGAAGCCCAATAAACATATAACATTTTTAAAAGACAATAAAATACATGATTATGTTGTAAGATCACATACACACACACACACACACACACAATCTATGGCAGATACACAAAAAATAAAGACAAAGCAAGCAAAGCATACCACTACAGAAAATCATTACAAAGGAAAACTGTAATTCCTCAAATTATAAAGGAAGAGAATGAGAGAAATAAAGGAACAAGAGAATAATGAAACAAACAGAAAATAACAAAATGGCAATAATAAGTCCATACGTATCAATAGTTACTTTAAATGTGAATGGACTAAATTATTCAACAACAGAGAGTGTGTATTAAAAAAAATCCAGGGACTTCCCTGGTAGTCCAGTGGTTAAGATTTCTCACTTCTACTGCCAGGGACACCGGTTTCATCCCTGGTCAGGGAACTAAGATCCTGCATGCCACCAAAAAAAAAAAAAAAAAAAAAAAAAAAATCCAACTATATGTTGCCAACAAGAGGCTTACTTCAGCTTTAAAGACACACACAGTCTTAAAATACAAGATGGAAAAAGATACTTAATGCAAATTTTTAAAATGCAGGGGTAGTCATACTTCTATTGGACAAAAGAGACATTAAGTCAAAGACTGTAACAAGAAACAAAGAAGGTGGTTATATAATAATAAAGGGGCCAATTCATCAAGAGGATGCATTTGGCCCTCTATATCCATGGGTTTAGCATCTACAGACATGGAGTGCCAACCGCTTTCATTGAATTATGCCACTTTATTAAGGGACTTCAGTATCTGCTGATTATAGTAACAGTGGGGGCTCCTGAAACCAATCTCTTATGGATACCAAGAATGACTGCATAATATTTGTATTTATGCATCCAACATAGGAATGCCTAAACATATAAAACAAATATTATGAGATCTGAAGGGAGAAACAGACAGCAATTTAATAATAGCCAGGAACCTTAGAACTCTACTTTCAAGAATGGAGAGATGATTTAGACAGACAATGAATAAGGAACATTGGACTTAAACTACCCGTAAGGTCAGATGAACCTAAGACATATATACAGACCATTCCACCCAAAATGTAGCAGAATACACATTCTTTATAAATGTAAATGAAACAGTCTCCAGGACAGATCATATGATAAGACACAAAAGAAATCTTAACAAATGTAATAAGATTGAAATCATATGAAGCATATTCTCTGACCACGATGATATGAAATTAGAAATCAATTACAAGAAGAAAACTGGAAAATTTACAAACGTGTAGATTAAACAACATGTTCCTGAACAACCAATGGGTCAAAATGAGAAGTCAGGAATTATCTTGAGACCCATAAAAATAGAATCACAACATATAAAAACTTATGGGGTGCAGCAAAAGCAGTTCTAAGAGGGTATTTTATAGTAATGAATGCCGACATTAAGAAAAAAAGATCTCAGGGGACTTCCCTGGTGGTCCAGTGGTTAAGACTCTGTGCTTCCAATGCAGGGGGTGCGGGTTTGATCCCTGGTTGGGGAACTAGGTTCCCACAAGCCACGTGTCATGGCCAAAAAAAAAAAAGAGACAAAGATATCAAATAAACAACCTAATTTTATATTTTATGGACTAGAAAAAGAACAAACTAGGCCCAAAGTTAGTAGAAGAAAGGAAATAAAGATTAGAGCAGAAATAAATGTAATAGGGGCCAAAAAGACAATAGAAAAGATCATTGAAACTAAGAGCTGTGTTTTTTTTTAAAGATACAATAGATAAACCTTTAGCTAGACTTACCAAAAAATTTTTAAAAGGAACTCAAAAAATAAAATTATAAATGAAAAAGGAGACATTACAACTGATAATATGCAAGTACAAAGAAGCATAAGAGAATGTGAACAATTATATGCCAAAAATTTGGACAACCTAGATAAAATTTAAATTCCTAGAAACATAGAGCCTACCAAGACTGAATCATCAAGAAGCAGAAAATATGAACAGCTCAATTACTAGTAAGATGATTGAATCAGTAATCAAAAACTTCCCATCAAATAAAATCCATGACAGATGGCTTCACTGATGAATTCTACCAAAAATTAAAAGAAAAACTAATGGTAATCTTCTTCAAATTCTTTCAAAAAATTGAAGAGGAGGGAGCACTTCCAAACTCATTTACTAGGACAGCATTACTCTAATATGAAAGCTAGACAAGGACACTACAAGAAAAGAAAATTATGGGTATATTCTTGTTGAATACAGATGCAAAAATCCTCAACAAAATGTTAGAAAAATGAATTCAACACTAAAAGGATCAGGTAACATGATCAAGTGAGATTTATTCCAGGTATGAAAGAATGGTGCAACATCTGTAAATCAATGTGATATACCACATTAACAAAATGAAAGAATCACATGATCATCTTGACAGATGCAGAAAAAGCATTTGACAAAATTGAAGATCGCTTGGTGACAAAACTTTCAGTAAACTGGATTATAAAGAGAACATATGTCAACATAATAAAGAACATATATGGCAAGCTCTCAGCTAGCAACATACTTAATGGTGGAAAACTAAAAGCTTTTCCTCTAAAAACAGGAATAAGACAAAGATGCCCATTCTCACCACTTTTATTCAACATAGTTTGGGGTCCTAGGCAATTAGCCAAGAAAAAAAGCCATCCAAAGCAGAAAGGAAAAAGTAAAATTGTCTCTATTTGTGGATGTTATGATAAAGAGAAAATCCTAAAGACTTCATAAAAAACCTCCTAGATATAATCAATAAATTCAGTAAAGATGCAGGATACCAAATCAATATACAAAAATCAGTTGTATTTCTATACACCAACAAAATATTATCAGAAAGAAATTAAGAAAATACTATTGACAATAGCATAAGAACACTGGAATAAATTTAACCAAGGAGGTGAAAGATCTGTACACTGAAAACTGTAAGATATTGATGAAAGAAATTGAAGAAGACACAAATGGAAAAATATTCCATATTCATGGATTGGAAGAATTAATATTGTTAAAATGTCTGTCCTACCCAAAGTCACCTACAGATCCAGTGTGATCCTTATCAAAATTCCAACGGCATCTTTCACAGAAATAGAAAAAGCAATCCTGAACTTTGTAAGGAATCACAAAAGAAACCAAATAGCTAAAATGATCTTGAGAAAGAAGAACAAAGCTGGAGGCATTACACTTTCTGATTTCAGACTATAGTAGAAAGCTGTAGTATTCAAAACTATATGGTAGTGGTATAAAAACAGACACAGAGCAATGGAACAGAATAGAGAGCCTAGGAATAAATCCATACATATATAGTCAATTTTTGATAAAGGGGCCAAGAATATACAATGAGGAAAGGATAGCCGCTTCAATAAATGGTGCTTAGAAAAATGGATTGCCACATGCCAAAGAATGAAACAGAACCCCTATCTTTCACCATACACAAAAAAATCAACTAAAAATGGATTAAAGATTTGCATGTAAAACCTAAAACTGTAAAATCCTTGATGAAAACATAGGGTATAAGTTCCTTGACACTGGTCTTGGCAATGATTTTTTGTATTTGACACCAAAAGTAAAGGCAACAAAAGCAAAAAAAAAAAAAACAAGTGGGATGACATCAAATAAAAAGCTGCTGCTCATCAAAGGAAGCCATCAAAAAAATGAAAAAGCAACCTATGAATTGGGATAAAATATTTGCAAACTACGTATCTGATATAAGGTTAATATCCAACATAGACAAAGAACTCATACAACTCAATAGCAAAAACACAAATAACCCAACTAAAAAACAGGCAAATGGCCTGAAGAGACATTTTTCCAAAGAAAACATTCAACTGGACAACAGGTACATTAAAAGGTACTTTTAACATCACTAATTACCAAGGAAATGCAAATCAAAACCACAATGAGATATCAACTCACAGCTGGTAGCATGATTATTATCTAAAATACAAGAGGTTAATACTGGAGAAGATGTGGAGAAAAGGGAACCATGCACACTGTTGGTGGAAATGTAAACTGGTGCAGCCACTATGGGAAACCACATGGAAGTTCCTCAAAAAATTAACAATAGAACTATCATAGATCCAGTAATCCTAATTCTGGGTACATATCTAAAGGAAACAAAATCACTATCTGGAAGAGATATACACCAAGGTATGTAAACTAACTAAATGTCCATTGATGGGTAAATGGATAAAGAAAGGTGGTATATATATATATATATATATATATATAATGGAATAATATGCAGCCTTAAAAAAGAAGGAAATCCTATCCTGCCATTTTGACACAGATAAATGTGGACAGCATTGTGCTAAGTGAAATAAGCAAGACAGAGAAAGAAATACTGCATGCTATCAGTTATACATGGAATCTAAACAAAACAGAAAACAAACAAATAAACCAGAAAAACCTCATAGAAACAGGGTAGAAAAATGGTTTATTTGGGGCTGAGGAGTGGGGGAAATAGGGAAAGGTTGGTAAAAGGGTACAGTCTTTCAGTTATAAGATGAATAAAGTCTCAGGACCTAATGTGGTTATAGTTGATAACATTGTATTGTATAACTGAAATTTGCTAAGAGAGTAGAACTTAAATGTTCTCACCAAAAAAACCACAAAAAACAAACAAACAAAAACTTAAAGAAAACATGTGAGGTGATGGTTGTGTTATCTGACTCACTGTGGAGGTATCCTTTCATAATGTATACATATATCAAATTACCAAACTGTATACTTTAGATTCTTAAAAAAATTTTTTTAGGTCATTGATACTGCCAATAAAGCTGGAAAAAAAGAATAAGCAACCTTCATTAATGTTTGAATCCGTATGTAACCTCCATGGGGTGATGTTGGGAGATATTTGGAAATATAAGGGGGGATACTGGTAGTTACAATAAATGAAGGGTCTACTTCTGGTCAGGTGTGCTAAATGTTCAGCAATGTTGGGTTAGTCTCATACAATGAAGAACTGTCCTGACCAAAAGACCAATAGGACTCCTTTTGAGAAACACAGTAGGGGTCCCTTATTTGAAACAAAATAAGGAATTAAGAAAATGACCCATGGGTAGTTAAATTCATAACTGAAGTTTGTTATCAGATAAACCTACCTTGTCAGATCATGGCTCAGACAGGGCCTCATTTAAGTAGCAATATCTATATCAAAAAGTTATTCCTAACATTTCTAAGTCTCCAAATAGAAATTATTGAAATGATTTAGTAATTTATGCTATTAGTTATATGAGCTGGTTATCAGTTTTATAAATATTTACAGTCGCTTAAGTGAATGAAAAGGAATATATTTTCTAATTTTTGATTTATGTAACTAGAAATATTATATTACTAGCTGTTAAACATTTTGGAGGTCAACCTGATAGGAAATGTTGTTCAGAAAAGTCAGACTCCATTAATTTTCTTTTTTTTTTGGCTGCACCGTGTGGCATGTGGGATCTTAGTTTCCTGACCAGGGATTGAACCCACGCCCCCTGCATTGGGAGCGTGGAGTCTTAACCACTGGACCACCAGGGAAGTCCCAGACTCCATTAATTCAATGACAACTCAGTTTAAGAAAAAAAAAAATCATTTTATCTGCTTGAGAGATTATTTTCCCTATTGAGAATTTAAAAAGGCACTATTACTTCAGATTCATCTTATCTTTTCAAAGCTCTGCTACTATTCCTGAGAAATCAGCACCCATTTCACAGGAAGTCATATTATCAAATCAGCTTGAAAAGTCTCATATTCGGCCACCAATTGTCTGTATAAGCTCTTTTGAAAATAAACTAGTAACCTTATTCTTTTCTTGTTCTGTATGAAATCTTAGGACATACCACATAAGCAATGTAGAATAAAATAAACTGAAAGCATAAAACATATTTCAGAATGAACTCAAAAGTTTCTAGTTACTTAAATTGTCTCTTTTTAAATTCTCTTGTAATATTTTTAGAAATTAACCTAATGGCCTTTCATTTTCTCAGACCAGAAAGAGTAACAAAAGAAAAAGCAGTTCCTGTGCCATATGTTATTATTTTCTCTCCTTGCTATTTTAAGAAAAAGGATATTTAAATGTAGTATTGAAGAAAAAAATTAACAGGATAGAAACTGTTTCCAGATTATATTTTCAGATTCTACTATAAAATATCTAATTTATACATAATCTTGCATTATATCCAGTATAATATTTCAGCCCATCAGAAATGCAGTAGATCATATATTTTAAGTGATAATATAAAACAGCAGAACCTCTACTGTATTACCAAAATAATAGAATTGTTCACAAAAGAGTAGTAACCTAAAATTTCTCAACTTTTTCAATTTCCCTAGAAAAGTTAAAACGTGTATGTAGAGTAGACCTTTGCTAATAAAAACCATTTTATTGTCAGCACAGTTATGAAGTTTTTGTTTTAAATATCTTAGGCTGCTTTGCTTAATTATAGCACAAGCCTGATACTAGTGAAGGTAAAGATTTGAAGTTTACATCTGTTCAGTTGTTTGCAAGTTTTCAGTAGCAAATTATAAATCTGGAAATGTTAAAACAGTTTCATATTAGCTTATTAATTTTAATGAACTAATACTCTAATAGCTGTTGAAATTTGTGAGTAAACATCTCATTTAATATTCATCTTTTTAAAGCCATAATAAATAAGCCCTTCTATTTCATGTTCACTGTAAAAACAAAAGATACAGCTACAGCTATGGTATAGTGAATCATGGCAATAGCCCCACCAGCTGGCAAAAAAGTCCTGGAACTTTCAAGCATATCTTCAGATCATTAGCATACTGCTTAATGTCCCCAAAGGAAAGAAGTTGGGATTGTCCCTACCCCCTTCTCTACATACTTTTTTGTTTTGCAACTTCTTTTCCTCTCTTGAGACTACCTTGATAACCCTTTCAACCCACTTTCCTTTTTTAACAGATTTTTTAAAATGTAATTTTTTTTTTTTTTTTTTTTTTTTTACAGATGAAAAAATAGGCAAATAGATTTGGTGCCTTGGATACAACATGGACGTAATAAACACTTTGTTATATCCCATGGCATTTTCCCCCAGAGAGGTGTTGTTCTCAGCATATTGGCTAAACTCTAATTTGTGCCATTACTTGCAGATTTCTTAAATTTGCACTGTAGTTTCAAATTAAATTTATATTTATGATCCAAAACAAATGGGCAACTGCCATGCATTATTAAACTATCACTGAATTATGTCAGAGTTAACTTCATTTCAGTGTAAGAAAAACACTAATCCTCTCCTTTATTTATAACATTGTATTCTGTCTGATTAATTCATTCTTCATAATAGCATGAATATGATACTGCCTGGAAGTCAGAGAATAAATAGAAGGACTTTTCATGGTACCTTTCCATTTTGAGTCCACATTCTGTTTTGCTATATAGTCACAAATCCTAGCAGCTTCTAGAGTAATGTATCTCAGGCTTAGTACTTTGCATATTGGACAAAAGCTCTCCTGGGGAGCTTTAATTACTACTGATGTTTGAGATGCATCTCCAGAGATTCTGATTTAATTGGTATGGGATATGACCAGGGGATTGGGATTCACTTAAGGTCATAGTGTGAAATATCAGAAACCAATACCCAGAACTGTTTTGCTTCCAAAAAACTAAACAAAACAAAACCTTACCTCTTCTCCTCTCTCATGCAAAAAAATTTCTTTTTCATCTGTTCAAGTTAATTGAGGACCTTGGAAATTTCCAAGACGAGATAAAAAGTTCTGTTTCATAATAATGGTTTTATTTTGTAGTTAATTTATTTTAGGGCATCCAATTCCTGAAATTCTGGTTTAAAATTATGAATGAGGATGGTTATCTCTCTTGGAAGTTCTTTATGTCTTTATTAGTATCATCAAGCTAAATTCTTTACTGATTGATTGAAAGGAGAAGGAGTGCTTTACATTTTACTTTCCCTAAGGAATAAGTGATGCAAACTGTAATTTCTCTAGAAGCTAGTTATTTTATATACTTTGTGCAAATATAATCATATTCTGCAAAAAAAAAAAAAAAAAAAAAGAAAACCCAAAAATTCCTTACATAACCTCGAATCCATAACTTCAGGACTTTTTTGAGTCTAAAATAAATTTATAAGATTTAAAATCATACATTTAAAATAATGGCTTATGAACAATGGAGGGCTTTTGGTCCTTAATGTGAGTAGTGTAGGATGATTATCCAATCTTTAGCTTATATATAGGAAAGCAAATTAGGGTCAACAGGGTCATGTATGCCTCCCTGCATAATTTTATCAGAAAGCACCATAATAACCCCAATATTTATACAAGAGAAAAACTAAAAACAGAAAAACTAAGAAGTGCTCATTAAATAAGATGAATTTAAAATTTGTTAATTATAGATGGATTGAAGAGATGCAATCTATAGTCTCAGCAATGTCTTAATGAAAATTTCCTCAACGTTCAGATATAAATGATTTGAAAACTAGAATTTCTCTCTAAAGTCTAGGTCACTTCCACCAAGAACACTCATAACACCTGTCATGACAAATGCAAATAGGAACAAACGATAAACAATTTGCTTTGCATCTCCAACAGGAAGAAGTTTCCTACTTTCCTACCCAGCAGGAGGAAGGAAGACGTTTTCCTGACCCAGCAACAGCCCCGCCAATAAGAGGCTGTCACAACTCAGCCAATGAAAAGCCAATACACTCTCGGGCTTCCATGGTGGTGCAGTGGTTGAGAATCTGCCTGCTAATGCAGGGGACATGGGTTTGAGCCCTGGTCTGGGAGGATCCCACAGGCCGCGGAGCAACTAGGCCCATGAGCCACAACTACTGAGCCTGCGCGTCTGGAGCCTGTGCTCCACAACAAGAGAGGCCGCGACAGTGAGAGGCCTGCGCACCGCGATGAAGAGTGGCCCCCACTTGCCACAACTAGAGATAGCCCTCACACAGAAACGAAGACCCAACACAGCAAAAATAAATAAATTAATAAACTCCTACCCCCAACATCTTCTTAAAAAAAAAAAAAAAGCCAATACACTCTGAACTCCCAGTCTCCTCCAATGGACTCTTTGTTTATAATAGCCCCTTCTAACTTCCCCTTCTCCTCTGTAAAAGGACATTTATCTCCCTTGTTTTCTGGACTTGTCTGTGGTTTGCCACAGAGTACATATCCTGAATTGTAATTCTTTGTTCTTTCTGAATAAACCCATTTTGCTAGTAAAATAACTGGTTGTTTCTATATTTTAGGTCAACATTTGATTATTGGCCACATTTTCTTAACCTTTCCTTTCTTAAATTATGTCTCATAATTTTTATTGTATGAATTATCCAGGGAGATTGAAGTAGATATTATTTCCCTCCACAGAGGGTTGGCCCTTTTGTCAGGCAGACAGAGTGAGAGATTCATTGTCTCAACTCTATAATTAATAAGCTGGATTGAGGTTGAAGTTAGGTTGCAGCTTTAATTAGATTCAGTCAACCTCTAATTTTAAATGGCTTAAAATGGCATGACCTATGTTGTGTTTGTTGCAGACTCCTTTAATGGGACTTGATGTCCTAAACCCTACGGAGTCCACTATGGGACTGTGGATTTGTACTCTGCTTTCAGGTCCTGACCCCTCCTTGAGCACGGTCCTTTGGGTTTTTTGGTTGAGTTTAGCAGGTCTCTACCTCCTCTAATCTGAAAGTTTTGCTTTTCAGAGGTTGTGAAAGTAACTCCTTTGTCTTCCATCCTAAATGGGTTTAAAATACAGTAAATGTCTTAAGGAGGATTCTTACTATGTGTTTGTTGTAGGCCTCTCTACACTATGGCTTGATTTCTAAACTCTGTGAGATTGTTGGAGATTTCATTTTGCTCATTTGGGCCAACTGCTTAGCCTCTTGTACTGCCACAGCTCTCAGCAAATGTCTCATATGGTCATATGTTCAGATTCCTCTTCCTACGTGACATGTCCATATGGTTGTCAAAACCTCAGCTGATTTCTCTTTCCTCTAGTAGAGTCCTCTGCCAATGGCAAGACTGATCCTCAGATAATTCCCAGACTCAGAAAATACTCCCAGAGAAGCCAATAGCTGGCAATATTAGCTTTCCTGGGGGACTCGCCCCATACTGGAATTTTACTTATCTAGCCTTCCATAGATCTTTTATTTCTTTAAAAGTATAATTTTTCTAATTCATCACTTTACTCCCAGATATTGCCATTGAGGGTGATGACTTGCCATCACTTATTGTATCCTAATGTATCTTATTATATCTTCTATATCCTAGAGAAAGAAATCTCCACTGCTGTTATTGTAAGAAATAATAAGCCTGACCTGTGTTTATCCTTGCATTTCTCAGAGTTCTGTGGCTGTTTTCTTATTTTTGTGCTCAAAATCAGGTCCCATGCATCCCTCTAACCAGGTTTCCTCATCTGTCAATTTCAACTTTGTTGCTGATGATCAAATGAGATTGCTACTCTTCCAGTGCGGAACTAAGAGATAATAGCTCTGCATCTCATATATGTAACAGGTCCACAGCATAGTGGACATCTGCTATAATTTTTCACAACATGTTCTGATTGTTTGGGATAAAAGGTGTAATAAACACAAAGAATAACATGCAGCCATTGCACAAACCCAGAAGCATCCTCAGAGTACCTTTATAGGCCTTGCCCACCTCTGCATGCTAGGGTGCATATCCACTATCACCCACAAGGGTACAGCACTCATCATGATTATAGAATAGGATAAAGTGGCCAGAGGGTCTCTCAGAGACGCAGGAAGTTTTCCATTACCTCTCTTAAGTCCCATCTCCTCAACCTTCATTTTTTATTCCAAGATTGACCACAATTTTCCAGGATAATTCACAGTGAATACACATATTGCCTACTGCCCTAACAATGTCATACAGTGGTCAGACCTTAGAATACTTGAACATTTCTGAAGTCTTTAGACATTGACAGTCCAGTTTGAATTTGGCTGTGTTCTTTCACTTCCTTTCTGGTCTCTCTTAATCAAAGGTTCAAAAAATTCAGCATCAAGTACCAAAGTCACTTTATTATACGTTTAAACGTTTTAACTCTGTGTCATCTATTCTGCAGGGTACATAGGGAAATCATTAGTAATGGGAAAGCACAGTATTAAAACTGTGAGCTCAGGGTCAAGGTCAGATGCAGCCACCCTCTACCAGCATAAGAATTTGCTTCCAGTGCTAATTTCAGTGGTCCTGTGATTAGTGAGTGGGCATGTACAGGCATATGTATGCATTTATGTTATGTATGCAAGTATTTGTAAATGAAGGTAGCATTTCCTACCAACATCCTACTTCATATGGGATTAATAAAGCAACTTCTATACATGTGAAACCATGAAGGGGGTAGAATTTATGTGTGTAAGAGACTGTATCTATGTGTGTGTGTGGGGGGTGGATAAAACTTCTGGTAATTTAAAAAATAACAGTTATAAAGTGCTGATATTTGAACAAAGTGTACAATTTGTATAATTTGGTTCAATCATAAACTTAATATAGAAGAAAAGGGTGTTTTAATTTTGAGTTCATTGCCCAATTGAATTATTCAGCCTTAGACAGAGACTATGAATTCCATGACCCAACACCAGAATAACACTGGATCACGTGAAAAGGAATGGAAATATTCTAGATAAATGTAAGCTAGCACTTATATCTCTTATCAGGATTAACTGCACTGATGACTCTGTCAATCTGAGTTCCTTCCTCTGAAATATCTACCATTTCCAGGCATTGCATCCTCAATTTATTTTATCAGTATCCAATTGACACGGTTTCCAGTCCCATTACTATCCCTAAAATAGGCAACCAGGACCTAGAAACCAGCTTCCATGAGGAACAGTTGAAGGAATGTGGATATATTCTGTGTGGAATAAAGACTTCCAGAGAATATCATATATGTCTTTGCATATTTGAAGAACAGTCTTATGGAGGAAGATTAAAACAGACTTGAACCAATAAAAGGAAACTGTGAAAAGGCAGATTTCATTTACACAGAAATTTATCTGAAAGAGTTGTTAAAATGGACAAACTTACTTTTTCAGGTAGTAAGCTCCCTCTCATTGTATGTGATAAGAAGAATCTAGACGTCCATCTCCAAGGATGATTGTTGAGGCTGTTCTTGTATTGATTGGAGAAGTTACATTATGTATCTTCTCTAACTCTTTAGAATCTATGATTTTATATTTTAGTGGGATTGCATGTAACTACCTGTTTTTAAAGTAGTTTCTGATATTGTAAGGCTTATTAGTGGTTTGGCTTTGAAATTTTAAACTCATCAGTAAACCCTATGGCAAAAACAGGGCCTGATTCTCCCATTAGAAAATAAATAGAAAGAAAAAGACAGAATTCTTAGGCCCTTTCAAAAAATTATCTTGTGAATAAAATCGTTGTAGTTTCAGAAGAAATGTAAAGGTTAACGAACTTTCTCCTAAAAGACAGCACCACGTCTACAACGTATTTTAAAATCCCTCTGATTTTACCTCCAACTTTCTGAGAAGGCAGATTTCTGGGTTATATTAAATTCCTGCTGTTTGATCATGTACTGTTTTGTTCTCTATTAGAGATAAGCGTTTTTTTCCATGTGAATATTCCTTCATTTATACTGAGCATGTTTAAACTTGCAGAATCAATCTAACACCTTCAGATGAACTAATGAGCAAATAAAACAATTCCCCAGGCTTTGAATGGATTTGTTATAAACATATCTCAAACACCTTCACTTCAGCTGCATGTTCTTGTTATTGCCAGAAAAAATTAACACATTGGATTTTAAATCATGACTTTTATTTCGTTTGACTTGAATGTATTTAGAAAATAAAAATTCAACACTGTGGACAACTTTTTTTTTGGCAAAAAGATCTTAGTAAAACCTCTTAGTTGGTTAAATTTATATGTGTGTATATATACATATATGTACACACACACAGACACACATATATAAAATTGGTTTCTTAGGAAACCAATGGCATGGCTGAAAATCATGTCAGTTAGATACTGATAAACTGAGGATGCAACGCCTGGAAACAGTAGGTACTTCAGAGGAAGGAACCAAGATTGACAGAGTCAGCAGTGTAATTGGTATCTGATAAGAGATGTACAGTGTTAGCTCACATTTATCTAGAATATTTCCATTCCTTTTCACATAACCCATTTTATGTATAAACACATAAAATATGTATTTGTAAGAAAAAAATTAAAACATGTCTGCTTACTCATCAATATCTCTAAGACACTACTTGACAGGGTGAAAGGGATTGGTCTGTACTAGGTAAGTGTGAGCGAGCTTTATGGCTGAATGAATTCAAAAGAGTTGATATGAACTTCACTAATTAGGAAATCTAAAACTATGTTAAAATGTTTTGTTTTTGTGGAAAGAACACTAATTGTATGGAGCCAAAGGCGTCTATGGCAATGTCTATTCTTTCCAATTCTATCCCCCACCTTCCCACCTTACTTCCTTCTACCAACTTCTGAAAATTAAGCTGAAAAGAAACAATTTTGAGAAAACAATTAACATGGCATGGATGGCATGGTATGTTGAGTACTGTGGTATAATATGGATATCACAGATACCAATTTTCAAGTATGATCCTAATTTTGTACAATTTCATTATTTTTAATCAAGATGATTCAATAAATATTGAATTAAGTGTGCTTTATTCTTATGAAAAATAATCAGAAATGAAGAATAACAAAAATACGGCATACAATATATTACTGAGATTACTGAGAGGGAAATTTATGACCTTAAATAATAATTTTTAAAAAATTAAAAGGATAAAAATTAATGTCCTAGAAAGCCACCTTAATATGGTATTAAAAGGACAGAATAAATCCAAAAATCGCAGTAAGGATTTAATAAAGAGCAGAAATTAATGAAATTGAAAATAAAGATACAATAGTCAATTTCAAAAATTCATTATTTAAAAAGAATATAAAATTTACAAATATCTAGCAACGTCAGGAAAAAAACAGGGCATGAGTAAATAATATTAATATACAAAGAGTACGGAATTATAGATACAGGAGAGATTAAATGATATGAACAACTTTTTGTCAAAAATTTTTAAAACAGAAAAAATTAATTCCTAGCAAAAAGATAAATTATATAAACTGATTCAAAAAAGAAATTGAGAAAACAAAGACATTTTGAAAAAGGAAACATAGGGGCAATCTTATTCATAAATGTAGATGTTAAAAAAAAAATAACCTCAAGCAAAAGTGGTATACCCTGCTTTTCAAAAGTTCACTTTATGCCACTTTTGTTTTTACGAAAGGCCTAAACTAGTACCTCTTTTCACTAACTGAAAGAAATCTGAGAAGGATTTTGGCTTTTAAGAAAAAAGAGGAAAATCGAAAAAAGAATTTTACGTTTGTTTTGCAGGGAGCCATCATAGAGGCAGCACATACCCCCAGCAGGCAGAGTGGCACCACCAAGCTGCTTCCCCAGGATTACAGCCAACATCTCAGCATCAGGCTGTCATAGTATGAACTGTGTCTGTGAGTATCTGTGCTTTATCTCAGTTTATTTTGTGTATCCATTAGCAAGATGTGTCCTAAGGTAATTGTTTCTTTGCTTCACCCCTTTTGGCTTATGAAAAATTTCACAGGAATGCTCTACTTTCACATAGTGGGGAAAGCCTGAATTAGCAAACCAAGTTTACCAATGCACAAAAATGATCAAGTTGAGTTCTTCCCAAGAACACAGCAGCAGTTGACATTAGAAAATCTCCTACAATCTATTAATGTAATTCAGCACATTAACAGATTGAAGAAGTAAATCCATTATAGTCATTTCAAAAATGTTGAAAAAAGTCCCCAAATTAAAAATCCATTCAAGAAAGAGATTAAGAGAAAACTAGGAACAGATGGGAACTTTCTTAAAACCTGATAAACGGTATCTACCCAAGATGCAGAGCAACAATTCTACTCAATGGCAAACATTAAAATATTCCTTTTAATATCACAGATGCTGCTATTGGTTTTTCTATTCAAAATCAAACAGAAGTCCTCGTTCAGAAAGTATGGCAAGAAGAAAAAGAAGAAAAAACATATGTATTAGTTTGAAAGATATGTGTCTCTATTTACATACAAGACAGATATGATTGTCTTCATTCAAAGCCCCCCAAACCCTATAAATAATGAAACTGAAGGTAATTTAGTAAGGTTGCTGAATATGGGATCAAAATCCCAAAAGGACATTTCTACACAACAACAGGGAATAATTAACAAAACCCAGCATCACTATTTAATATTCAGAAAAGGGGGCTATAATTTGAAGAAAGACATGAACCCTCTGTAACACATGATAAGAGGTAGATTCTAGATAAAGACCTAAATGAGAAAGGTTTTTTAATATTAACTTCATAGTTTTACCTAAGCAGAAAACTTTGTGACCTAGGAATGGGTAAGAACTTCTTAAAACTTCAAAACACAATGACAATGCAAACTTAAGATGGACTTAATTATGTCAAAGTTCAGAATTTCTTTCAGTGAAGGACACCATGGACAAACTTAATATACAGAAAATAAAATGGGATAAGAGATTTATAGTGTCTAAAGCAGACAATGGATTAATATGTAGAATATACAAGAAATTCTGTAAAACTGATAAGGGCAGAAACCCCCTTAGAAAAATGAGAAAAGTGGTTACAGAAGAGGAATCCGAAAGACGGATGAGCATTTGTAGGGATCTTAAACTACTAGAGATCAGATAGAAGCAAATTAAGTCAATACTGAGCGTTCCTAATTCCCATTCTCTGTCAACGCTCGTCATTTTCCATAGTTCTAATTTCCTCCAACCCTCAAGCACTGTTAATAGGTATCGATACTGGTCATTTGGGGGAACTGTTGGCATTATTTACTCAAGTTAAGTATATTCATATTCTGTGACCCATATATTCTGCTCCTGAGTCTATAGGCCAAACAAATTTTGACAAGGTCCACATTAGGATATTCATTAGTATTACATGTAGTGGCAGGAAGCTGGAGGTATTCTGTGTTCCAGTCAGTGAATAGTTGGATAAAATGTGGTAGATGCACACCTTAGGAGAACATTATTTAGAACCCACAGATTATAAATACACACAGCCACCTGGATGCATCTAAAAGCCTAGTGCTAGATGAAAAAGATAAGAAACAGTGCAATATATAATGACACCATTCCCGTAAATTAAAATATACACACAGAAAACAACAATAAACATAATTTAAGAAAACAATGAAAAAGATACAGATTAAATAAACTCAACATAATGGAAAGTAGGATATGAGGATAAAAGGAAACAAATGAGTGTGTGGACTGGTGATGATGGTAGCTGTTAATTAAGAAGTGGGACTGGAGCAACTATATGCAATCAAGGTTCAGAGGAGGAGAAAAGAGGATGACAACATAGCAAATATATGTGAATAAATCTCACCAAAAGATGTATAAAACATTTATAAAGGAAATTATCACATTTTATTATAGACATTAAAGATTTAGGAGATCTAAATAAAAGAAGAGAAATACCAGTTAGTGGATGGGGAAAGTTATTATTAGGATGTCAATTCTCCCCACATTGACTCATGCATTGAATAGGAACTTCTTCCCTTAATCCAACATGGTTTTCATGGAACTTGACAAGATGATTCTAAAATTCAAAGAGCCAAAAAAAAAAAAAAAAAAGAAAAAAGAAAAAAAAAAGGCCAAGACACTCATGCAGCAAAACAAGTATGAAGGGAGATATCAAAACTTCTTACAAGGCTCCAGTAATTGAGACAGTATGGTATTGGCACAGGATTTGACATACAGACCAAAGGAACCAAATAAAGACCTCAGAAACAGACTCACACAAATGGAAATTTAAAATATAACAGATTAGCACTGTGAATCAGTGGGGGAAATAATGAATTATTTTCAGTAAATGGTGGTTGGAAAAAATTAAGTAGGAAAAAATCCCAAAGTGACTGGATCCCTACCCTATAACACAACCCTCGTCCCCGCCAAACCCCAGAAAATATCAACAACACAAACCATTTAGAAAATATTTGAAATATAAATATTTGAAAAATAAAATATTTTTTAAAAAATTGAAAATATTTGAAAAATACACAGGAAAATATGTTTATGACATTGGGGATAGAGAAGAATTTCTTAAGGCAGATAATACATGCCAGAAAGATGATAAAGAAAATGAAGAACTACAATTCATTAAAAGATATCATAGAGTGAAAAGACAAACCACAAATGAGAGAAGATAGCTGCCATTCAAATAATTAAAAAAGGAGTCAGCAGAAAATATGTTAAAACTCTCAAAAATCAACAAGAAAAATGCAATCAATAGGAAAATGGACAAAATTTGTAAAGGAATTTCACAGATGAAGGAATTCTGATTCTAATTCTAACTAATAAACATATAAAGTTATTTTCAATCCCTACTGGTAATTAGAGAAAGTGAAATTAAATCCCCAGTGAGATATCATTTTATACCTATCAGACTGGCAAAATCTAAAGGACTGAAAACATCAAATGTGGTAAACAAAGTTGGTGATAGATCAGCAGTCATTTAGGAAAATGGTTTGGTTTAGGTAGTCAAATTAAAGATGTGTTTTTCTTATGACCCAGCTGTTTGGTACTGGCATTTATTCTAGAGGAACTCTTATGCTTCAGGAGAGATGAAAATAATATTTATAGCAGTGCTGTTTATAAACAAAAAATGGGAAAACTCAGTTGTTCATCAACAGGAGAATAGATAAATTGTACCATATTCACATAGTGGGTGATAGTATAGCAGTAAAAATAAATGAATGTGGCTACGCTCACTGAAAAGACAAATCCAAGAAACATAATGCTGAGTGAAAAAGCAAATATAGAATACATACATTGTTACCCCTGCAAAAGTTCAAAGACAAGCAAAATTAAATAACATTGATTAAGTATACATATGTATACTTACTTGTGCAAAGAAATGATAAATATAAAATTCGGGGGAGGCAGGAAGCAAACAAAGAAGAAGTACAGAAGATGCTTCGGTAATACTGGTAATTGAGTCTGGTTTGTGATTAAAATCCTATGTGTGGCTTTTCAGGCCTGACCATAGGCAATTATGGAGGCTTTAACTGGTAGGCATCACAGAAGAAAGCTGCCACCCACACCAGATTTGGTGTAAAGCCAGTGCATTACAATCTCTGAAGGAGCTGCAATCAAGGTCTCAGGCCTCTGGCCTGTGATGCTCTTTCATATATTTACGTTCCTCAGCACCTGCATTCCTGAGTCCTTTATCTGAGGGCTTGGGCAGAGGGCTTCTTCTGGATCTCTGCTGAGACCTCTTTAGAGGGGTATTAGGGAGAAACCTTAAAGATACTTTTCCCCACTCTGAATTAGTACCCAGTACTTTTCCACTCCTAGTCTTCCCTTCTTCCCCCCATCAAAAATAAAACCTCAACACACACACATATACACCCCTCAGGGCCCATGAAAGTGCCAAGGCCTTTTGTTCCGGGCCTCAACAGTAAGATTACCCCCACATCTGTCCTGGTCCACCTGACCCTGGACGAGTGCACTGTTCCATGGGGGAAAATAGAATACTGGGGGTGGGGAGGTTGGCATTTCCTCCGGTTTTACACTCTTGTTTACACCACTGTACCAAGTGATTAAAGGCTTAGCTCTTTCAGTTTTGGCTGAGCCTTGCTTAGCACAGCTGAGCTCTTGATAGTAATATATTGCTTAAGTTAGGTTGTATAATAAAGCTACTTTGAACCTCCTCCATAAAAACTTATAAAAAGTTAAAGTTCTGTGGAACTTCTATGGGGAGGACAAATAAGATTAAATCACAAAGAAGCAAGTATTTAATTTGTAGCTTCAGTACCCCAGAGTACAAAAAGACAAAGGATACTGAGGGGTTATCAGAAAAGTGACTCATTCTTTTTAAAATGTGGGTATAGGGTAGAAGGTAGGATACAAAGGAATCTTTTAAAGCACATAATTCATATAATAAATTTTCTCTTCTTTGGTATGAAATCCTTTAAGTAAGACTGAATTTCACATTATATTTTGGGCTAAATGTAATATATTTTAAAATGTATCTATACCAAATCTATGGACAATGGGTTTCTATAGTTACTTACCACTTTATAGAACAGTTGGTACTTATAAAATGTATTTAAACTAACTTTCTTCATTCAAACTACTGTATAAAGTTACATTTGTCCTTAAACTACTTTCTTCAAACCTTGAGGATTTTGTAATTCAATTTATCTTTTGCCTCAACCATACAAGGCTCTGTTTTTACCTCCTTTTGGTTTACATCATTGCTGTACTGATCTTATTGGTCTTCTTATGTAGAAGTCCCTCTTGTTCCCTGAAGATCAGAGTTCCCCATATCTGAGCTTCTCCAATCAGACCCCCCAAAAACATCATAAGGGTAAATACTAAAACTGAAGAGTAGTCCATGTTCTGAGAGACCATGGTTTTATAAAAGACGAAATTACATTTTATGTTTATACTGTCTGATCATCATTACACATAATAAATTCTCAAAGATGAAAAAGGTATTAGAGATTGCCGTGCCCTAATTTGATAATTCCTTATATCTATATAGTATAATTAGTTATAATTTAGAATGTGCTTTCACATCAGTTCATTTGATCCTTGTAACTATATTAATTAGGAATATATAATTATTACCATCTTACAGATCAGAAACAAACAAAAGAAGAGGTTTCTACGATATCCCTGAGGTCATACATTTAGTTAGACATGAACTCAGAAATAAGTATTCCTTGTCCACTGTACAAGCATGAGACACTCTAAAGCATGGACACTTTCTACTTGTCCTAAACTTGTGGGACAACTTGTAAAATATTAAAATAAAATAGTATGAAAGTGAAACATTTCCAAACTCATTCTATGAGGCCACCATCATCCTGATACCAAAACCAGACAAAGATACCAGAAAAAAAAAAAAGAAAATTACAGGTCAACATCATTGATGAACACAGATGCAAAAGTCCTCAACAAAATACTAGCAAACTGACTCCAACAATACATTAAGAGCCAGAGCAATCCTGAGAAAGAAAAATGGAGCTGGAAGAGTCAGACTCCCTAACTTCAGCCTGTACTACAAAACTACAGTAATCAAAACAGCATGGTACTGGCAAAAATACATAAATATAGATCAATGGAACAGGATAGAAAGCCCAGAAATAAACCCACCCATTTATGGTCAATTAATCTATGATAAAGTGGGCAACAATATACAATGGAGAAAAGACAGTCTCTTCAGTAAGTGGTGCTGGGAAAACTGGACAGCTATATGTAAAAGAATGAAATTAGAACATTCTCTAACACCATATACAAAAATAAACTCAAAATGGATTAAAGATCTAAATGTAAGACCAGATACTATAAAAGTCCCAGAGGAAAACATAGGCAGAACACTCTTTAACATAAACCACAGCAATATTTTTTGGGGACCCATCTCCTAGAGTAATGGAAATAAAAGCAAAAATAAACAAACGGGACCTAATTAAACTCAAAAGCTTTTGCACAGCAAAAAAGACCACAAACAAAACAGAAAGGCAGCCTACGGAATGGGAGAAAATATTTGCAAATGATGTGATGAACAAGGGATTAATTTCCAAAATATACACACAGCTCAATATCAAAAAAAAACAACCCAATCAAAAAATGGGCTGAAGACCTAAACAGACATTTCTACAAAGAAGACATACAGATGGCTAATAGGCACGTAAAAAATGTTCAACATGGCTAATTATTAGAGAAATGCAAATCAAAACTACAATGAGGTATCACCTCACATCAAAAAATCTACAAATAATGCTGGAGAGGGTGTGGAGAAAAAGGAACCCTCCTACACTGTTGGTGGGAATGTAAATTGGTGCAGTCATTATAGAGAATGGAGTATGGAGGTCCCTTAAAAAACTAACAATAGAGTTACCATATGATCCTGTAATCCCACTCTTGGTCATATATCTGGAGCAAACTCTAATTCAAAAAGATACATGCACCCCTTTGTTCATAGCAGCACTATTTACAATAGCCAAGACATGGGAACAACCTAAATGTCCACTGACAGATGAATGGATAAAGATGTGTGTGTGTGTGTGTGTGTGTGTGTGTGTGTATCTCTATCTATGAATGATGGAATATTACCCAACCATAAAAAAGAATGAAATAATGGCATTTGCAGCAGCATGGATGGACTTAGAGATTATCGTAGTAAGTGAAGTAAGACAGACAAAGACAAATATCATATGATATCACTTATATGTGGACTCTTAAAAAAAAGATACAAATGAACTTATTTACAAGACAGAAATAGACCCATGACATAGAAAACAAACTTATGGTTACCAAAGGGGAAAGAAAACAAACTTATGGTTACCAAAGGGGAAGAGGCCAGGGAAGGGATAAATTAAGAGTTTGGGATTAACATACACATACTACTATATATAAAATAGATAACGAACAAGGACCTACTGTATAGCACAGGGAACTAGACTTAATATCTTGTAATAACCTATAAGGAAAAAGAATCTGAAAAGGAATATATATATATGTATATATATATATATGTATATACATACATATTTAAAACTGAATTGCTCTTCTGTACACCTGAAACTAACATGACATGGTAAATCAACTATACTTCAATAAAAGAGAAATAATTTATTAAAATAAAACTGAGATTAGCACCAATAAAATGAAATGAACTTAAATTATGATAATGAGTTATTCAAAACCTTTATAAGGAATACCATTGCTTTTGTCAAATATAGCTTTTGTCAAATCTGTTACTTTTGAGTTCATTATCTACATATTAAACATTACTGACATCAAGGCAAAGTAAATTTAATCATGAGTTTTTATCAGATTTTGCTCTTACTGTATAGTCTCCATTTTTTTCATTATGTACACCTGTAGCTTTCAGTAAGAGGCTACTTACCAAAATCCTTACTTAAAATTGACCAGTGAAGAAATATTTTTCTACTAATATATCTAAGGGAGAAAGAAAACAGCTTTAAAAAAGACCTTGGACCATGTCACCAGACTTTTTTTTTCTTTTCTACCTTTTTTTTTTTTTTTGCATTAGCTTCCTTACCTCCAAAAAGATGGAATGCTTTTCTGCGGCTTGGTAGGGGCCACTTTGCAGAGCTGGATTTCTGAAAGCTTTGTTTTCTTTTCAAATATTCTTTAGTAAAGAATGTTTTTGTGGCATTGTTCAGTTCTAGAGTAAAGCAAAAGAAAATAGTATTTTTAAACATTAATTTGAATAAAATGGCAAGAACCTGAAAAATGGTTGTTGTAGTATTTTGATAATAAATTCAGATCTCTTTAAGACAGTGAAGACAAAAGTAGAGTCATCTTTTTTTTTTAACCCAAGCAAACCTAACTCCTCTGAATTTGATGCAACTCTGATATGCCTACACACAGAACACACACCTACTGAGCAGCTCCTATGTCAGATACTACACCAGATACGGAGAACACAGTGATGAATGAGACATAGCCCCACCCTCAAGAAGACTGCAGTCTAAAAGATGGAAATAAACAGGTAGACCAGAAAAAGGGGGGAAACGTGTTATGGGTGTAGCAATAGAATAACTAGAGTGTAATCATGGCTCAGGAGTGATAATGAAAAGGAAAAATTCTTAGAACTTTTTACGTCATAGTCTCTTTATTTCATCCATATGTGATGGGTTGACCGTTTAGACGCTAACGCTGCTGATATGAAGAAGTTTAAAAGATGTAGAAATAAATTCTCAACCTTTCAGAAAATTATTAATGAGTTAAAAAGGAAAATATTCATTTGAAATAAACGAATACCAATCAAAGATCACATATGATGACATTCACTTTATTTTTAATATTTTATTTATTTATTTGTTTGTTTGTTTGTTTATTTAGGCTGTGCCGGGTCTTAGCTGCACCACGCAGGATTTTTTTTTTTTTTTTTTCCGTACGCGGGCCTCTCACTGTTGCGGCCTCTCCCGTTGCGGAGCACAGGCTCCGGACGCCGAGGCTCAGCGGCCATGGCTCACGGGCCTAGCCACTCCGTGGCATGTGGGATCTTCCCGGACCGGGGCATGAACCCGTGTCCCCTGCATCGGCAGGCGGACTCTCAACCACTGCGCTACCAGGGAAGCCTCACCCAGGATCTTTTAGGTAAAGCATGTGGGCTCTTAGTTGTGGTCCAGTGGGTAAGACTCTGCGCTCCCAATGCAGGGGTTCACTCTCTGGTGGGGGAACTAGATCCCACATACATTCACTTTAAGAGTCTCTGGATACGAGCCAGGGAAAGCAAGGCATGATCTGAGTTGAACTGTTCGATGGAGAAGTTCTTCTCAGGGAGGCCAGTGTAGAGCTGGTTACTAACTGAGAAATAAAGTAGTCTTTCCATCAATGATGCCCTCTTACTTTCATCCCACAATTATTCCTGTACTATCTTCTCTGTTTCCATCCTTCAGGCTTTGAGCTTCTGCTCAAACCAGTTACATCAAATTATCTCTATTTTTCCTAATTACTCCCCAGGATTGATTCTTTCCTTAAGCAATTCACAGGGAAAACAGATTCTCAGAGTTTACATTTAACAGCAAAAGAAACAATGTAAAAAACAGACCACTCCAAGAAAGGGAGGTTAAGTATTAAACCCGCAACTCTGTTTAACTCCCTTCCCCATTCTACACCCAAGGGCCAGTAATTAAAGCACACAAGATAGAGAAAAAGTAATTTCATAGTCTGTGTACTCATTGTGTATGTTGGAGGTTGTTATGGCTAGTGAATGTTTTATCCTTCATATGTTCAATAGTTAAATCATTTCAGGTTGGATATTCTCACAGTGTTTTCTGCAGCAGAGCACAGTTGTTTTATCCATGTCCACTCTGCCCACTGCCTGTGAAGAGCCCCTTAGTATAAGATGGTCATGGCACTACTACCTGGTTAAAAGGACTCATCAGTGCCATTCATACTGATGAAGAGGATGGAAGAGATTATCAAATGACTTATAACACATTCACTTATAGTAACAATTCTTGCAGGGCTTATCCTTAAGCAGTGATGACTGTAATTCAGGGTATTTTCTGAGAAATTAAAAATCCTATAAGTGGTATTAACAATTAACTCTAGGGCAAATTGACTCACAACTTCCTTAATGCCTTTAAAAGTAAGACCAGTGTGGTGGGTAAATGATTTCATGTGGGAGATGATATAAACCAAGGTGAAGAGTTTGTAACTCAAGAATTCTTATTACCCTCCTTTCTCTTTCTCCTCTCCACCTCCTCCTTCTTCTGGAGAGCTTGTAGCCGTGCTCTAAAATGGTGATGCAATAACCAGAGGATGCCACTGCACTGTCCTCTCTTAAAATGAAAACTTATTTGGAAGTGTAATTGATTTCAGTAAACCAGATCAAAAAGACATTCTTGTAAGAGTTGGCCAATAAGTGCAGTTTTGAAAGCTGGTCACAAATCAAACTTCTCTTAGAGGGTAGATGAGAGACGTAAAAGTAATAATGATAACTGTGATACTTTTGTTTTCTAGCTTCGAGGAGCTTATTACACAATGCACTTTTAACCTACATAACAAACCCATGTGATTAATGCACCAAAGAGAAAAAGGGTTCATAAAAATATTTATAATACCTACAAAAACTATGATCAGAGAAATTACTAAAATGTGCAAAATGAGATGGGAGATGTACCTACAACATTTTGTTGAACATAAATACATGTGTCCAGAACATAATCTTATGAGATGTTGGAAGATTTTATTTATTACACTGATCTGAAAGGCCTTTGGAGAAAAGAGGACCTAGAAGCCCTTGTCCCTCCATTTCTGGGGCAAATAAGAACTGGGTTCTAATGCTTCTTCACTGTGGCACCTTTCATAAGTTGTTGAACTTCTCTTTGTACTCACTTTCTACCCTATCTCTGGCAAACATTTATTTTGCCATAGCTATGTGCCTAGCACTTTACTGTTCTAGCTAGAAATACAGAAATTAATTAAATGTAATTCCTGTCTGCTGGGCATTGTACTAGATCACTGATTCCAAAATACATGTCTGGAGCCTGGCTATGCATCAAAATTGCTGAGGGAACTTGTTAAAAAGACAAATTCTAGGACCTTTCCCAGATATTACTGAAGCAGAATTGCTGTGGATGTGACCTAGGAGTCTGTGCTTTCTACAGGCTCCTTGGGTGATTCTGATGCACAGTCGAATTTGATAACCACTGGATGAAATGACCTTAAATCCTTTTCTGTTCTAAAATTACCTGAATTTATTTAAATAGGTTAAACCTTATATCACTCTGGTATAAACTGTACAAACCTTACCTAAGGATGTTGTTCTTTCTATAGAACAGTGTTGCTTCATTCTAGTGGCATTTGAACTTGGAACTCCAGGATATTGCAACAAATAAAATATTCAGTACTACCTTTCTCAGAATTATCTGGAAGAAGCACTGAGAAAAATCTGAAGGCAGACCACGATGTAGGGCTCGTATTAAAAGGTGATAAAAACTACCTTTATCTCCTCCTTGGCCAACTCTACCTCTTAGGGAGTAGAGGCTTCTTAATACAATATACATTACAATGTATTAGATGTAATCAATATTTCATATCATTCAATATGCTAGAAAAAGACAAAACCCTGAATATCCTGGAAAGATTCTAAAGTCTACTCAAATGGTACATTTAGTTAAATGTGGTGGCAGTACCAGTGGAAACAGCAGCATCTTTGCGTGACACTATCATAGAAATAGTAAATAAGTGTTAAGAGTTCCAGTCTCCTTGACTTGCCTGAGTGCAGGAGTCAATCACCAACTACATAAAAACATAATTCACATTATTACAGTGTATATTACCATGAGTTTCACTGTACCGTATCATAAAGTATAAAATAAGAACAACCACATACACAGCAAAATTTTGAACTACAGGCAGTACCAATAGGGTAGTGTAACTCTGATTTCTGCTTTATGCTTAAATATGGGCAATTTTATATTTAAACAATTAATTATAATTAAGCAAATATTTGTTAGTAATAGTTTTAAGCATTCTGCTAAGTATAAGAGTTAAAACTGTGAAACAGGCATAGTACCTGCATTAAATCCTATCTAGTAAATAGGTAACCATTAAGTTATGAGGTAAGTGCCATGATAGGGTTAATTCAGGCCTTAGGGTCCTATTGAGGAGGGGAATATAATGAGTATTATTATAAATACAGGGCAGAGTCATTTAGATGGACCCAGTGGTATTATGTTCTAATTTAAAAGGCTAGGATATATGTGTCCACTCATCTCACTTAGATTATTAAAGGCCTTGTTTACCTACCTAAAATTATGTCTCTTTATTATGAAAGCTTTTTTTCCCCACAATTCCCTTCTGAGTCCTATGTTGTTTGATACATTTCATTTTTCACAAAGATGTAACTTGCAAAAAGATGATTTGACAAAAAGAAATTTGTAGGATGTTTTAATAAAAGTTAAAAAAAAGACTACTTCTCCAAGAGTTTTGCATTATATATATAGAATGAGCCCTGATTTTGAGTGGAAATCCAACTTTCCTTCATTTCAACAGGCACTGGACATGCTTGTTCACAGGCATTATTTGGTTCCAGGAGATTAATGTACAATAAAGGTCATTTGCAAGGAATAGACAAGATTGTGAATGAAGAGTCCCAATCAGTGGGCATTTGTATAAAAAGGGAGATTTCTAACAAAACAATCTTTACCAGCTGATGCTTAACCCTCATTTTTTAAACATAGCATTTAGTTTAAGTAACCTCTTGTGAGATGATCTCTAGAACTTTTAGATTAGTCTCATCTCACTCTTCTTCTTTAATATGTTGATGTATATGTTTATATATTTAATATGATGAAAAATAGTAATTTTTCAAGAATATACAATCTAAGATAGTTTTCTTTGTATTGTTTTACAGCAGCAGGAGTAAAATTGAGTGAGGATGCTGCTTCAAGGGTATCTGAGATCTTTCCCTTACACAGGAACAGAGAAGGGCTAATATATTGACATTTGAGCTCACTTTACTAGATATCAATGAAAATCTATAAACTATCTTAAAACTGTCTTCAGGGTTTCAAGGGCAATGCTTGATCTGCACTTCTGCAAGAGGGGCAAGAAAGTCTCACTTGTAAGGGACCCTAACTCTCCTAGTGAAACTCATTTTATACCCATGTGAGCACCCAGAAAGGTTCATCTATGAGGGGAACACTACCAGTTAGAGAAAACTGGAGTCTGCTATTGCAGCTTGCATTTAACGGAATATGACTACTTTGACTCAAAGAAATATGAGTAAGATAAGCCTCAGAACCAACTCTTCAGACCTGGCAGGTTCTCACCCTAGAGCGGCAGCAAGGTCTCCTAGTCACTGCATGTCCTATGTGATTTGGTGGCAAGAGGAACTCTGAATGTTGGGAAAGAGAGACCAACCAGGAGTATCTCATTAATACTTATGAATATTTATCTATGTATCCTCTGAATATAAATTTTAACCTGATTTTCTTACCCTTTCCTAGTGAACTGTTCAAAGTTAAAATCTAGTTAGGAAGTTCCATCTCCAACTAAATATGTAGCCTGATGACAGAGGCACATACAACAGGGACCAAACCAAACCAAAAACAAAAATTCTATATTTGACACTTTGTCAAAGTGGAGCTATGGATTTTACAATATACAAGTCATTACAGTATATAATTTATGCTTAACTGATGTTAATATTTAGGAGTTCCTATTTCATTAGGTAGATAAACTATGGTTAAAATTTTATCCATTTTAATGTAATAATTCCACTTAATATTTGGCACTGCAATATTTTATACCCATAATTTTTATACCTGAATAGGAAAAGAGTTGTTACAAATACTTTAACCCTTTGGCCCAGGAGAAATCTGCTAGTACTATAAGACCTTCTTAGGTTAGAGAATTTATCCAAGCTTTCATCTCAGCCACCTTGTGTTTAAGTTGTGCTTATTGATGTCCTTTAAGACTCTGGAGCATTAAGAATTATTTCAGTAACTGTTTCATTACCCAAGAATAACTAGTTTACCCTCTGTTAGAGGAATAATAAGGCCAAGAGGAGATCTACTAAATTAAGCCCAATTCAACGATAACCTTTATTGTGCTCTTAGTATGATAAAGACAAAATGCTAAGTACTTTGTACTGTTATGATGTATACTGTTATTATTTTGTATTTAAAGTTATACTTCAAGATTTAGAAAAAGGCTTTTGAAAGCCTATGGATAGGGATATACTAGTGGATCTTCAAAACAGATAGTTAGTGGGAAGCAGCCAGATAGCACAGGGAGATCAGCTTGGTGCTTTGTGACCACCTAGAGGGGTGGGATAGGGAGGGTAGGAGGGAGATGCAAGAGGGAGGAGATATGGAGATATAAGTATATGTATAGCTGATTCAATTTGTTATAAAGCAGAAATTAACACACCATTGTAAAGCAATTATACTCCAATAAAGATGTTAAAAAAAAAAAAAGGTTATCACGGCATCCATTCTTGGCTTCAAAGAATCCATGATTCTCTGTCTTCTGTATGAAAAGAAACAGGACTCCATCCTCCCTGACCACAATCATATTTAATGCTGCACCTCGGTTTACTTCTTTATTTTTAAAAACTGTCAAAGTAACACATGCCCATTGTTTGAAAAGATCCAAATGATGTTAAAAGGCTTAAAAAACCAAAACAACAATGAAGATCTATTCCACTCCCTCTATCTCTAGCTCCACTCACAATCCCCAGGGACTGTTTTAAATATTCCTGTTTTCAAGCTTTTTTCTGGAGACTAACCTCCATAAGTGCAAGGCAGTGTTTTTCAACACTTGGTTTGCAAACCACTAGCCATATGTGAAAGGATTTAGGGTGAAATTGAATGAAAAATTTAAAAATTTTCATAGTTACCTATTTATTTTAATGTATAGTAGAAGAAATGTATAAACCGGAACATCAAATACATAAATTCACAAATAAATTGTTAAGGATGAGGCTAAAATAAGTATTTTTTTAAAAAACATGTGTTGATATGAAGAAAACCCTTAAGTAAAAAAATAATTCTGGTGGTATGTGGATACAGTAAAAATTGTAAAGGTGGTAGGAAAATGAAAGAAATTTGAGAAACACTGCTCTAATCATTATGCTTATTTTTCTATTTATTTTTTATAATAAAATATACTTTTTTCCATATATTAAAGCACAGGAGTGACTACACTAAAAGACATCATGAAATAGATACTCCTACCGATAAGAATGAGTTTGTACATATATACAATGGAATACTACTCAGCCATAAAAAAAGAACAAAATAATGCCATTTGCAGCAACATGGACGCAACTAGAGATTATCATACTAAGTGAAGTAAGTCAGAAAGAGAAAGACAAATACCATATGATATCACTTATATATGCAATATAAAATATGGTACAAATGAACCTATCTGCAAAACAGAAACAGACTCACAGACATAGAGAACAGACTTGCAGTTGCCAAGGGGGAGGGGGTGGAGGAGGGAAGGACTGGGAGTTTGGGATTAGCAGATATAAACTATTATATATAGGATGGATAAACAACAAGGTCCTAGTATAAAGCATAGGGAATTATATTCAATATCCTGGGATAAACCCATAATGGAAAAGAATATATTAAAAAAAGAATGTCTGTGTATAACTGAGTCACTTTGCTGTACAGCAGAGACAGGCACAGCATTGTAAATCCACTATACCTCAATAAAAAAAAATGAAGAAGTTTGGATTTTGGAGGCAGTGATGATTCTGTACAAGATGAACAGAAAAATGAAAAAGTTGAGGCATGGATGAACGCAAGAACAAAACCACTATTAGCATAAGAATGAACAGACCAGACTTTTTGGTATAGAATAAGAGAAAGTATGAAATGCCGTTAATGGGAATAGGGACAACAGAACAAGACCAATTACAGGTTGTCACAGTGGATAAAAAGAGGAAGTGTGATGTTCTTTTGGATGAGCTGTATGTCCTGGATAAAGCCCAGCAGGACATCTAAAAGTCAGAAGAATACAGGAAAATTCATCACTGTGTGGGACTGGCCCAAACACTGCAGGATATCTGTCATCCCTACCCCTGCTGACTAGATGCCAGTAGCATCCTCCTATTATTGTGACAGCCAAAATATCCCTGGTGAAAAATATCATAAGCCTGCTTTATGCTTAAAATCCTAGATTAGGTTAAATGTCATTTCTTTACTTAGTTAGGGACTTCTACACACAAGGTGAGGACTTAGCCAGTTTCTTTTCCTTTTTTCCCAATGGAGTTCACCAGCACTTCTGCTTATCAGCACCTAGTTCCACCATGTAAAGGCACAAGCGTAGCGGCATGGGGTGGGTGGTCAAAAAGGAGACAGATGTTGAATGGAGGAAAATAGTGGAACAAGGGTAGAAATCTTCCTTTCTGAGGTATGGGTACATCTGACTGAGGTGAGAGCAGTGAGTGACTTCACAATTGACAGTTTAGTTGTACTGACCCTGTGGCTCCCTATGCTGTACCTGAGACACTTGTATCTTCCATATGAGCATGGGCTGGGATCCCTGAACAATGAACACTGAGTCTATCGTAGGACTGCCCATACCAGTGTTCTCCAGAGTCAGTCCACAATAGGGGCAGTGACATGCTTGGTTTGAAGGCTTCAGCCATAAAGTCAATTCAAGAAAATATGATGCCTTCCCTCACAACGAAACCATAATCTCCTTGGCTGAGGGATTCCTCCCCCCTCACTTGGATGACTCTCTCTTCATTTAATGCTCATAAGACATAGCCTTTTCCCTTCCTCAGCCTGATGATGAAGGTGGCCTGCAGATCCTGTTATACAGCATGTAGCACCTCTCTGAACAGACCTACTGTTGGGGTGCTGATGTGGGAGTTCCTTGTCTGAAAGAACGAGGCTGTCAGTCAATGAATAGGAAAGGTCTTCTGTATCCAGAGGTCTTTCTCCACAGCTCTGCCCATCCTGGATTCTTTTTCATCTCCACAGACAAAAGAACTCTAATTAACACCAGAACTTTTCCCAATCTCACAAGCAGGCTTAGAGTCTTCCATGTGCAAAACTTATTCTGCTGTTTTCCAAAGTGACTTTGCCATTTTATACTCCAACCAGCAATGTATGTGTTCCAATTTCTCCATATCCTTGTCAACACTTGTTACTGTCTATCTTTTTAACTATGCCTTCCTAGTTACTGTGAAGTGATATCTCATTATAGCTTGGATTTGCAACTAATGACTAATGATATTGAGCATTTTTTTCATCTGCTTATTGGCCATCTTTATATCTCCTTTGGAGAACTGTCTATTCAAACTCTTTGTCCATATAAAATAGGGTTATTTCTTTTTTAATTCTTGAGTTGTAATAGTTCTTTATATATTCTAGATACTAGACCCTTGTCACATATATGACTTACAGATATTTTCGTTTATCCTCTGGTTATCTTTTCACTTTCTTGATAATATCCCTTTAAGCAGAGAAGTTTTTAACTTTGATGAAGTCTGATTTCTCTATTTCTTCTTTGGCTGTTTGTGTTTTAGGTGTCATATCTAAGAAACCGTAGCCCAGTACAATTTCAAAAAATATTTACACCTACGTTGTCTTCTAAGAGTTTTATATTTTTATCTCTTACATTTAGGTCTTTGTTCCATTTTAAGTTAATCTGTGTATGTGTGTGTGTGTGTGTGTGTGTTCATAGTGTGAGGGAGGGTTCCAAATTCATTCCTTTGCATATGAATATCTAAATGTGACAGGCTCTCTATGTTCTTACTGAGTATAGTGGTAGGTTTCAGTAGATTTAAAAAAAAATAAATGTTTTTCTATTTGCTGTACTTCCTTAGGACAATTTCCATAAACATAAATGAAAAAAAATCATTTCACCAGTTAAACAGTTGTTTTGCTGGGGTGAGGATCCATGAAGCTTCTCATGTTACCATTCCAGAAATCTTCTTCACTATTTCTTAATTTATCAACTTTAAATAATATTGACTTTCTTCTAGGAGGATTTGGGTCTTTTGCAATATCTTCTTCCCTTCTCATCTCTCAAATTTTTGTGAATAATATCATTTTTAGTTTCTATATTGTCTACCTTTATTATTAGTATGCTTTCATCAGTTAGGATGCTCTTGGTGTACACTAATAGAAAATTTATTCAAACTGCCTTAGTTAATTAGTAAATTTAATATTTCATGTAATAGAAAATTCAAAGGTAGGGTAGGCTTCAAACCTGGCTGACTTGGTGGTTAAACAATGTCATCAAGACCCCTTGTTCATTTCTTTCCTTAGTTTTACTATCCAAAATAAAGACTTTATACTAACCTGGTTCCCCACTTGCTCGTAAGATGGCTGCCAGTAATTATCCCTATTACACACCTTCTTGTTTATGTCCAATGGGGAAGAAACTAGCTTTTCCATCTCATGTCTTAAGAGTAAAGGCAAATTTTAGTCTCACCTCATCACTCAGAACTGAAACACATGCCCATTTATGAACCTATCACTGGCAAAAGGAATAGATTACCAAAAAGCCAAAGATGGGTTCATCTACCCAAGAGCCACCTGGCCTATGCTGAGGGAGTTAAATACTGGAATAAAACTCAGGGTAAGTTAGGAAGAAAGATGTAATGGATACAAATTAGCAACCAATAGTGTCTACTACCTATTTTTTCGTATGTTTTTCTGTTAACTTTTTTTTTCCATATTTGCTACTTTTATTTATTTATTTAACTTTTTTAAAAAACATCTTTATTGGAGTATAATTGCTTTACAATGGTGTGTTAGTTTCTGCTTGATAACAAAGTGCATCAGCTATACATATACATATATCCCCATATCTCCTCCCTCTTGCGTCTCCCTCCCACCCTCCCTATCCCACCCCTCTAGGTGGTCACAAAGCACCGAGCTGATCTCCCGTGCTATGCAGCTGCTTCCCACTAGCTATCTATTTTACATTTGGTAGTATATATATGTCCATGCCACTCTGTTAACTTTTGACAGTATTATCTTGACCTCCACTAGCAAATGATATTAATGCCTTCTACCCTGTCTTCTATATATTCTCTCCCACTTCAAATTCTCAACTTCTAGTGTATCAAGTACTTTATAAAGATCACATCTAACAGTGTTAAGAAATTTAAGCAAAATCGCATTAAATACTGAATGCTATATTGAGAGTGGTTTAAATCATTATTTTCCTAAGCACACTCTATGGAATAAATCTGGAAGGAATTTCATCATAACTCTATCCACTGAATTACTCTAAACTACAACTAACCCCTTATTCATTTGCCAAATATCTTCAGTTCCTTTAGAAAATGACAACCTTCCCACTTTAATCTTTGATAATAACTGTCCCCTGGTTTTTACACAATTGGAATGGTGACATTAGGTAGCTGAGATGATTAATTCATTTACTTAATAAATAACTCTCAGGGTTCAGTAAAGTTAACAGAATAGTGTAAGATTGGAAACTGACTTTCTCCCAAAATATCAACAAAAGCAGCTGAAACCAGAAGAGGAAAGAAATCCCATTTACAATTGCAGCAACAAAAATATACAGGCATAGGGCTTCCCTGGTGGCGCAGTGGTTGAGAGTCCGCCTGCCGATGCAGGGGACATGGGTTCGTGCCCCGGTCCGGGAGGATCCCACATGCCGTGGAGCGGCTGGTCCCATGAGCCATGGCCGCTGAGCCTGCGCACCCGGAGCCTGTGCTCCGCAATGGGAGAGGCCACAACAGTGAGAGGCCTGAGTACCGAAAAAAAAAAAAAAAAAATGTATATATATATATATATATATATATATATATATACAGGCATAAAGCTAATAAGAATTTTGCTCTGCCATTTGAAAGGAAATTACACAAATGTTATTGAGAGGCAATATACTTTCAATATTATAACAATGTTATAATATTATAACAATATTATAAAAATGTCAATTAAAACTGTGAATTATTCCCCAAACAACTTATAAAATTAATTCACTTGTGAGTTATTAAAACATAAAGCTAGAATAATTATAAGACTGAAGTAATGGTATAGGACAAGATAGAAATATGAATGGAAAAGAACAGCTGCCAAAAAACACAGAAACATTTTAGTAATTATCTTCATTACCTAAAAAAGGCAGTTCAATCAGCATAGAAAAAATGAATTGTTCAATAAATGTTAGTGGGATATATGCTTACAGACACGGAATAAAGGGACTATATATTTTTTTAAAATTATGACTTAAGCTGTTTATTCTTTCTAAATTAGTAGAAAACTATTTTGCAAGATTTATTATTATTTTTTGTTTGTGGTTTTCTTTTTGAAAGGTACTATATTTTTAACCAAACCACACACCATAATAAATGGACTAGAATTAAGAGTAGGGAAATGAGGACAAAATGAAAACCAAAATAAATATAGGTAAAGAGACTATTTATACAGAGTAAGTCCCCTACATACGTACCTTCAAGTTGCGAACTTTCAAATATGCGATTGCGTGTTCACATTTCCAATCACATAAGTTAGTTCACATATCTGGTGTACATTATCACATGTGTGCATCCTCTACAAGTGGCTGTACTTTTGTGTACTTTACTGTACAGTACTGTATAGAGTGCAGTAGTACAGTATCTTTATTTCAAGCTCAGGATGTCTGGAAGCAAGCGTAAAAGCAGCGGTGAGGTAGCTGGTACTACTGTACTTTTCAAGGTACTGTACTGTAAGATTAAAAATGTTCTATTTTTGTGTTTGTTTTTTATGTATTATTTGTGTGAAAGGTATTATAAGCCTATTACAGTACAGTACTATATAGCTGATTGTGTTAGTTGGGTACCTAGGCTAACTTTGTTGGACTTACAAACAAATTGGACTTACGAATGCGCTCTCAGAACACAACTCATTCATATGTAGGGGATTTACTGTAATTCTGTAGTGGATAAGGCCTTTTAATACCTAACTTTGAAATTAGAAATAATAAAGGCAAAGGTTGCTACATAAGACTACATAAAATATAGAAGTTCTGCACATTCATAAAATATAATAAACATAATTCAAGTACATATGACAAAATAGGAAAGCGATTTGCCACATATGACAAAAGCTGACATTACTGAAAAAAAAATCCTCTTGCAGTAAACAAGAAAACGATGAACAGACCTAAAGAAAAATCAGCAAAGGGCATGGTAAGGGATTTAAAAGGAAAAAAAAGGATAGTCCAGAGTGTTGAGAAAATAAGCCCATTATATTGTTGCTTGCAATAATTTTGGAGCATAATTTTGTAACACATACATAGCCTTAAAACACGTACAGGCTTTAACTACCAATTCTACTCCTGGAAATCCTTTACAAGGAAATGCGCGGAGATGTGTGCAAATATTTATCCATATATATCAGCAAATAAATGAATGATAAACAACTAAACTAAATAGTAGATAGCTTAAGTAGATCATGATATAATCACAAGAATTTAAAGTAAAACAAGGGACTTCCCTGGTGGTCCAGTGGGTAAGACTCTGCGCTCCCAATGTAGGGGGCCTGGGTTTGATCCCTGGTCGGAGAACTAGAGAGCACATGCATGCTGCAACTAAGAGTTCACATGCTGCCACTAAAGATCTTGCTACTGCAATTAAGACCCAGCTCAGCCAAAATAAATTAAATAAATAAATAAATAATTTTTAAAAAGTAAAACAAAAGCAGGTCAAAAGCCTTATGTTCAAAATGAATATTTTACAAAAAAAATGATTAAGTATATGGATATAAAATATTCTGGAAGAATATTCGATAAATGTGATCTTTAAATGGTAGGACTATGGAGGATTTTGAGCTTATAATTTTATTTGTATACTCTGATTTTTCTATAATGAAATTGCATTACTTATATAATTTTAGAAGTTATTTTTATAGGAAAACCAGACATATATATATATATATATATATATATATATTTTTTTTTTTTGGCTACTGGCAATGTTGCTTTCCCTAATCTATACTCTGATACGCCCTCAGCTCTTATCAAAGAATACCATAAGATACCATGTTAGAAAACCTGATATTGCCTTTGCTCTGAGGAAGTTTTTGAGGACACTGCCTACTCCATCTCTCAATATGCCTAGAAATCACATTAAAATTTTTCTTTTAAAGTGCTGGAAAAAACTTCTCTTGCCCTTAGGAGTTGGTATGTTTCTTTCCATAGATCATGAGAATCATTTAATTGTATGCTTATTTTATTTTTTCTTAGGCAGCCAGAATATTAAAACGAAATACTTCATTCAGTACTTCCCTTGCCTTGCTACTTCATTGCATATATATTTTAAAGCATGTCAAATCTTTTTGAGGTAGGTATAAATAACTAAGTAGTATATTCCCATTATTATTACCAGCTTCTAAATGACAGTACACAACCAAATTTAGTCTCCATTGGAATAAATATTCCCAATATGATTTATTATATAGAAGAACCAATTTTGGAAATAAAGGAAAATATGACATTGTTGCTCTGATAAATGAACCAAGAAAGAGTCAAGTCATTATTGTTTTAAGACATTAAGGAAAGCAATTTTAAAATCCCTGTCAACATTAAACTGGATCATGGAAGGCAGGGACATCTTTCTAAATCACTATGTACATCGCCTAGATGCTTCCCTTCAAAACAGGCTTTCAGTAAATGTTTTCTTGCATAGATGGTCAGAGATAACACTGAGAAAGAGATGTTAATCTTCACATTTCATTCACTCCAAAGCACCTAGCAAGGGATCTAGTACTAGAAAAGAACCCCTATTTTTCCCACTTCAATGTAAGCCAGAGAAGAAGAACTTCCAGTAAGCTTCTGTCCTCCCATGGAATTGCTTCCTTCCCTCTCTCCACTCCTTACTTGCTCTTCCCCATGAAAGGAAGAGTGATCTGCCAGTGTGACAGATGACAGCCTGCAGTCCCTAATCATGTTTGTCTATTGGGTAGAGTCAACTGTGCTTGGCATGTCCTTTTGTCTCCAGGTCTGTCTGTGCTCAGTGCAGTGATTTTGTGCTCCAAACTATATGCACTAGGCAGATCAGAGAGGCAAAGCTTTATTTTCTCTTCACTGTTTGATTACTGAGCCTGTAAGCCAGGTTTGCAAGCCTTCATGCAGCTGGTTGGGTTAAGGCATGCAAAGCTTATTTTTATAAACTGATTATTCCTTGCAGATGGGTCCTTGGATTTTCTTTTCCGGAAGAAAAATGTGCCATGTGTTTTCTACAGTTTTACTATTAATAAAGTACATACTTTGATCCTCATTTGGTTCCTCTATGGTTGAGGCGAGAATGTGGATGTAGAAATTTCCTCCCCTAAGGTTTAGCACACAGTAGTGCACTCAATAAATATCAGCTCTGCTTACTTCTATCATTCTTCCCTTTCACCTTAGCAGGTTTCTATGTTCCTCATTCATTAGTTTTTCCTTTCTCCATTAGTATGTTTTAAATATTGTGTTATATTCCATCTTTACATGATAATTAGGTAAACAAATCCTTGTTCCAATTTTACTATCTTCTAGTTCAAGAAGAAAGACCTTAAGAACAACAAGAAAGCTGAGAAGATTTGGAGTCTGGGGGAAAGGCCTAATAGTTATCCTCAGATATTTACAGATTTATTCTCTGAGACTTCAGAGGAAAAAACATGGGCCAAAGAATGAGGAGTAGTGGAAGGCAGATTTGAGGAATAAATAATCAACAGGGCTGCTTCAAATTTTAATGGAATGTCCTTGACACTGGAGATGTTCAAGTAAATGCTAAACAATAACTAGTTAGGATGCTTTAGAAAAGATCTCAACATTGAATAGAGGAGTAGAGATGAGAAACTATTCTCATCTATGATTCTATGATTTTAACAAGTTCTAATGAGTTGGGCAAGCACTGTTTTATAAACTAGAGAGTAACAAATTATGCCGTATATGATTTTCAATAACTTTCTCATGATAATTCATACAGTACCTTTAGAACTGGAACAAAGAGGTAGTCAAAATAATCAGGTAATTGTGTTAATGAAAGACAACAGTTACCTGTCTGGAAGAAGACTCTGGAAATAACTGTCCGACACAATGGGCAGGGAGTGCTTGCAGGATTGTCTTTGGCAAGAGTCCGTAAACAGGGCTCACAGAAGATGTGGTGACAAGGGTAACACATGTAGGGGTTGAAATAAACATCCAGACACACTGCACAGATGTAGCTCTCCTTTTCTTCTGCATATTCATTGTCATCATCTGTACTCATCTCATTATCCAAAGTCTGCAAAACATAAGCAAAAACGATTTTTCTTAGTTCAGTATGAGATTGGTTTCCTTGAGAAATCGAGACACTGATTTTATATTTTCTTAAAATGAATGAAAATATTTATGAGAAACAGGTAATATCTGTTTCTGTGCATAATCAAAGTGATAGAAATGCTACCTCACAAAGTGGGAAGAAACTGGAAACATACATGAAAAACCCAGAAGTCTTAATTATTCATTTTAGTATTTTTATATAATGCTAAATGTTAAAATATAGTACCTGAACACATTAAGTATACCTGTATCTCTATTTAACCAGCACTACTTAAGTAAGTGTTAGGTCCTAGGATGACAGCTTCCCCCTATCTATTCCACTCCTGCCACAGCAAATAAGCTGACTCACAAGATTATAAAGCCTTACATGGGCATTCACACATGGAGAGAAGTGAGGGTAAGAGGATGTCATACTTCATCTTCACACCATGCATGGAGCGTTTTTATTCTACATTTTGCACCTTCCTGGACCTCAAAGCCAATAAAAGGCCAAAGCCTAAGGTATGTCAGGAAGTAGATAAGGCAAAGAAACTTGTAGTAATTCTGGGATGAGGCTTGTAACTGGGAAATATGATGATCCCTCTCCTCTCTCCCAAATGGAACAGTTAAGAAAGATGCTATTAAAAGGTAGTTAGGATTTGTTATAAAGCATAAACTAACACACCATTGTAAAGCAATTATACTCCAATAAGGACATCAAAAAAAAACCAAAACAAAACGGTAGTTAGGAAAGAGGCACTCAGGTTAGCAGCACAAAATCTGGTGGCTGAATTCCTGTTACTTAACATCACAATATTCCTCATCCATGGGGATGCTGTGAGAATTAAATGAGGTAATCCATGTAAAGTATTAAGCAAAGTGCCTGGTATATAACAAATATTCAATAAACATTAACCATAGCCATCCTTCTCTCCTCTCTTCTTCAAAGGCCCTATAGTCTTGGCTAGAGCCTTGGGAAATTTTCCTCAAACCAGGTCTGACCTCAGTCCACTGAGGCATAATGGGAATCTACATGGTGTAGATGCTTTCCTCCTCACTTTAATGAATGTCAAAAATGGAGATCAGTGATTAATATCTGAGTAAGCCTTGGGTTTAATAAATATTTTTAGGTTACATGAAATGTAAAAGTTACACAAATGAGGCAAACAGAGCCTTGAAAATACAGAAAAACCTTTCTACTGGATAAACTATTATTTGATTTATCCAGATGGCTTTGCTTCCTCTTTCTGCTGCTTGTTGATAATTTCTCTCTTTATGAAAGACATATCTGAGGCATTAGCCCATTCTTTTTAATTGGTTGTCTGATTTTTCTTAAGCATTTTTACTTAATCTAGTTATTTGTTGTTACTGGCTAGATGTGTTGCAAATATTTTTTCCTTTTCTCTGGTTTGTCTTTTCATTCTTTTCATAGTGTCTTTTGATAAAATGAAATTCTTAATTTTAAAGAACATCTTTCCTTTATGATTTAATACTTTTTGTGTCTTATTTAAGAACTCTTACTTTTTCCCAAGGTCAGTAAGAGAGTCTTATTTTGCATCCTATAATCTAACTGAAATTGATTTTCATGTATGGTGTACATTAGGGTTAAATTTCATTTTTATTTTTATGTAATTATTAATTGGTACAGCCCATTTATTGCAAAGACCTTACTTTCCTCCACTGTTCTAAAGTGCCACGTTGTTATTAGGCCAAATATGCATGGGTTGGCTTCTATTTTGTTCCATTACTTTACTGTCTATTCCTATGCCATAATCACAATTTCTTACTGCGGGCTTATAATAAACCTCAATATCTGGTAAAGGAAGTCCTTTCATCTTAAAGTCTAATAAGAACCTTCAATATAAACAAACAAACAAACAAAACAACTAATACTAAACTTTCTTTGGGTTATTTGTATGGAAATATGTTAATATAAATGTTTCAGACATTACATGAAATTTCTAAAAAATCTTAAAAAAAAAAAGAAAAAAAAAAGCCCTTACTCAGGTGGATGATTACAAAATAGATAAAATTCTTCCTGTCTATGTGCACCCATATGCATTTCATCAAGATGTGGAGATTAGTTTTCCACCCTCTGAATTTGGGCTCTGTCATGTGACTTGCTTTGGCCAATGGATTATTAGTAAATATGATGCAAACAGAGGCTTAAAAAAAGCTTGTGCATTGGAATAATCCTCTCTTGGTGATCTTGGGAACCCTAGTCTACTACCATGTGAACAAGCCTAGGCTAACCTGCTGAATAGTATGTAAATATGGTCCAGCTGCCTCCATTGTGACTGCTGACAACAAGCCAACCACCAGACATGTGTGGGTAGAGCCAATGACTGTCACCTAACTGTAAATGTACTGGTGAGCCCAGATGACATCGTGTGGATCAGAGATAAGCCATTACAGCTGAGCTCAGCCCCAACTGCCATCTCACAAAACTGTGAGTGAATATAGGTTGTTGTTTTAAACAACTAAATAAAATCTGTTTGTTACATAACAAAAATTAGTTGACACATCCTTGTCTATACATGGCTAACTTTACCTCATTTTAAAAATCTTAAATACCAACTTCCCCAAAGGATTTCACTGCTATTCTATCTAAAGTTGTTCTGTCACTGCTACTTATTTGTTTCCTGATAATAATTTTTATTTGCCTATTTTTCTATGTCTCTCAATAGAATGTTAAGATTAATAAAGGGGAATGAAAAAATATATACACATACACACACATTTTTTCCCCAGTGAAGTAATAGTAGAGCTTGCTTGGTGGTGGCTTGCATTCTCAAAATGCTCATAGGTTCAGCTCCTTAAATATTGTATTGATTATACCTCTATTAAGTGTTCTTAGGTGTTCTTGTAGGTCTTTTGGATATTTACAGCTAGATAACAAGCATTCTGTGAAATCTCATATAACATATACAAAGTTTAACACAGAGAAGATATGAAGTAACTGTCCCTCACCAAAAGAAAGATTGTGGCTATGAGTTGAACACTAATAAAAATCTGCTGGAAAGGCAACAGTATCCACAATTTTTCTCATTATTGTTATATGACTATTCTTTCCTGTACTTAAGAGAAACTTGAAAAAGGAAAGCTATAAGTGCACAATTAGTACCGATTAGGGCCCCCCAGATAATAAAAACATCTTTGGACCTAGATGCTTACTTACTAAAATTTTATTTCATAGTGACAGCTTATTCTGTTTGTATTACACTCTCAATATTGTGTCTTGAGATTTGAACTAATTAACCTCAAAGAAACTCATGGCATAAGAAAATCATAATTTGAAGACCCTCTTAAAGCAATCCAAATTGTGGCCCTAATAACTGTACATAATTTTATTTCTATGAAGTACTTTATCTCTACATATATAACAAAAGTGACTAGATTTCATTAAAATATACATCAAAGAAATAAATGATTTGCTATTTAAAAACACAACAATATTATGGAAATAAACTTGAAGGTGGAAGTTTGCAAATAGAAAATGAGGTCAGAACTATTCATCTATTAGATGAGCTATGTGACTCAATCCACAAAACAGATGTAACACATACAAAGACCTCTAGAATCACTATATTTTAAGGGACCAAAAAGAGTGAAGAGTTTTCATTACACAGAGAATTGAACATATCTGGTGATAAAAACTGTTCTGCAAGAAGACAAAAAAAAACACCTCAAAGATAGAACTCCACTGGGCTTTTCTCCAAATTGGAGAGATAATAATAAATTTACTGTTGGATAGATGGTTATATTTTAAAAATTAATTACTCATTAATAGATAAATGTCAACCTGGAAAAAGGTTTTTAATAGGTGTGCCTATGAACTCATCTTCATCTCATCAACATTTCAATTACCATAGATAGAGACCATCAAAATGCTTCTCAGAAATGGAGAGGTGACAGGAAAGATGGCTGCCTAGTTAAAAACAACTAAAATCCTTTCTGAACAGGAGGGAGACCTTCAAGATGGAAGAGGAGTAAGACATGGAGATCACCTTGCTCCCCACAAATACATCTACATGTGGAACAACTCCTATGGAACACCTACTGAACGCTGGCAGAAGACCTCAGACTTCCCAAAAGATGCCCTCAGGCGACCTACAGGCAGAGGCGGGGCCAATCCAAAGCTGAACCCCAGGAGCAGTGCAAACAAAGAAGATAAAGGGAAATTTCTCCCAGCACCCTCAGGAGCAGCAGATTAAATCTCCACAATCAAATTGATGCACCTGCATCTCTGGAATACCAGAACAGACAATGAATCAATCCAAAATTGAAGTGGTGGATTTTAGGAGCAACAGTAGACTTGGGGATTGCTTTCTGCATCTAATTTGTTTCTGGTTTTATGTTTATCTTAGTTTAATATTTAGAGTTTATTATCATTGGTAGATTTGTCTATTGATTTGGCTCCTCTCTTCCTTTTATTTGTATATACACATATGCATTTTTTTCCTTTTTCTCTTTTTGTGAGGTGTATGTGTATGCTTCTTTGTGTGATTTTTGTCTGTATAGCTTTGCTTTTACCATTTGTCCTAGGGTTCTGTCTGTTTTTTTTTTTTTTTTAATTTAGTATAGTTTTTAGTGCTTGTTATCATTGGTGGATTTGTTTTTTGGTTTCGTTGCTCTCTTCTTTCATTCTTTTTATTACTTTTTCATTGCTCTCTTCTTTCCTTCATTCTTTATTACTTTTTAATTTTTAAAAATTTTTATTAATTTTTGAAATTTTTATTTTAATAACTTTATTTTATTTATTTATCTGCCTATCTATCTATCTATCTATTTATTTATTTCTCCCTTTTCTTCTGAGCCGTGTGGCTGACAGGGTCTTGGTGCTTTGGCTGGTTGTCAGGCCTATGCCTCTCAGGTGGGAGAGCCAAGTTGAAGACACTGGCCCACCAGAGACTTCCCAGCTCCACATAATATCAAACGGCGAAAGCTCTCCCAAAGATCTCCATCTCAACGCTAAGACCCAGCTCCACTCAACGACCAACAAGCTAAAGTGCTGGACACACTATGCCAAACAACTAGCAAGACAGGAACACAACCACACCCATTAGCAGAGAGGCTGCCTAAAATCATAATGAGGTCACAGACACACTCAAAACACACCACTGGACACGATCCTGCCCACCAGAAAGACAAGATCCAGACTCATCTACCAGAACACAGGCCCTAGTGCCCTCCACCAGGAAGCCTACACAATCCACTGAACCAACCATAGCCACTGGAGGCAGACACCAAAAACAACAGGAACTATGAAACTGCAGCCTGCGAAAAGGAGACTCCAAACACAGAAAGTTAAGCAAAATGAGAAGACAGACAAACACACAGCAGAAGAAGGAGCAACGTAAAAACCCATCAGACCTAACAAATGAAGAAGAAATAGGCAGTCTACCTGAAAAAGAATTCAGAGTAATGACAGTAAAGATGATCCAAAATCTTGGAAATAGAATGCAGAAAATACAAGAAACATTTAACAAGGACCTAGAAGAAATAAAGAGAAAACAAACAATTATGAACAGCACAATAAATGAAATTAATACTTCTCTACAAGGAATTGATAGCAGAATAACTGAGGCAGAGAATGGATAAGTGACCTGAGGATAAAATAGTGGAAATAACTGCCATACAGCAGAATAAAAAAAAAAGAATGAAAAGAATTGAGGACTGTCTCAAAGACCTCTAGGACAACATTAAACACACCAACATTCGAATTATAGGTGTCCCAGAAGAAGAAGAGAAAAAGAAAAGAACTGAGAAAATATTGGAAGAGAATATAGTTGAAAACTTCCCTAGTATGGGAAACTAAATAGACAATCAAATCCAGGAAGTGCAGAGAGTCCCATACAGGATAAATCTAAGGGGAAAAACGCCAAGACACATACTAATCAAATTATCAAAAGTTAAATACAAGGAAAAAATATTAAAAGCAGTGGGAAAAACAACAAATAACAGACAAGGGAATCCCCATAAGGTTATCAGCTGATATTTCAGCAGAGACTCTGCAAGCCAGAAGGGAATGGCAGGATAAATTGAAAGTGATGAAAGGGAAAAATCTACAAGCACCATTACCCTATCCAGGAAGGATCCCATTCAGAATCAACGGAGAATTTAAAACTTTTACAGACAAGCAAAAGCTAAGAGAATTCAGCACCACCAAACCAGCTTTAAAACAAATGCTAAAGGAATTTCTCTAGGCAGGAAACACAAGAGAAGGAAAAGAACTACAATAACAAAACCAAAACAATTAAGAAAATGGTAATAGGAACATACATAGTGATAATTACCGTAAATGTAAATGGAATAAATGCTCCACCCAAAAGAAACAGACTGGCTGAATGGATACAAGAACAAGACCAGTATATATGCTGTCTACAAGAGACCCACTTCAGACCTAGGGACACATACAGACTGAAAGTGAGGGGATGGAACAAGATATTCCATGCAAATGGAAATCAAAAGAAAGCTGGAGCAGCAATTCTCATATCCGACAAAATAGACTTTAAAACAAAGACTGTTACAAGAGACAAAGAAGGACACTATATAATGATCAAGGGATCAATTCAAAAAGAAGATATAACAATTGTAAATATTTATGCACCCAACATAGGAGCACCTCAATACATAAGGCAACTGCTAACAGTCATTAAAGGGGAAATTGACAGTAAAACAATCATACTAGGGGACTTTAACACACCAGTTTCACCAATGGACAGATTATCCAAAATGAAAATAAATAAGGAAAACAAAGCTTTAAATGATACGTTAAACAAGATGGACTTAATTGATATTTATAGGACATTCCTTCCAAAAACAACAGAATACACTTTTTTCTCAAGGGTTCATGGAACATTCTCCAGGATAGATCATATCTTGGGTCACAAAATCAAGCCTGGGTAAATTTAAGGAAATTGAAATCATATCAAGTATCTCTACCAACCACAATGCTATGAAACTAGATAACAATTACAGGAAAAAATCTGTAAAAAATACAAACACATGGAGGCTAAATAATACACTACTAAATAGCCAAGAGATTACTGAAGATATCAAAGAGGAAATCAAAAAATACCTAGAAACAAATGACAATGAAAACACGACGACCCAAAACCTACAGGATGCAGCAAAAGCAGTTCAAAGAGAGTAGTTTACAGCAATACAATCTTATGTCAATAAACAAGAAACATCTCAAATAAACAACCTAAACTTTCACGTAAAGCAATTAGAAGAAGGGGAACAAAAAGACCCAAACTTAGTAGAAGGAAACAAATCATAAAGATTAGATCAGAAATAAATGAAAAAGAATTGAAGGAAACAATAGCAAAGATCAATAAAAATAAAAGCTGGTTCTTTGAGAAGATAAACAAAATTGATAAATCATTAGCCAGACTCATAAAGAAAAAATGGGAGAAGACTCAAATCAACAGAATTAGAAATGAAAAAGGAGAAGTAACAACTGACACTGCAGAAATACAAAGGATCATGAGAGATTACTACAAGCAACTATATGCCAATAAAATGGACAAGCTGGAAGAAATGGACAAATTCTTAGAAAAGCACAACCTTCCGAGACTGAATCAGAAGAAACAGAAAATTGGCTTCACAGGCGAATTCTATCAAACATTTACAGAAGAGCTACACCTATCTTTCTCAAACTCTTCCAAAATATAGCAGAGGGAGGAACACTACCAAACTCATTCTACGAGGCCACCATCACCTGATACCAAAACCAGACAAAGATGTCACAAAGAAAGAAAACTACAGGCCAATACCTCTGATGAACATAGATGCAAATATCCTCTACAAAATACTAGCAAACAGAATCCAACAGTACATTAAAAGGATCATACACCATGATCAAGTAGGGTTTATCCCAGGAATGCAAGGATTCTTCAATATAGGCAAATGAATCAATGTGATATACCATATTAACAAATTGAAGGAGAAAAAAACACATGATCATCTCAATAGATGCAGAAAAAGCTTCCAACAAAATTCAACACCCATTTATGATAAAAACGCTCCAGAAAGTAGGCACAGAGGGAACTTACCTCAACATAATAAAGGCCATATATGACAAACCTATAGCCAACATCATCGTCAATGGTGAGAAACTGAAAACATTTCCACTAAGATTAGGAACAAGACAAGGTTGTCCACTCTCACCACTATTACTCAACACAGTTTTGGAAGTTTTAGCCACAGCAATCAGAGAAGAAAAAGAAACAAATGGAATACAAATTGGAAAAGAAGAATTAAAGCTGTGACTGTTTGCAGATGACATGATACTATACATAGAAAATACTAAAGATGCTACTAGAACACTACTACAGGTAATCAATGAATCTGGTAAAGTAGTAGGATACAAAATAAATGAAAGAAAACTCTTGCATTCCTATACACTAGTGGTGAAAAACCTGAAAGACAAATTAAGGAAACACTCCCATTTACCATAGCAACAAAAAGAATAAAATACCTAGGAATATACCTGCCTAAGGAGACAAAAACCTGTATGCAGAAAACGATAAGACACTGATGAAAGAAGTTTAATTAAAATTAAAGATGGAGAGATATACCATGTTCTTGGATTGGAAGAATCAACATTGTGAAAATGCCTATACTACCTAAAGCAATGTACTGATTCAATGCAATCCCTATCAAACTACCACTGGCATTTTTCACAGAACTAGAACAAAAAATTTCACAATTTGTATGGAAACACAAAAGACCCTGAATAGCCAAAGCAATATTGAGAAAGAAAAATGTAGCTGGAGGAATCAGGCTCCCGGACTTTAGACTATACTACAAAGCTACAGTAAGCAAGGCAGTATGGTACTGGCACTAAAACAGAAATACAGATCAATGGAACAAGATGGAAAAGAGATAAACCCATGAAAATATGGTCACCTTATTTTGGATAAAGGAGGGAAGAATACACAATTGAGAAAAGACAGCCTCTTCAATAAGTGGTGCTGTGAAAACTGGACAGCTACATGTAAAAGAACGAAATTAGAACAGTCCCTAACATCATACACAAAAATAAACTCAAAATGGATTAAAGACCTAAATGTAAGGCCAGATACTATAAGACTCAGAGGAAAACATAGGCAGAACACTCTATGACATAAATCACAGCAAGATCCTTTTTGACCCACCTCCTAGAGAAATGGAAATAAAAACAAAAATAAACAAATGGGACCTAATGAAGCTTCAAAGCTTTTGCACAGCAAAGGAAACCATAAAGAAGACCAAAAGACAGCCCTCAGAATGGGAGAAAATATTTGCAAATAAAGCAATGGACAAAGGATTATCTCTAAAATTTATAAGCAGCTCATGCAGCTCAATATCAAAAAAACAAACAACCCAATCCAAAAATGGGAAGAAGACCTAAATAGACATTTCTCCAAGAAGATATACAGATTGCCAACAAACACATGAAAGAATGCTCAACATCATTAATCATTAGAGAAATGCAAATCAAAACTACAATGAGATATCATCTCACACTGGTCAGAATGGCCATCATCAAAAAACCTACAAACAATAAATGCTGGAGAGGTTGTGGAGAAAAGGGAACCCTCTTGCACTGTTGGTGGGAATGTGCATTGATACAGCCACTATGGAGAACAGTATGGAAGTTCCTTAAAAAACTATAAATAGAACTACCATATGACCCAGCAATCCCACTACTGGGCGTATACCCTGAGAGAAACATATTTCAGAAGAGACATGTATCACAATGTTCCCTGAAGCTCTATTTACAATAGTCAGGACATGGAAGCAACCTAGGTGTCCATGGACAGATGAATGGATAAAGAAGATATGGCACATATATACAATGTTATATTACTCAGCCATAAAAGGAAATGAAATTGAGTTATCTGTAGTGAGCTGGATGGACCTAGAGTCTGTCATATAGAGTGAAGTAAGTCAGAAAGAGAAAAACAAATACCGTATGCTAACACATATATATGGAATCTTAAAAAAAAAAAAGAAGGTTCTGAAGAACCTAGGGGCAGGACAGGAATAAAGACGCAGACATAGAGAATGGACTTGAGGACACAGGGAGAGGGAAGGGTAAGCTGCGACGCGACAAAGTGAGAGAGTGGCATGGACTTATATGTACTACCAAATGTAAAATAGATAGCTAGTCGGAAGCAGCCATTTAGTTCAACAGGGAGATCAACTCGTTGCTTTGTGACCGCCTAGAGGGGTGGGATAGGGAGGGTGGGAGGGAGACACAAGAGGGAAGGTATATGCGGATACATGTACACATATAGCTGATTCAGTTTTTTATAAAGCAGAAACTAACACAATATTGTAAAGCAATTATACTCCAATAAAGATGTCAAAAAAATCCTTTCTGGAACAAGGTATGCCATCAGCAAATAATATAAAAATGTAAAATAGGCTAAACCAGATAGCAGATTCAAGATTTAAAATAAAAGTTAATAAGTTCCTGGCTTAAATCAAGATTAAGTTTAACAGGGATAAATATAAATCCCTCATTAAGAATCCAAACCAGACTGCAGACATAGAAGATGAATGAAACTTAGCTGAGAGCAATTCATGTAAAGAAGAGATAGAGATTTTAACTAACTAGAAGCTCAACATATGATGTGGCTACTTAAAAAAGTGGGTTTATGTGGCTACCATTTATATGATCACACCATATTTGTAGCTACTTTGAGGGATGCAGAGAAACTAGAGTTATCCATAGAAGTATACTGAGGGCCAAGGCAGCATAACTTCTGAAACTACCTCATATGAAGTACTGTTAAAAGACTGAGGATATTCACTCAGAAAAATATTAAGAGGAGACAAGATATTCAGGTATTTGTGAGAGAGATCATAATTTTTCTCTGTGTAGTTCTTACGATTAGATATAAAAAGGAATGAATGTTATGAGAAGAGAGACTAAAATAAATAAAAGAAATACCTATTCATCAACCAAAGTGATATGAACACCAGCATAACATGTTCACTCTTAAATAGTACATTTGCCACAGAGGTAAACATTTATCTGATGTTTCCTACCAAATTTTGGGGGACTTATAAATAAGATGACAAAAGTTGTACGTATTAAGTAATTTCATCAACACAAAGCCCCTGTGAACTAAATTTAATTATGATCATCATTTTCTAGATCAAAGGAAACTGAAATATAGACAGCTCACTTACTGAAACTAGTGGTGAAGCCAGAATTTCAACTCAGCCAGTCTGGATCTGAAGCGACACTTTTCATCACCACATTCTTAACTGGATTAATATACTTTGAATAGTCCAGCAAATAATTAATGTTAACTGATGATGATAATGATGTACATAAAAAGAAAAATGAAATTTAGATAGATCTATAGGGAAGTTAGAAGTATCAAGGCATCATCATTAAAATCAACAAATGAATATAATAGGTGTTCAATTGTCCAACTGCTTTTGGCCCCATAGAAATTATCCTGCAAAGTCAACAAAATGTACTCAGTCTCTCAAGCTCCTTTATAGGGGCTTTCAGTCTAAGAAAATGAGATAATAAACTGATAAATAATACAAACAACCTTTAAAAAATCTGTAAAAATTAGTACAAAAATTAATAGGTCTAAAGTTTTTTTAAATAATAATGACAACAAAGCAGCAGTGACATTTAGTTTATTTACAATTATTGTGATTACTGTTATGTTGGCCTTATTCCTTCACTTCCTATTTTTTTTCAAGAAGTGATAGTTGGGCAGTAGTTAAGAGCAAGACTCTAGCGCCAATCTTGCTGGACTCTGCCACTACTGCCTGTTTGACCTTACACAAGTTACTTAACTCCCTGGGGTCTCACTTCCCTTATTTGTAAGGTGGGGATACTAAAAGTACCTAGCTCATAGAGTTGTTGAAGGGATTAAAAGTGTTAATATGTACAAAGCACCAGAACAGTGCCTGGAATATAAAAAGTGGTATCTAAGTGTCTGCTGCTATTATTATATCCTATTTCTTTTCTCTAATAATTTTTCTTAACTTTTAACCAAAACAGTTAAAGTTTAATGTCTATAACCTCCCTCTTCTGAACAAGACCCAGAAGGCATTTTACTTCCCACTCAAAAATACAAAGATGGCTTACGTTTTATTGCAGTCATCTGAACTTTATTTCTAAAATCTTAATAATTGCTTAAATATATCATGCCTCTACTTTGTCAGGATTACCTTCTTAAAATCAATTAATCTATATTTGTTTTTAACTATGTTTTATTGTCTGCTTATTTTTATTCTTCAGCTTATTTAACACTGTTTTCTTGTATCCCTTATTGTCCTCTCTCTTGAATTCCATTTTTTCTTGCAATCTATCCTTGAGAATTCTTTTTTCTTAGGAAATATATGTGGGTGGTAAACTGTATGTTCTTGCATGTTTGAAGTCCCTTTATTTTGTCTTCACATTTGAATTCTGTTTGAGTATAATTCTAAATAAAAAATAATTTCACTCAAAACATTAAAGATAGAGAGAGGAGACCAAGATGGCAGGGTAGGAAGATCTTAAGCTCAACTTTTCCCATGGGCACACCAAAATTACAATTATTTATAGAGCAACTACCCATGAGAATGACCTGAAGACTAATAGGAAAGATGTTCCACAACTAAAGGTAAAAAAAGAAGGAACCACAATAAGAAGGGTAGGAGGGGCAGAAACGAAAGGCAATGTAGTCAAGACCCACACTCTGGGGTAGGTGACCTACAAAAGGGAGAATAATCATAATTGCAGAGGCTCTCCCCAAGGTTCAAGGGATCCAAGCCTCACCTAGGGGTCTCCAGTCCTGGGGTCCTACACTGGGAAGACAAGCCTCCAGAATGTCTGGCTTTGAAGGCCAGTGGGCTTTGTGTATAGGAGAGCTGGAAGGCTTTAGGAAGCAGGGACTATGCTCTTAAAGGGTGCACACAAATTCTCACAGGCTCTGAGACCCAGTGCAGAGTCAGTAATTTGAAAGAAGACCAGGTCAGACCCATCTGCTCATATTGGAGAGCCTCCCAAAGAGGTGGAGGCAACTAAGACACCCTGGGGACACAGACACTGACAGCAGCTGTTCTGGGGAGCTCCTTCTACCAAGAGGACACTGGTGCTGTCAACTAATATTTTGGAGTCCTCCCTCTAGCCCATTGGTACTGGGACCCAGCCCTGCTAACCAGCCAGATGGCACCAGTTCTGGCAAACCCCAGGCAGAGGAGTCAATCAAGTGGGGATGTAGCCCGGTCCACTAGCCAGCTGAACACCAGCCCCAGGATCCCCCACACCTCCCAGCAAGCTTACCTGGGACTTAACACTGCCTAAGAGTGGGCCAAGGCAAGCCTCAGAACCCCCAGGCCTGAAGCCAATTGCACCAGGACCTGGCTCCACCCACTAGCAGGCTGGGACAAGCACTGTGACCTCTAGCACCTGTATCCAGCTGTCCCAGGACCCAACTCCATGACCCTGCTCACAAGTAGGCCAGCACTAGCCCTGGGAACCCTGGGCCCTACAACCAGCCATGCCAGGACCTGACCCTCCTCACCAGCTCTGATGACCAGAGTGAAGTGAGCTGCTGGGCCCCACAGGAAATCTCCAACACGAGGCCGTTTCTCCAAGATCAGGAAATGTAACCAACCTATCTAACACATACAAATAAATGTGAAAATTAGCAAAAATGGGGTGAAAAGGGAATATGTTTCAAATGAAGGAATGAAATAAAACCCAAGGAGAAGAAAGAGATGAAGCAGAGATAAGCAATCTACCCAATAAAAGTTCAAGGTAATGATCATAAAAATGCTGAATTTGGGAGAAGACTGGATGAACACAGTGAGAGGTTTAACAAAGAGTTAGAAAATATAAATAAGAGCCAAACAGAGATGAAAAATACAATAACCAAAATAGAAAAAACACTAGAAGAAATTGACAGTGGATTAGATGATGCAGAGGAACAGATAAGTGAGCTGGAAGACAGAGTAGTGGAAATCGTTGAAGGTAAAAAGAATAAAGAAAATAAAATGAAGAAAGTTTAAGAGGACTCTGGGACAATATCAGGCATACTAACATTCATATTATAGGGATCCCATAAGAAGAAGGGAGAGAGGAAGGGGTAGAGAACATATATGAAGACATAATAGCTGAAAAATTCCCTGACCTGGGAAAGGAAACATACGTACAGGTCCCGGAAGCACAGAGAGTCCCAAATAAAATCAACCCAAAGAGAACCACACCAAGACACACTGTAACTAAAATGGCAAAAATAAAAGATAAAGAGAGAATATTAAAAATGGCAAGGGAAAGCAACAAGTTACTTACAAAGGAACGCAAGAGAGAATATTAAAAATGGCAAGGGAAAGCAACAAGTTACTTACAAAGGAATGCCCACAACGCTATCAGCTGACTTCAAAGTAACTCTACAGGCCAGAAGGCAGTGGCATAATATATTCAAAATAATAAAAGGAAAAAACCTACAAACAAAAATACTCTACATAGCCAGGCTTTCACTCAGATTTGATGGAGAGACACAAGTTTTATAGACAAGCAAAAGCTAAAAGAGATCAGCACCACCAAACCAGCTTTATAAGAAATGTTAAAGGGACTTCTCTAAGTGAAAAAGAAAATGCCACAACTAGAAACATGAAAATTATGAAAGGAAAAAGTTCATCAATAAAGGCAAATATACAGTAAAGGTAGTAAATCAACCATGCAAAAAGCTAGTGGGAAGATTAAAAGACAAAAGTAGTACAATCACCTATGTCCTCAAAAGTGGTAAGGAATACACAAAACAAATAGATGTAAAATATAATGACGAAAATTGTACTTTTGGGGGGAGGAAGTAAAAATGCAAAAACTTTGCAGGCCACAAGGGACTGGCATAATATATTTAAAATGAAAAAAAGAAAAAAAACCCCTACAACCAGGAATATTCTACCTAGCAAGGCTATCATTCATATTTGAAAGAGACATAATGAGTTTTGCAGACAAGCAAAAGCTAAAAGAGTTCAGCACCCCTAAACTGACTATACAAAAAATGTTAAAGGGACTTCTCTAAATGGAAAAAAAAGGCCCACAATTAGAAATATAAAAATTACAAAAGGAAAAATCTCATTGGTAAAGGCAAACATACAGTAAAGGCAGTAGATTGGCTACTTATAAAGCTAGTAGGAAGGTTAAACAACAAAAGTACTAAATAATCTATATCTACAGTAAGTACTTAAGGAACACACAAAACAAAAAGCTGTAAAATATGACATCAAAAACAATAAACAGGGCTTCCCTGGTGGCGCAGTGGTTGAGAGTCCGCCTGCCGATGCAGGGGACACGGGTTCGTGCCCCGGTCCAGGAGGATCCCACATGCCGCGGAGCGGCTGGGCCCGTGAGCCATGGCCGCTGAGCCTGCGCGTCCGGAGCTTGTGCTCCGCAATGGGAGAGGCCACAACAGTGAGAGGCCCGTGTACCGCAAAAACAAACAAACAAACAAAAAAAAACAATAAACATGGGGAGGAGTAAAAATGCAGGGATGTTACATGTTTGAAGTTAAGAAGTCATCAACTTAAAAATAATCAGGTATATCTATATAGATCGCTATATAAAACCACGTGTTAACCACAAACCAAAAATCTATAATATATACATACACAAAAGGAGAAAAATTTCTAAACATAACACTAAGATAGGGACTTCCCTGGTGGTCCATTGGCTAAGACTCCATGCTCCCAATGCAGGGGGCCCAGGTTCGATACCTGGTAGGGAACTAGATCTCACATGCTGCAACTAAGAGTTTGCATGCTGCAAATAAAGATCCCACATACTACAACTAAAAGATCCTTCATGCTGCAACTAAAAGATCCTGCACGCTGCAACAATGATGCTGAACGTGGCAACGAAGATCCAGCATGCTGCAACTAAAGACCCTGCTCGGCCAAATAAATAAATAAATAAATAAATATTTAAAGAAACACTAAGTCATCAAGTCACAAGGGAAGAGAGCAAAAGAAAGGAACAAAAAAAGCTACAGAACAACTCCAAAATAACTGACAATGCAATAAGTACATACCTATCAATAATTACTTTAAATGTAAATGGAATAAATGTCCCAATCAAAAGATACAGAGTGGCTGAATGGATACAAAACAAGGCTCACATACATACTGCCAACAAAATACTCACTTCAGATGTAAAGACACACACAGAGTGAAAGTGAGGTGATAGAGAAAAGGTATTCCACACAAATGGAAACAAAAAGGAAGCCAGAGTAGCAATACTTATATCAGAAAAAACAGACTTTAAAACAAAGACTGTAACAAGAGACAAAGAGTGACATTACATAATGATAAAGGAATAAATCCAGCAAGAAGATATAACAACTGTAAATACATATGCACCCAACATATGAACAATTAAATAATACAGCAAATATTACCAAACACAGATAAAGAAACTGACTTTAACACAATAATAGTAGGGGACTTTAACAGCCCAGTTACACCAATAGATTATCCAGATAGAATCAAAGAGGAAACATTGGCCTTTAATGACATATTAGATCAGATAGATTTAGTAGCTATATATAGAGCATTCCATTCAAAAGCAGCAGAATACACATTTTCAAGTGCACATGGAACATTCTCCAGGATAGATCACGTTAGGCCACAAAACAAGTCTCAGTAAATTTTAAGACTGAAATCATATCAAGCATCCTTTCTGACCACAGAGGTATAAGTCTAGAAACCAGCCATAAGATAAAAATTGCAAAAACCACAAGTACATGGAAGTTAACTAATATGCTACTAAACAACCAATGGGTCACTGATGAAATCAAACATGAAATAAAGGAAAATACCTGGAGACAAATGTAAACGAATACACAATGATCCAGAAAATCAGTTCTAAGAGGGAAGTTTATAGCGATACAAGTCTACCTCAGGAAAGAAGAAAATCTCAAAAAAACAACCTAACCTTATGCTTAGAGGATCTACGAAAAGAACAAACAAAACACAAAGTTAGTAGAATGAAAGAAATAATAAAGATCAGCAGAAATAAATGAAATAGAGACTAAAAAAATAATAGGAAAGATCAATGAAACTGACAGCTGCTTCTTTGAAAAGATAACAATAATTCATAAACCTTTAGCCAGACTCATCCTGAAAAAAAGAAGGAAGACCCCCCAAAAATCTGAAATGAAAAAGGAGAAGTTACAATCAATACCACAGAAACACAAAGGATCATAAGAGATTAATATAAAAAATTACACACCAATAAAATGGACAACCTAGAAGAAATGGATAAATTTCTAAAAATGCACAATTTCCCCAGACTGAATTAGGGAAAAAATACAAAATATAAAGAGACCCATTATCAGTAATGAACTTGAATCAGTAATGATAATTTAAAAAACTCCCCAAAACAGAAGTCCAGGACCAGATGTCTTCACATCTGAATTCTACCAAGCATTTAAGGAAGAGTTAATGCCTATCCTTTTCAAATTATTCCAAAAAATTGAAGAGGAAGGAACACTTATGAACTCACCATTCTGGTATCAAAACCAGATAAAGCCATCAAAAAAAGAGAAAATTGCAGAACAGAAATGCAAAAAGTCCTCAACAAAATATTAGTGATCCAAATTCAACACTATATTAAAAGAATCATATACCATGATCAAGTGGGATTTATCCCAGGGATGCAAGGATAATTTAATACACATGAATCAATCAATGTGATATAACACATTAACAAAGTGGAGAATAAAAACCATATCACAATCTTAATAGATGCAGAAAAAGATTTTGACAAAATTTAACATCCTTTTATGATAAAAATTCTCCAGAAGTGGGTATAGAGGGAACATATCTCAATATAATAAAAGCCATATATGATAAGCCCACTGCTAACATTATACTCAACAATGAAAAGCTGAAAGCATTTCCTCTGAGATTGGGAAAAAGACAAGAATGCCTACTCTCACCACTTTCCAAAGAAGACATACTGGTGGACAACAGACACATAAAAAGATGCTCAGCATCACTAATCATCAGTGAAATGCAAATCAAAATTCAAAGAGGTATGACCTCACACTTGCAGAATGGCTATTATCAAAAGGACAACAAATAACAAGTGTTGGTGAGGATGTGGAAAAAAGGGAACACTCGGTACTATTGGTGGGATTGTAAATTGGTGCAGACACTATGGAAAACAGTATAAACATTCCTCAAAAAATTAAAAATAGAGCTATGATCCAGAAATTCCACTTCTGGGTATTTTTCCAAAGGAAACAAAAACACTAATTTGAAAAGATATATGCACCCCTATGTTCACTGCAGCATTATGCACAATAGCCGAGATATGGAAGCAACCTAAATGTCCATTGATAGGTGAACAGATATAGAAGATGTGGTGTACACACACACACACACACACACACACACACGATGGAATATTACTCAGCCATAAAAAAGAATGAAATCTTGCCATTTGTGACAACATGGATGGATCTAGAGACTATTATGCTGGGCAAAATAAATCAGACAGAGAAAGACAAATACTGTATGAATTCATGTATATGTGAAATCTAAAAAACCAAAAAACAAATAAAACAGAAACAGAATCACCGATACAGAGAACAAACAAATGGTTGCCTGAGGGGACAGGGGTGGGGGGAGGAGTTAAATAAGGTGAGGGAAAATGAAGAGGTACAAACTTCCAGTCACAAAATAAATGAGTCATGAGAATGAAATGTACAGCATGGGGAAATTAGTCAATAATAATGTAATATCTCTGTAAGGTGACAGATGGTAACGACTTATCTTGGTGATCATTTTGTAACATATAGAAATATCTAATCACTATGTTGCACACCAGGAACTAACATAGTGTTGTACATCAATCATACTTCAAAAACAAACAAATAAATGAACTCATAGAAAAAGAGATCAGAGTTGTGGTTACCTCCTTGTATTAGTTGTGCTTCCCCAGAGAAAAAGAATAAAGAGCATGTGGGGAAGAGGGAATTGGGTGAAGGTAGTCAAAAGGTAGAAACTTCTGGTTATAATATAAATAAGTACTAGAGATGCAATGGACAACATCATTAATATAATTAACACTGCTGTATGTTATATATAGAAATTGTTAAGAGAATAAATCCTAAGAATTCTTATCACAAAAATACATTCTTTTCTTTCATTTTATATCTATATGAGATGATATTCATTAAATTACTTCATGGTAATTATTTCATGATGTATGTCATATCATAATGTAAGTATGTAATGTAATTTGTAAGTTACATAATATAACTTACACATCATTGATGTAAATCAAATCATAGTTCTGGGGCTTCCCTAGTGGCGCAGTGGTTGAGAGTCCGCCTGCCGATGCAGGGGACACGGGTTCGTGCCCCGGTCCGGGAAGATCCCACATGCCGTGAAGCAGCTGGGCCCGTGAGCCATGGCCACTGAGCCTGTGCGTCCGGAGCCTGTGCTCCGCAACGGGAGAGGCCACAACAGTGAGAGGCCCACATACCGCAAAAAAAACCAAAAAACAAAAAAATCATAATGCTGTATACTTAATCTCTTACAGTGTTGTATGTCAATTATATTTCAATAAAACTGGAAGAAAAAAGACATGGATCAAAATCTTTAAAGTACTATAAAATATTTTTATGCAAAGGCTTAGAGTATTTTGACAGATAATAAAATTATGTTAATTTCTGCATGTAAAAATATTTTATTACTTTTTTCATTAAAAAATCATTATTTGGGGGCTTCCCTGGTGGCCCAGTGGTTGAGAGTCCGCCTGCCAATGCAGGGGACACGGGTTCGTGCCCCAGTCCGGGAAGATCCCACATGCCATGGAGAGGTTGGGCCCGTGAGCCATGGCCGCTGAGCCTGCGCGTCCGGAGCCTGTGCTCTGCAACGGGAGAGGCCACAACAGTGAGAGGCCTGCGTACCACACACACACACACACAAAATTATTATTTGGATGTAAAATCAACTTAACCTTGAGTCTCTAGGGAATATAAAAACAAATTTTCTTCATGGTAATTAATGTTTAAATTTAAAAACGTATAGGAAAAAAAATCTTTAATGTACTGGAAAAAAAAAAAAACTATCTACCTAAATTTCTATAGCCAGTGAGTATATTTAAATATCTTTCAAATATAAAGAGGAGTTAAAGTCCGAAAGAAGAAAAACTTTGAAGATATTGATCCACTGTCTCATAGCATCTATCACTGAATATGAAAAACATGTCTACCTTATGTTTGTTTCTCTTCTTGCTGGAAGTCTTACAACCTTCTCTTTATCCTCAGATTTGAAAATTTTTACTAGTTAGGTGTTCTTATAGTTACTCCTGTTCAGTACTCAGTAGTCTCTTTTAATCTGAAGAACAATGTCTTTCTGCAGTTCAGTGGAAATTTCATTTTTTTCCCTAATTAATCACCACTGTCTATTCTCTCTGTTCCTACCTTTATATTTCTCAGTACACACAGATTGGATCTCTTTGATCTATCTTCCACATTCAATTTTGTGTTTCTATTCTCCATCTCTTTATGTTATGCTATGTTCTGGGAGAATTTTCCAAGATACAAAATCATTCAATCTTTGACCTAACAAATATTCATTGAGTGCCTACTAAGGACTGTACACCATTCTAGGTGTAGGTGGTAGGTATAAAGCAGTGAATGTAACATACATCCCTTCAGGAAGCTTGTTTTCGAGGCTTATGTTTTATGTCATTCTGTCATACAGCTCTCATGCTATATATTTTTTAATTTTAGAAATCACGTTTTTAATTTTCATGAATCATTTCATTCTCTTAGTATTCATTTATTTAACAGTAGGCTATTCTTTCCCTCAAGATATAATATCTTCTTGACTAACGTAAGATAACATCTAGAGCTTTTTATAATATCCCTTTGTTTTCTGGATAAATCTATTTCCTCTGGGGTCAGTTTTTATGTTTATCTTCCATATTATTGGTGTTCCTCAAAAGTCTGACAATATTTCTTCATAGGTACAGACTTTTTTTAAGAGTAGTTTTAGGTTTATAGAAAAACTGTATAGAAAATACAGAGAATTCCCATATGCCCCCTCCTACTACAGTTTAATCTATTATTAGCATTACTGTGGTACAGTTTTACAATTGATGAACCCATAATGATATATTACTATTAACTGAAGTTCACGGTTTACATTAGGGTTCAACTTGGTTTCGTACATTCTATGGGTTCTGACAAATGCATGTCTTATATCCACAATTACAGTATCATACAGAATAGTTTCACTGCCCTAAAAATCCACTGGCTCTATCTAATCATTCCTCTCACCCTCTCCCACAACCCCTTTCAACTACTGATCTGTCTGTGTATAGTTTTCCTTTTCTAGAATATCATACAGTAGAAACTATACAGGATGTAGCCTTTTCAGACTGCCTTCTCTCACATAGCAATATGAATTCAAAGCTCCTCATAATTGATTTTTGATCTTGAAATTATCCCAGGTCTCTAATGAGAACTACTCTTAATTCTACATCACTTTTCTTTCTTGGGCTTAAAAACAAAACAAAACAATTTATTTGTTTTCATTTTCATTTTCTAAAGAAATACAAACCCAATTGCTTTCTATCTTTTAGAAATTCTGAAGAGATTCTGGTTCACTGATGGATTGCTCTCTTATTTTCTAGCATTGTTATATATATGTATTATTTTAAAATAAACCTTTTTCTATAATTCTGTTTTCTTTAATAGTATCTGTTGAAATTAATATCATATTTCCCTTTCACCAAAAATTGTCTCCAAGGAAGTGGTAAGTATAATTAAAAGTTACACCTAATTTTATTATATATATGTATATGTATGTGTGTATATTCCACCACTCAGGGAAAAAAAGCCAATTTCCACTAAGAATGCCCTTGATGAAGCAAGAAAAATACTAATTTTTATTAAATCTCCACCATTGAAAATGTATCTTTTAATATTACATGTGACAGAAATAGGAAGTACCTACAAAACATTTCTGTTGCATACCAAAGCATAATGGTTATTTTGAGAAAAGCACCTTTGTTATTGTTTGAGTTGTGAGCCGACCTAGCTGCTTTTACCATGAAATACCATTTTTTATGTAGAAAAGAACAATTGTCAAAATGATTATTCAGATTTGGTTACTTGGCAGACAATTTCACAAAAAATGAACAAAGTAAATCTGTCAGTTCAAGAGAAACAACTGACAGTATTTGTTGCCAATCAAAATGATGAAATTTGAGCTTTCAAGCAAAAAATCAGAATTTTGGAAAACCTGTATTTGCTTATAGTTTCTCAATACTTACAGCCTTTTCTGAAGAGATTGGTGGTGATATTAACAAATTTTAAAATATTGCATAATTAAATATGTCAATACTTGGAAGAGCTGTATAACTCAGTTAACCTTAGTTTTCAAATGTTTAATGCATGATAATATAAAATCATCCATGAGTAAATGAACCACTCAAAGTGCAAAGACAGGCCAACAGATTTTAATGTAACAGAGTACTTTAAGTTCATATCAAGTGTTAGATTCCACATTATAACTAGCCTTTAATAATCAACACTTGTCAGGTTCTGGTGTAATATCAAAGATGACTATCCAAAATTATCTTGAAAAGCTACTATAATACTATTCCCTTTTCTGACTACCTAGCTGGCTGGGTTTTCTTAATATTCTTCAACCAAAAAAACAGACAGCAACAGTTTGCATGCAGAAGCAGATGTGAGAATTCATCTGTCTTCTATTAAGCCAAATGTTAAAGAGATTTGCAAAAGTGTAAAATGATGTCATTCTTCTCAAAAATTTTAATAGAGTTATTTTTCATAAACTATGTTATTTTACCAATGGTTTATCTTTATATGAATTAATAAACAAATATTTTAACTTTTCTCAGTTTTAATGTGTATTATATAAAATATTTATAATGGGTATACACAAAAGCTTTTTGGGGTTCTCAACAATTTTAAGATTTTAAAGGAATCTTGAGATCAGAAAGTGTCAGAACAGATATATTAAGAGATAGAAAGCAAAGGTGATTTGGGCCATAGGCATATATTATATACTACATTAAAGTATGTAGGTATTTATTGAATTGGCAGTTTTGCCAATAATCTCATAAATGATAATACTAAGCAAGATAATTTAGCGAGAAAATACAATGTCAGTTCTAAATTATGACAAGTTCTCATCTATATAGGATCCAAAGAAATAAAAGATGAAAGAGGTAGGAGAAAAATATGCTAGCACACTGTAGATTTTAGAGGGAAGGAAGGGGAGGAAAAATATATAGCATTTATTTCAAAAAGCCAAACCTAGCTATATCATAGTTTCAATAGATACTTTATAAATCAGCTTTATATTTATAATTCTACCAGATGATAAATAACTTCATTTAAAATGAAAAGAAATACTATTAGACTCTGAGGTGGCCTCTATAGTATCAAGGAAAGATTAAATAATCTTCAACTCAATTTTAGTTATATTTTTACATTAATTATTTGAAAATTGGTGATTCATATTGGGTTGCTCAATATAAATATTCATCTAATCAGAACATCTCATTAATAAGCCATTCTAGATAGACTGAAAATTACTATTTCTGAATTGTTTTTTACATTATCACTTTGCAAGACAAATACAGATTTAGATCAGAGTTAGGTCTAGGAATCTGTCAAAAGTATCTAAGTGCTCTTTTTACTTAAAAAGAATACACAATAATATCCCACAATCTAGAGTGTGTGTTCACAGTCAGTAGCTATAAAAGAAGAATCAGACTAAGTCCATGCAGCTTGTGGTAAAGAAAAAACAGAATTCATAGGGCCTCAAATGAACTCTGGAGTTGAGAAATCCAAAAGCTTGATTAGGAACTTCCCAGTATTTATTCCTGTAACTACCATATACCTATGGGAAGGAAAAGACTAAATCAGGGGTCCCTGGTCCACAGCCTGTTAGGAACAGGACCGCACAACAGGAGGTGAGCAGTGGGTGAGCGAGCGAAGCTTCATGTGCCACTCCCCATCGCTCGCATTACTGACTGAACCATCCCCCCACCCCACCCCCATCTGTGGAAAATTGTCTTCCACAAAACTGGTCCCTGGTGCCAAAAAGGTTGGGGACCGCTGGACTAAATGAAGACTTTACATGTCTCTGAGTGGTTCACCAATGCTGGCTTAGAGTATTTTTTCCCCAGTCATGATCACACTACTCTGGGTGTTTGCAGGCTAATGCAATTCTCAATATTGTCCAGGCCATCAGACACAGAGTTATTCAGAGGCCATTTATTCTCTATGCTACTTAATTAATCACAGCCTCTATGTAGTGATGAAACTGCCTCCTACTGAGATACATTTATAAAACAGAAAATTCCAAAGAAGATATACTGTCATTTTCCCTATAATGGCAATTGGAAGAACTGTATCTCTATTTATCCCATTAAAAGTTGCTCTGGGGAATGCAACTCTACACAGATTATCTGTTCTCCTAATAAATATGAACATTAAACTAAAATAATAATCCTTTAATTTATGAAATAACCAAGCTAAACAAAGAGAAACATTAAGGGACAGTCTTCACCTTGAAAGAAATGAAAATGACCGACATTCACAATAAATGATTGCAAAAGCTCAGGCTAGGATTTATAAATTCCTGCAAATTACTCTGGTTTGGAGACTAAAACCAAATAATTAGAATGGAAACCTTTCTTTTTCTCCAGGAAATTTGAAAGAATATATTTCTGCTATTTTGGCTCTCTATAGAGCATATATGTGACTCTAAAATATACTATTTTCTATGGAAAAACTTATGACTTTTGCTTTATATATATTATATTGCCCATCACTCCCATTCCTGGCATCTGATATAAAATGTTTGCAATATTTTCTATTGACTATCACTAATTGAAACTTTCTTTTTTGCTTTGAAAACCAAGGATGTTCTAGCAGTTATTTTAAAAATACTATCTGTACTGCGTAAATTATTAGACCTTTAAAAAATGATAAATGATAGAGTGTATATTCTATGCATATTTTTGCAAAACATTTAAACTTAATCACATAAACTAGAGAAAGTACTATCCTGACTAAAATTAAAGAGAGAACGTTTTGTCATATTGTACATAACATTTGTAACATATTGGTAACTCTGGAAAGTTTTCACTTCATTTAGAGAGTCTTCTGACCTGTTTATTTAAGGCAAGAGAATGGAAATTACAGGTTATTGGTTAGATCCAAAAGGAAAATATCCAGACATTATATCTTTATTTATGCTTAATTGCTTACACATGATCATGTCATTAAAAGGCTTGCTACCATGTCCTTAAAGACTACAAAATGAAATTATTATTCTATTGAAAACATTTTTCTTAATCTCAATGTTGATGTCTGTGTGTGTGTGCATGTTTGTATATGTGCATGTATGTGTCCTTCCCTTTGTCTTTCTTTGTTTGGCTGTAACTGTTCATCTGCTTTATCTACATTTTATTCTGAGTGTTTCTCTGTGTACCTTCTCTGCCTATTACTGACTTTTTTTGACATATAATTCACATACCCTAAAATTTATCATTTTAAAGTGCACAACTTGGGAGGAGCTTCAAGATGGCGGAAGAGTAGGAAGTGGAGATCACCTTCCTCCTCACAAATACATCAGAAATACATCTACGTGTGGAACGACTCCTACAGAACACCAACTGAATGCTGGCAGAAGACCTCAGACCTCTCAAAAGGCAAGAAATTCCCCACGTACCTGGGTAGGGCAAAAGAAAAAAGAAAAAACAGAGACAAAAGAATAGGGACAGGACCTGCACCAGTGGGAGGGAGCTGTGAAGGAGGAAAGGTTTCCACACACTAGGAAGCCCCTTCGCGGGCGGAGACTGCGGGTGGTGGAGGCAGGAAGCTTTGGAGCCATGGAGGAGTGCGCAGCCACAGGGGTGCAGAGGGCAAAGCAGAGATTCCCGCACAGAGGATCAGTGCCGACCGGCACTCACCAGCCCGAGAGGCTTGTCTGCTCACTCGCCAGGGTGGGAGGGGGCTGGGAGCTGAGGCTTGGGCTTCGGTCGGATCCCAGGGAGAGGACTGGGGTTGGCTGTGTGAACAGAGCCTGAAGGGGGCTACTGCACTATAGCTACACGGGAGGGAGTCAGGGGAAAAGTCTGGAGCTGCCGAAGAAATAAGAGACTCTTTCTTGCTTATCTGTTTCCTGGTATGAAAGGAGAGGGGATTAAGAGCGCCGCTGAAAGTAGCTCCAGAGACCGGCGCGAGCCCTGGCTATCAGCGCGGATACCAGAGATGGGTATGAGACACTAAGGCCACCAAGAAGCCTGTATGCAAGCACAGGTCACTCTCCACACCTCGGCTGCCAGGAGCCTGTGCAGCCCACCACTGCCAGGGTCCTGTGATCCAGGGACAACTTCCCCGGGAAGAACACACAGCGCGTCTCGTGCCGGTGCGTCACACTGGCCTCTCCCTCCACAGGCTCGCCCCACATTCTGTACCCATCCCTGCCCCTGGCCTGAGTAAGCCAGAGACCCCGAATCAGCTGCTCCTTTAACCCCGTCCTGTCTGAGCGAAGAACAGACGCCCTCAGGAGACCTACACACAGAGGCAGGGCCAAATCCAAAGCTGAACCCCAGGAGCTGTGCGAACAAAGAAGAGAAAGGGAAATTTCTCCCAACAGCCTCAGGAGCAGTGGATTAAATCTCCACAAACAACTTGATGCATCCTGCATCTGTGGAATACCTGAATAGACAATGAATCATCCCAAATTGAGGAGGTGAACTTTGGGAGAAACTATATATATATGTATATTTCCCTATTTCTATTTTTGTGAGTGTGTTTCTGCATGCTTCTGTGTGTGATTTTGTCTGTATAGCTTTGCTTTGACCATTTGTCCTAGGGTTCTGTCTGTCAAGGGTTTTTTATCATCTTTTTTTTGGGATAGTTTTTAGAACTTGATATCATTGGTGGATTTGGTTTTTGGTTTGGCTGCTCTCTTCTTTCTTTCTTTCTTTTTATTACTTAAAATTTTTTTTTAATAATTATTTTTTATTTTTTATTTTAATAACTATTTTATTTTATTATTTCCTTTCCTTTTTTCTTTTCTTCCCTTTTTTTCTTTCTTTCTTTTTTCTTTCTTTTTCATTCCTTCCTTCCTTCCTTCTTTTACTTTTCTTTTCTTTTCTTTATTTTTCTTTCTATTTTTTCACTCTTTTATTATGAGCCATGTGGAGGACAAGCTCTTGGTGCTCCAGCCAGGAGTCAGGGCTGTGGCTCTGAGGTGTAAGAGCCAAGTTCAGGACATTGGTCCACCAGCGACCTCCCAGCTCCAAGTAATATCAAACGGTGAAACTCTCTCACAGATCTCCATCTCAATGCCAAGACCCAGCTCCACTCAAAACCCAGCAAGCTAAAGTGCTGGACACCCTATACCAAACAACTACCAAGACAGGAACACAACCCCACCCATTAGCAGAGAGGCTGCCTAAATTAATACCGTCACAGACACCACAAAACACACCACCAGACGTGGACCTGCCCACTAGAAAGACAAGATCCAGCATCATCCACCAGATCACAGGCACTAGTCCCCTCCATCAGGAAGGCTACACAAGCCACAGAAACAACATTAGCCACTGGGGGCAGACACCAAAAACAACAGGAACTACGAACCTGCAGCCTGCGAAAAGGAGACCCCAAACACAGTTAGTTAAGCAAAATGAGAAGACAGAGAAACAGAGCAGATGAAGGAGCAAGGTAAAAACCCACTAGACCAAACAAATGAAGAGGAAATAGGCAGTCTACATGAAAAAGAAATAAGAATAATGATAGTAAGGATGATCCAAAATCTTGGAAATAGAATGGAGAAAATACAAGGAACGTTTAACAAGGAGCTAGAAGAACTAAAGAGCAAACAAACAATGATGAACAACACAATAAATGAAATTAAAAATTCTCTAGAAGGGATCAATAGCAGAATAACTGAGGCAGAAGAACGGATAAGTGACCTGGAAGATAAAATAGTGGGTATAACTACTGCAGAGCAGAATAAAGGAAAACGAATGAAAAGAATTGAGGACAGTCTCAGAGACCTCTGGGACAACATTAAATGCACCAACATTTGCCTTATAGGGGTCCCAGAAGAAGAGAAAAAGAAAGGGACTGAGAAAATATTTGAAAATATTAAAGTTGAAAACTTCCCTAATATGGGAAAGGAAATAGGTAATCAAGTCCAGGAAGCACAGAGAGTCCCATACAGGATAAATCCAAGGAGAAACACGCCAAGACACATATTAATCAAACTATCAAAAATTACATACAAAGAAAAAATATTAAAAGCAGCAAGGGAAAAACAACAAATAACATACAAGGGAATCCCCATAAGGTTAACAGCTGATCTTTCAGAAGAAACTCTGCAAGCCAGAAGGGAGTGACAGCACATGTTAAAAGTGACGAAAGGGAAAAACCTACAACCAACATTACTCTGCCCAGCAAGGATCTCATTCAGATTTGATGGAGAAATTAAAACCTTTACAGACAAGCAAAAGCTGAGAGAGTTCAGCACAACCAAACCAGCTTTACAACAAATGCTAAAGGAACTTCTCTAGGCAACAAACACAAGAGAAGGAAAAGACCTAAAATAACGAACCCAAAACAATTAAGAAAATGGGAATAAAACATACATATCGATAATTACCTTAAATGGAAATGGAATAAATGCTCCCACAAAAAGACACAGATTGGCTGAATTGATACAAAAACAAGACACATATATATGCTGTCTACAAGAGACCCACTTCAGACCTAGAGACACACACAGACTGAAAGTAAGGGTATGGAAAAAGATATTCCATGCAAATGGAAACCAAAAGCAAGCTGGAGGAGCAATTCTAATATCAGACAAAATAGACTTTAAAATAAAGACTATTACAAGAGATAAAGAAGGACACTACATAATGATCAACGGATCGATCCAAGAAGAAGATATAACAATTGTCAATATTTATGCACCCAACATAGAGCATCTCAATACATAAGGCAAATACTAACAGCCATAAAAGGGGAAATCGACAGCAACACAATCATAGTAGGGGACTTTAACACCCAGCTTTCACCAATGGACAGATCATCCAAAATGAAAATGAATAAGGAAACACAAGCTTTAAATGATACATTAAACAAGATGGACTTAATTGATATTTATAGGACATTACATCCAAAAACAACAGAATACACATTTTTCTCAAGTGCTCATAGAACATTATCCAGGAGAGATCTTATCTTGGGTCACAAGTCAAGTCTTGGTAAATTTAAGACAATTAAAATTGTATGAAGTATCTTTTCCAACCACAATGCTATGAGACTAGATATCAATTACAGGAAAAGATCTGTAAAAAATACAAATACATGAAGGCTAAACAATACACTACTTAATAAAGAAGTGATCACTGAAGAAATCAAAGAGGAAATTGAAAAATACCTAGAAACAAATGACAATGGAGACACGACGACCCAAAACCTATGGGATGCAGAAAAGCAGTTCAAAAGAGGGAAGTTTATAGCAATACAATCCCACCTTAAGAAAAAGGAAACATCTAGAATAAACAACCTAACCTTGCACCTAAAGCAATTAGAGAAAGAAGAACAAAACCCCCCCCCAAAGTTAGCAGAAGGAAAGAAATCATAAAAATCAGATCCGAAATAAATGAAAAAGAAATGAAGGAAACGATAGCAAAGATCAATAAAACTAAAAGCTGGTTCTTTGAGAAGATAAACAAAATTGATAAACCATTAGCCAGACTAATCAAGGAAAAAAGGGAGAAGACTCAAATCAATAGAATTAGAAATTTAAAAGGAGAAGTAACAACGGACACTGCAGAAATACAAAGGACCATGAGAGATTACTACAAGCAACTTTATGCCAATAAAATGGACAACCTGGAAGAAACGGACAAATTCTTAGAAATGCACAAACTGCCAAGACTGAATCAGGAAGAAATAGAAAATATGAACAGACCAATCACAAGCACTGAAATTGAAACTGTGATTAAAAATCTTCCAACAAACAAAAGACCAGGACCAGATGGCTTCATAGGCGAATTCTATCAAACATTTAGAGGTGAGCTAACACCTATCGTTCTCAAACTCTTCCAAAATATAGCAGAGGGAGGAACACTCCCAAAATCATTCTACGAGGCAAACCATAACACTGATACCAAAATCAGACAAGGATGTCACAAAGAAAGAAAACTACAGGCCAATATCACTGATGAACATAGATGCAAAAATCCTCAACAAAATACTAGCAAACAGAATCCAACAGCACATTAAAAGTATCATACACCATGATAGAGTGGGGTTTATCACAGGAATGCAAGGATTCTTCAATATACGCATATCAATCAATGTGATACCCCATTTCAACAAATTGAACGAGAAAAAACATATGATCATCTCAATACATGCAGAGAAAGCTTTCGACAAAATTCAACACCCGTTTATGATAAAAACCCTGCAGAAAGTAGGCATAGAAGGAACTTTCCTCAACATAGTAAAGTCCATATATGACAAATGCACAGCCAACATCGTCCTCAATGGTGAAAAACTGAAAGCATTTCCACTAAGATCAGGAACCAGACAAGATTGCCCACTCTCACCACTCTTATTCAACATAGTTTTGGAAGTTTTAGCCACAGCAATCAGAGAAGAAAAGGAAATAAGAGGAATCCAAATCAGAAAAGAAGAAGTAAGGCTGTCACTGTTTGCAGATGACATGATATTATACATAGAGAATCCTCAAGATGCTACCAGAAAACTACTAGAGCTAATCAATGAATTTGGTAAAGTAGCAGGATACAAAATGAATGCACAGAAATTTCTGGCATTCCTATACACTAATGATGAAAAATCTGAAAGTGAAATCAGGAAAACACTCCCATTTACCACTGCAACAAAAAGAATAATATATCTAGGAATAAACCTACCTAAGGAGACAAAAGACCTGAATGAAGAAAATTATAAGACACTGATGAAAGAAATTAAAGATGATACAAATAGATGGAGAGATGTACCGTGTTCTTGGATTGGAAGAATCAACATTGTGAAAATGACTCTACTACCCATGGCAATCTACAGTTTCAATGCAATCCCTATCAAACTACCACTGGCATTTTTCACAGAACTAGAACAAAAAATTTCACAATTTGTATGGAAACACAAAAGACCCTGAATAGCCAAAGCAATCTTGAGAACGAAAAACGGAGCTGGAGGAATCAGGCTCCCTGACTTCAGACTATACTACAAAGCTACAGTAATCAAGACAGTATGGTACTGGCACAAAAACAGAAAGATAGATCAATGGAACAGGATAGAAAGCCCAGAGATAAACCCATGCACATATGGTCATCTTATCGTTGATAAAGGAGGCAGAAATGTACAGTGGAGAAAGGACAGCCTCTTCAATAAGTGGTGCTGGGTAAACTGGACAAGGACATGAAAAAGTATGTGACTAGATCACTCCCTAATACCATACACAAAAATAAGCTCAAAATGGATTAAAGACCTAAATGTAAGGCCAGAAACTATCAAACTCTTAGAGGAAAATATAGGCTGAACACTCTATGACAGAAATCACAGCAAGATCCTTTTTAACCCACTTTCTAGAGAAATGGAAATAAAAACAAAAATAAACAAATGGGACCTAATGAAACTTAAAAGGTTTTGCACAGCAAAGGAAACCATAAACAAGACCAGAAGACAACCCTCAGAATGGGAGAAAATATTTGCAAATGAAGCAACTGACAAAGGATTAATCTCCAAAATTTATAAGCAGCGCATGCAGCTCAATAACAAAAAAACAACCCAATCCAAGAATGGGCAGAAGACCTAAATAGACATTTCTCCAAAGAAGATATATAGACTGCCAACAAACACATGAAAGAATGCTCAACATCATTAATCATTAGAGAAATGCAAATCAAAACTACAATGAGATATCATTTCACACCAATCAAAATGGCCATCATCAAGAAATCTAGAAACAATAAATGCTGGAGAGGGTGTGGAGAAAAGGGAACACTCTTGCTCTGCTGGTGGGAATGTGAATTGGTACAGCCACTATGGAGAACAGTATGGAGGTTCCTTAAAAAACTTAAAATAGAACTACCATATGACACAGAAATCCCACTACTGGGCATATACCCTGAGAAAACCATAATTCAAAAAGAGACACGTACCAAAATGTTCATTGCAGCTCTATTCACAATAGCCCGGAGCTGGAAACAACCTAAGTGTCCATCATCGGATGAATGGATAAAGAAGATGTGGCACATATATACAATGGAATATTACTCAGCCATAAAAAGAAACGAAACTGAGCTATTTGTAATGAGGTGGATAGACCTAGAGTCTGTCATACAGAGTGAAGTAAGTCAGAAAGAGAAAGACAAATACCGTATGCTAACACATATATATGGAATTAAAAAAAAATGTCATGAAGAACCTAGGGGTAAAACAGGAATAAAGACACAGACCTACTTGAGAATGGACTTGAGGATATGGGGAGGGGGAAGGGTAAGCTGTGACAAAGCGAAAGAGAGGCATGGACATATATACACTACCAAACGTAAGGTAGATAGGTAGTGGGAAGCAGCCGCATAGCACAGGGAGATCAGCTCGGTGCTTTGTGACTACCTAGAGGGGTGGGATAGGGAGGGTGGGAGGGCGGGAGATGCAAGAGGGAAGAGATATGGGAACAGATGTATATGTATAACTGACTCATTTTGTTATAAAGCAGAAACTAACACACCATTCTAAAGCAATTATACTCCAATAAAGATGTAAAAAAAAATCTGTAAAATATCCAAACACATGGAGGCTAAACAATACACTACCCAATAAGCAAGAGATTACTGAAGAAATCAAAGAGGAAATCCAAAACTACCTAGAAACAAATGACAATGAAAACACTATGACCCAAAACCTATGGAATGGAGCAAAAGCAGTTCTAAGAGAGAACTTTACACCAATACAATCCTACCTTAGGAAAAAAATATCTCAAATTAACAACCTAAACTTACAACTAGAGCAATTAGAGGAAGAAGAACAAACAAAACCCAAAGTGAGCAGAAGGAAATAAATCATTAACATCAGATCAGAAATAAATGAAAAAGAAATGAAGGAAATGATAGCAAAGATCAATAAAACTAAAAGCTGTTTCTTTGAGAATATAAAGAAAATTGACAAACCATTAGCCAGACTCATAAAGAAAAAAAGGCAGAGGACTCAAATCAATAGAATTAGAAACGAAAAAGGAGAAGTAACAACTGACACTGCAGAAATACAAAGGATCATGAGAGATTACGACTACAAGCAACTCTATGCCAATAAAACGGACAACTTGGAAGAAATGGACAAATTCTTAGAAGAGCACAACCTTCCGAGACTGAACCAGGACGAAAATATGAACAGACCAATCACAAGCACTGAAATTGAAACTGTGATTAAAAATCTTCCAACAAACAAAAGACCAGGACCAGATGGCTTCATAGGCAAATTCTATCAAACATTTAGAGAAGAGTTAACACCTATCCTTCTCAAACCCTTCCAAAATGTAGCAGAGAGAGGAACACTCCCAAACTCATTCTGCGAGGCCACCTTCACCCTGATACCAAAACCAGACAAAGATGTCACAAAGAAAGAAAACTACAGGCCAGTATCACTGATGAACATAGATGCAAAAATCCTCAACAAAATACTAGCAAACAGAATCCAACAGCACATTAAAAGGATCATAAACTATGATCAAGTGGGGTTTATCCCAGGAATGCAAGGATTCTACAATATATGCAAATCAATCAATGTGATACACCATATTATCAAACTGAAGGAAACAAAAACGTATGATCATCTCAATAGATGCAGAGAAAGCTTTTGACAAAATTCAACACCCATTTATGATAAAAACCCTGCAGAAAGTAGGCATAGAGGGAACTTCCCTCAACATAATAAAGGCCATATATGACAAACCCACAGCCAACATCATCCTCAATGGTGAAAAATTGAAACCATTTCCACTAAGATCAGGAATAAGACAAGGTTGTCCACTCTCTCCACTATTAGTGAACATAATTTTGGAACTTTTAGCCACAGCAGTCAGAGAAGAAAAATAAATAAAAGGAATCCAAATGGAAAAGAAGAAGTAAAGCTGTCACTGTTTGCAGATGACATGATACTATACATAGAGAATCCTAAAGATGCTACCAGAAAACTACCAGAGCTAATCAATGAATCTGGTGAAGTAGCAGGATACAAAATTAATGCACAGAAATTTCTTGGATTCCTATACACTAATGATGAAACATCTGAAAATGAAATTAAGAAAACACTCCCATTTACCATTGCAACAAAAAGAATAAAATACCTAGGAATAAACTTACCTAAGGAGACAAAAGACCTGTATGCAGAAAATTATAAGACACTGATGAAAGAAAATAAAGATGATACAAATAGATGGAGAGATATACCATGTTCTTGGATTGGAATAATAAATATTGTGAAAATGATTATACTACCCGAAGCAATCTGCAGATTCAGTGCAATCCCTATCAAACTACCAATGGCATTTTTCATAGAACTAGAACAAAAAAATTTCACAATTTGTATGGAAACACAAAAGACCCCAAATAGCCAAAGCAATCTTGAGGGAAAAAAAAAAAAAACAGAGCTGGAGGAATCTAACTGTGACTTCAAACTATACTACAAATCTACAGTAATCAAGACAGTATGGTGCTGGCAGAGAAACAGAAATATAGATCAATGGAACAGGATAGAAAGCCCAGAGATAAACCCACGTACATATGGCACCTTATCTTTGATAAAGGAGGCAGGAATAAACAGTGGAGAAAAGACAGCCTCTTCAATAAGTGGCTCTGGGGAAACTGGGCAGCTGCATGTAAAAGTATGAAATTAGAACACTCCCTAACACCATACACAAAAATAAACTCAAAATCGATTAAAGAACTAAATGTAAGGCCAGACGCTCTAAAACTCTTAGAGGAAAACACAGGCAGAACACTCTATGACATAAATCACAGCAAGATATTTTTTGACCCACCTCCTAGCGTAATGGAAATAAAAACTGAAATAAACAAATGGGACCTAATGAAACTTAAAAGCTTTTGGACAGCAAAGGAAATGTTAAACAAGATGAAAAGACTACCCTCAGAATGGGAGAAAATATTTTGCAAATGAATCAATGGACAAAGGATTAATCTTCAAAATATATAAACAGCTCATGCAGCTCAATATTAAAAAAACAAAAAACCCAATACAAAAGTGGGGAGAAGACCTAATTAGACATTTCTTCAAGAAGACATACATGGCCAAGAGGCACATGAAAAGCTGTTCAACATCACTAATTATTAGACAAATGTATATCAAAACTACAATGAGGTATCACCTCACACTGGTTAGAATGGGCATCATCAGAAAATCTACAAACAACGAATGTTGGAGAGGGTGTGGAGAAAAGGGTACCCTCCTGCACTGTTGGTGGGAATGTAAATTGTTCCAGCCACTGTGGAGAACAGTATGGAGGTTCCTTAAGAAACTAAAAATAGAATTACCATTTGACCCAGCAATCCCACTGCTGGGCATATACCCAGAGAAAACCATAATTCAAAAAGACACATGCACCCCAATGTTCATTGCAGCACTATGTACAATAGCTAGGTCATGGAAGCAACTTAAATGCCCTTCAACAGATGAATGGATATAGAAGACGTGGTACATACATACAATGGAATATTACTCAGCCATAAAAAGGAACGAAATTGGGTCATTTGTAGAGACGTGGATGCATCTAGAGACTGTCATACAGAGTGAAGTAAGTAAGAAAGAGAAAAACGAATATTGTATATTAACATATATATGTGGAATCTAGATAAATGGTACAGATGAACTGGTTTGCAAGGCAGAAATAGAGACACAGATGTAGAGAACAAATGTATGGACACAAAGGGGGGAATGTTGGGTGGCTGAGGGTGGTGGTGTGATGAATTGGGAGATTGGGATTGACATGTATACACTAATATGTAAAAAATAGATAACTAATAAGAACCTGCTCTATAAAAATAAAATAAAGTTCAAATTAAAAAAAGAAACTAAGTCATCTCAACCAGTGTACAAAATATTAAAAGAATAACATGTATGTGCCTGAACCATCTGATGAGAGTAATAAATACAATTATTTAAATTTATCATTTTATTTTTAATTGTTTCAGTCAAACTATTATCTCTAGTTATTTCTTGAACTATTATTTCAACAAAGTTGTTATTGACTGAAATGTATTTCTAATGTATATCTTTTATATACATATTATTATGTTCATAACATATGGCTACATTTTGCCATCATGTATAAAGATAGATTTTTTTTTTTTTTTTTTTTTTGCGGTACGCGGGCGTCTCACTGTTGTGGCCTCTCCTGTTGCGGAGCACAGGCTCCGGACGCACAGGCTCAGCGGCCATGGCTCACAGGCCTAGCCGCTCCGCGGCATGTGGGATCTTCCCAGACTGGGGCACGAACCCGTGTCCCCTGCATCGGCAGGCGGATTCTCAACCACTGCGCCACCAGGGAAGCCCGATAGGTTATCTTTGTATAAGTTTGCAAGACGTAGTTAGAAAAGTCACCCTTTTCCTACTGAAAAACCAAACAGGTGGTATGTGAGAATTCCACAAGTTGTAGAAAGAGCTTTCCCATACGTAGTCAAACCTCCATTTCAAGAGAAGTATAGAAGATGCTACCTCTTGTGGCCAAGCAGATAGTATAGTTCTTGGGGGGAGGGTGGCAGCATCTCTAATTATATATTTCTCCACAAGCCTGGGACAGGAGAGCACTGATTGCAAAAACATTGCAACATTGATATTACACATGCAGTAGCATGTTTATTTAACTCATTGATTTTTTTTTATTAGTTTCTGCTTTATAACAAAGTGAATCAGTCATACATATACATCTGTTCCCACATCCCTTCCCTCTTGTGTCTCCCTCCCTCCCACCCTCCCTATCCCACCCCTCCAGGCGGTCACAAAGCACCGAACTGATCTCCCTGTGCTATGCGGCTGCTTCCCACTACCTATCTACCTTACGTTTGGTAGTGTATATATGTCCATGCCTCTCTCTCGCTTTGTCACAGCTTACCCTTCCCCCTCCCCATATCCTCAAGTCCATTCTCAAGTAGGTCTGTGTCTTTATTCCTGTTTTACCCCTAGGTTCTTCATGGCATTTTTTCCCTTAAATTCCATATATATGTGTTAGCATACGGTATTTGTCTTTCTCTTTCTGACTTACTTCACTCTGTATGACAGACTCTAGGTCTATCCACCTCATTACAAATAGCTCAGTTTCGTTTCTTTTTATGGCTGAGTAATATTCCATTGTATATATGTGCCACATCTTCTTTATCCATTCATCCGCTGATAGACACTTAGGTTGTTTCCATCTCCGGGCTATTGTGAATAGAGCTGCAATGAACATTTTGGTCCATGTCTCTTTTCGAATTATGGTTTTCTCAGGGTATATGCTCATTGATTTTTAATGCTTTCCCTTGTTTTTTTCACCCCGCGGGTCCTTCTGGGATTCTTATGAAGGCTATGGCTCTCCCCCCCAGAAAAATTGACGTACTTTCTATATATGTTATTTTGCATAAGTATCAGGGGATTCACAGACACCTTAAAAAAATGTGACTACTGCCTGGATTAAAAACTTCTCTTTTACCACCTGGATATAATTTTAGCCTTAACTCAGCAAAATTTATAACATTCAACTACCTAAAGCTACTAACATTAAATTAAGCATCTTTAAGAATATATCCATGACAGCCATACTCAATGACACCATATTTTGAACTATAAACCTTTTTTCCACTACCCATTGTCTATTTTTTAAATTAAGGAACAAAACAGTGGGAGAAATGATATGAGATGTGTATCAGGAGGCCAATCCTGCTATGTCAGTAGCCCTACTTGAGAAACTGTACTTTGTGTGAAACTAAGTGCTCTCCAGATCTTCCCTATAAGATGTTTACTGTCCATTTTCAAGTCCCTGTCACTGTAGTCTGATATTCCTTGTGGCCACATTAGGAAAAAAGAGTTTTGAATCTAAGAATTTTACAAATACACCAATATTAATGTTTCAGAAATACTCATATTTCTGCTATTGGCAGAATAAAGCAAAGGAAGTGTGGTAATAGAGTTAGTAGAAATGGTTAATCAACAGCTCTCATACCATTTCTATATAAACTTCTTCCCATCAAGTAGGAATCATGAATATTATGTTTAACCATTATATTCTTATTACTAAGGAGAGTGCTTGGCATATAGAAGATGCTCAGTAAATATGAGTAAACTTGGAGAATGTTAAGACTGGTAAAGGAGAAAAACATACTTGTCATACTGGTAGGACCTTAGAGAAACACTAAAAGTGAACACAAGAAAGATGACTAAAAATAACGTAAATGTCTACATTTGGATGCATTAGCTGGAGTTCTCCAGGATGCAGAGCCTGAGGCAAAAGTTTATATGGCACTATTTTATTAGGGAGTGCAGAGGTGTAAAAAAAAAAAAAAAAGAGTCAGAGAGGGAAAGAGGGAGAGCAAACATAAGGAGATGAATTTATGAGTAGATATTTAATTGGTATCAAGTACAGTCTTCAGAAAGGGTCTATGAACTATTACAGCTCACATGAATGTAGTATGAGTCATAGACCGTTGAGGGATAAAGAGAGAAGAATTTATCTGCTGGTGCCCATCTCCTATTGGTCCAACATTTGCCCTAGGGAGCATTAACACCTCCTCACATCCAGGTTACACACACACTAGAACCAGGTGGATCTCACTGCATCTCATGCTTCAGTGGTAATAAAGAAGCCCTAAGAGGCAATTACTATTAATCTGCCTGCTAGAGCAGTTGCTGGGCAGAGCCCAGCTGAATTGTTCTCTGAGGTGGTAGCTAGGCCAGAACAAGTGACCAAAGGCCTAGACAAGTGAGGCTAAGAGGATTTCTGGAGGCACAAATAAACATACTTTAGTACATTCATATGATGGAATACTACTCAGCAATAAAAAATATAAATTAATCATACACAGTTTTTATTATATTGAGGTACGTGCCCTCTATGCCCACTTTCTGGAGAGTTTTTTTTTTAACATCTTTATTGGAGTATAATTGCTTTAGAATGGTGTGTTAGTTTCTGCTTTGTAACAAAGTGAATCAGTTATACATATACATATGTTCCCATATCTCTTCCCTCTTGCATCTCCCTCCCTCCCACCCTCCTATCTCACCCCTCTAGGTGGTGACAAAGCACCGAGCTGATCTCCCTGTGCTATGTGGCTGCTTCCCATTAGCTATCTATTTTACGTTTGGTAGTGTATATATGTCCATGCCACTCTCTCACTTTGTCACAGCTTACCCTTCCCCCTCCCCATATCCTCAAGTCCGTTCTCTAGTAGGTCTGTGTCTTTATTCCCGTCTTGCCCCTAGGTTCTTCATGACCTTTTTTTTTTTTTTCCTTAGGTTCCATATATATGTGTTAGCATAAGGTATTTGTTTTTCTCTTTCTGATTTACTTCAGTCTGTATGACAGGATCTAGGTCCATCCACCTCACTACAAATAACTCAATTTCATTTCTTTTTATGGCTGAGTAATATTCCATTGTATATATATGCCACATCTTCTTTATCCATTCATCTGTTGATGGACATTTAGGTTGCTTCCATGTCCTGGCTATTGTAAATAGAGCTGCAAAGAACATTTGGGTACATGACTCTTTTTGAATTATGGTTTTCTCAGGGTATATGCCCAGCAGTGGGATTGCTGGGTCATATGGTAATTCTATTTGTAGTTTTTTAAGGAACTTCCATACTGTTCTCCATAGTGGCTGTAGCAATTTACATTCCCACCAACAGTGCAAGAGGGTTCCCTTTTCTCCACAACCTCTCCAGCATTTATTGTTTCTAGATTTCTTGATGATGGCCATTCTGACTGGTGTGAGATGATATCTCATTGTAGTTTTGATTTGCATTTCTCTAATGATTAATGATATTGAGAATTTTTTCATGTTTTTGTTGGCAATCTGTATATCTTCTTTGGAGAAATGTCTATTTAGGTCTTCTGCCCATTTTTGGATTGGGTTGTTTGTTTTTTTTGCTATTGAGCTGCATGAGCTGCTTGTAAATTTTGGAGATTAATCCTTTGTCAGTTGCTTCATTTGCAAATATTTTCTCCCATTCTGAGGGTTGTCTTTTGGTCTTGTTTATGGTTTCCTTTGTTGTGCAAAAGCTTTTAAGTTTCATTAGGTCCCATTTGTTTATTTTTGTTTTTATTTCCATTTCTCTAGGAGGTGGGTCAAAAACGATCTTGCTGTGATTTATGTCATAGAGTGTTGTGCCTATGTTTTCCTCTAAGAGTTTTATACTGTCTGGACTAACATTTAGGTCTTTAATCCATTTTATTTTTCATATGGTGTTAGGGAGTGTTCTAATTTCATTCTTTTACATGTACCTGTCCAGTTTTCCCAGCACCACTTATTGAAGAGTCTGTCTTTTCTCCTCTGTATATTCTTGCCTCCTTTATCAAAGATAAGGTGACCATATGTGCGTGGGTTTATCTCCGGTCTTTCTATCCTGTTCCATTGATCTATATTTCCCTTTTTGTGCCAGTACCATACAGTCGTGATTATTGTGGCTTTGTAGTATAGTCTGAGGTCACGGAGCCTGATTCCTCCAGCTCTGTTTTCCTTCTCAAGATTGCTTTGGCTATTCGGGGTCTTTTGTGTTTCCATACAAATTGTGAAATTTTTTGTTTTAGTTCTGTGAAAAATGCCCGTGGTATTTTGCTATGGATTGCATTGAATCTGTAGATTGCTATGAATAGTAGAGTCATTTTCACAATGTTGATTCTTCCAATCCAAGAACATGGTATATTTCCCCACCTGTCTGTATCATCTATAATTCCTTTCTACAGTGTCTTATAGTTTTCTGCATATAGGTCTATTGTCTCCTTAGGTAAGTTTATTCCTAGGCATTTTATTCTTTTTGTTGCAATGGTAAATGGGAGTGTTTTCTTAATTTCACTTTCAGATTTTTCATCATTATTGTATAGGAATCCAACAGATTTCTGTGCATTCATTTTGTATCCTGCTACTTTACCAAATTCATTGATTAGCTCTAGTAGTTTTCTGGTAGCATCTTTAGGATTCTCTATGTATAGTATCATGTCATCTGTAAACAGTGACAGCTTTACTTCTTCTTTTCCATTTGGATTCCTTTTATTTCTTTTTCTTCTCTGATTGCTGTGGCTAAAACTTCCAAAACTATGTTGAATAATAGTGGTGAGAGTGGGCAATCTTGTCTGGTTCCTGATCTTAGTGGAAATGGTTTCAATTTTTCACCATTGAGAATGATGTTGGCTGTGGGGTTGTCATATATGGCCTTTATTATGTTGAGGGAAGTTCCTTCTATGCCTATGTTCTGCAGAGTTTTTAACTTAAATGGGTGTTGAATTTTGTTAAAAGCTTTCTCTGCATCTATTGAGATGATCATATGGTTTTCCTCCTTCAGTTTATTAATATGGTTTATCAAACTGACTGATTTTCATATATTGAAGAATCCTTGCATTCCTGGGATAAAGTCCACTTGATCATGGTGTGTGATCCTTTTAATGTGCTGTTGGATTCTGTTTGCTAGTATTTTGTTGAGGATTTTTGCATCTATGTTCATCAGTGATATTGGCCTGTAGTTTTCTTGCTTTGTGACATCTTTATCTGGTTTGGTATCAGGGTGAAGGTGGCCTCGCAGAATGAGTTTGGGATTGTTCCCCCCTCTGCTCATTTTGGAAGAGTTTGAGAAGGATAGGTGTTAGCTCTTCTCTAAATGTTTGACAGAATTTGCCTGTGAAGCCATCTGGTCCTGGGCTTTTGTTTCTTGAAAGATTTTTAATCACAGTTTCAATTTCAGTGCTTGTGATTGGTCTGTTTATATTTTCTATTTCTTCCTGATTCAGTCTTGGAAGGTTGTGCTTTTCTACAAATTTGTCCATTTCTTCCAGGGTGTCCATTTTATTGGCATATAGCTGCTTGTAATAATCTCTCATGATTCTCTGTATTTCTGCAGTGTTGGTTGTTACTTCTCTTTTTTCATTTCTAATTCTATTGTTTTAATCTTCTCCCTTTTTTTCTTGATGAGTCTGGTTAATGGTTTTTCAATTTTGTTTATCTTCTCAAAGAAACAGCTTTTAGTTTTATTGATCTTTGCTATTGTTTCCTTCATTTCTTTTTCATTTATTTCTGATCTGATCTTTATGATTTATTTCCTTCTGCTCACTTTGGGTTTTTTTTGTTATTCTTTCTCTAACTGCTTTAGGTGTAATGTTAGGTTGTTTATTTGAGATGTTTCTTGCTTCTTGAGCTAGGATTGTATTGCTATAAATTTCCCTCTTATAACTGCTTTTGCTGCATAGCATAGGTTTTGGGTTGTTGTGTTTTCACTGTCCTTTGTTTCTAGGTAGTTTTCAATTTCCTCTTTGATTTCTTCAGTGATCTCTTGGTTATTAAGTAGTGTACTGTTCAGTCTTCATGTGTTTGTATTTTTTACAGATTTCTTTCATGTAATTGATATCTAGACTCATAGTGTTGTGGTCCAAAAAGATACTTGATACCATTTCAATTTTCCTAAATTTACCAAGGCTTGATTTGTGACCCAAGATATGATCTATCATGGAGAATGTTCCATGAGCACTTGAGAAGTGCATTCTTTTGTTTTTGGATGTAATGTCCTATAAATATCAATTAAGTCCATCATGTTTAATGTATCATTTAAAGCTTGTGTTTATTTATTTTCATTTTGGATGATGGGTCTATTGGTGAAAGTGGGGTGTTTAAGTCCCCTACTATGATTGTGTTAGTATCGATTTTCCCTTTTATGGCTGTTAGCATTTGCCTTATGTATTGAGGTCCTCCTATGATGGGTGCATGAATATTGACAATTGTTATGTCTTCTTGGATTGATCCCTTGGTCATTATGTAGTGTCCTTCTTTGTCTCTTGTAATAGTCTTTATTTTAAAGTCTGTTTTGTCTGATATGAAAATTGCCACTTCAGCTTTCTTTTAATTTCCTTCTGCATGGAATATCTTTTTCCATCCCCTCACTTTCAGTCTGTATGTGTTCCTAGGTCTGAAGTGGGTCTATTGTAGACAGCATATATATGTGTCTTGTTTTTGTATCAATTCAGCCAGTCTATGTCTTTGGTTGGAGCATTTATTCCATTTCTATTTAAGGTAATTATTATTTTTTTTTCCAGATATTCAACTTGGGAAATATACATTTTTTTAAATTTTTTTTATTTTTTATTTTTTTGCTTTATAACTAAGGTAATTATTGATATATATGTTCCTATCACCATTTTGCTAATTGTTTTGGGTTTTTTATTGTAGACCTTTTCCTTCTCTTGTGTTTCTTGCCTGGAGAATTTCCTTTAGCATTTGCTGTAAGGCTAATTTTGTAATGCTGGACTCTCTTAGCTTTTGCTTCTCTGTAACAGTTTTAATTTCTCCATCAAATCTGAATGAGATCCTTGCTGGGTAGAGTAATCTTGGTTGTAGGTTTTTCACTTTCATCACTTTCAATATGTCCTGCTAGTCCCTTCTGGCTTTCAGTTTCTTCTGAAAGATCAGCTGTTAACCTTATGGGGATTCCCTTGTACGTTATTTGTTGTTTTTCCCTTGCTGCTTTTAATATGTTTTCTTTGTATTTTATTTTTGATAATTTGATTAATATGTCTTGGCATGTTTCTCCTTGGATTTATCCTGTATGGGACTCTCTGTGCTTCCTGGACTTGATTACCTATTTCGTTTCCCATATTAGGGAAGTTTTCAACTTTAATATCTTCAAATATTTTCTCAGTCCCTTTTTTTTTTTTCTCTTCTTCTTCTGGGACCCCTATAAGGCAAATGTTGGTGCATTTAATGTTGTCCCAGAGGTCTCTGAGACCGTCCTTAATTCTTTTCATTCTTTTTTCTTTATTCTGCTCTGTAGTAGTTATTTCCACCATTTTATCTTCCAGGTCACTTATCCATTTTTCTGCCTCAGTTATTCTGCTGTTGATTCCTTCTAGAGACTTTTCAATTTCATTTAATGTGTTGCACATCATTGTTTGTTTGCACTTTAGTTCTTCTAGGTTCTTTTTAAACGTTTCTTGTATTTTCTCCATTCTATTTCCAAGATTTTGGATCATCTTTACTATCATTACTCTGAATTCTTTTTCAGGTAGACTGCCTATTTCCTCTTCATTTGTTTGGTCTGGTGGGTTTCTACCTTGCTCCTTCATCTGCTGTGTTTCTCTGTCTTCTCATTTTGCTTAACTTACTGTGTTTGGAATCTCCTTTTTGCAGGCTGCAGGTTTGTATTTCCCGTTGTTTTTGGTGTCTGCCCCTGTGGCTAAGGTTGATTCAGTGGGTTGTGTAGGCTTCCTGGTGGAGGGGACTAGTACCTGTGTTCTCATGGATGAGGCAGGAGCTTATCTTTCTGGAGGGCAGGACCGCATCCAGTGGTGTGTTTTGGGGTGTCTGTGACCTTATTATGATTTTAGGCAGCCTTTCTGCTAATGTGTGGGGTTGTGTTTCTGTCTTGCTAGTTGTTTGGCATAGGGTGTCCAGCACTGTAGCTTGCTGATTGTTGCGTGGAGCTGGGTTTCAGTGTTGAGATGGAGATCTCTGGGAGAGCTTTTGCCATTTGATATTACATGGAGCCGGTAAGTCTCTGTTGGGCCAATGTCCTGAACTCGGCTCTCCCATCTCAGAGGCACAGGCCTGACACCCGGCTGGAGCACCAAGACCCTGCCAGCCACAGAGATCAGAAGAAAAGGGAGAAAAAAAGAAAGAAAACAATAAAATAAAATAAAAGTTATTAAAATAAAAAAATTATTAAAAATAAAAAAACTAAAAAGTAAATTAAAAAAAGTAGCAACGAAACCAAAAAACAAATCCAGCAATGATAACAAGCGCTAAAAACTATACTAAAAAAACAAAAAACAAAAAAACGGACAGTCAGAACCCTAGGACAAATGCTAGAAGTAAAGCTATACATACAAAATCACACAAAGACTGATACACATATACACTCACAAAAAGAGAAAAAGGAAAAAAATATATATATATCATTGCTTCCAAGGTCCACTACCTCTATTTTGGGATGATTCGTTGTCTATTCAGGTATTCCACAGATGCAGTGTACATCAAGTTGATTATGGAGATTAAACCCGCTGCTTCTGCCGCTGCTGGGAGAGATTTCCCTTTCTCTTCTTTGTTCACACAGCTCTTGGTGTTGGTTCTTCTCTGGATTTGGTCCCGCCTCTGCGTGTAGGTCACCAGAGGGACGGGGTTAAAGGAGCAGCTGATTCAGGGTCTCTGGCTCACTGAGGCTGGGGGGAGGGAGGGGTACAGAATGTGGGGCAAGCCTGAGGTGGTAGAGGCCAGTGTGATGTTGCAACAGGCTTAGGTGCACCGTGTGTTCTCCTGGGGAAGTTGTCCCTGGATCACGGGACCCTGGCAGTGGCAGGCTGCACAGGCTCCCGGGAGGGGAGGTATAGATAGTGACCTGTGCTTACAACCAGGCTTCTTGGTGGCTGCAGCAGCAGCAGACTTAGCGTTTCATGCCTGTCTCTGGTGTCCACGCTAATAGTCACAGCTCGCGCCCATATCTGGAACTCGTTTAGGTGATGCTCTGAATTCCCTCTCCTCGTGCACCCTGCAACAATGGTCTCTTGCCTCTTAGTCAGGTCCAGACTTTTTCCCGGACTCCCTCCCAGCTAGCTGTGGTGCACTAGCCCCCTTCAGGCTGTGTGCACGGAGCCAACCTCAGTCCTCTCCCTGGGATCTGACCTCTGAAGCCAGAGCCTCTGTACCATTTTAAATGTTTGAAACAAATATCGTGGATATTATTCATAAAAACAATGCTTAAATTTTATTTTGCTTCCTGGGGGCTGGCTGTGAGGTGGGGTATAATCCTTTACTCAGCTGGAGACGCAAGTGGGACAGGATTTCAATTGTTGAATGTCCCGTAAGGAAGGTGGCTAGTGATACAAATCACAGCATCCAGGGTAATAATGCCTTTAATCTGGGCTGGTATCAATATTCAAAGGGCAAGGTATGAAAAACAGGGTAGCAAAGGTTCCATGGAAGTAATGAAAGTTATGACATTTCAGGAATTCTGTGCTTTTTGTTTTTTTAAAATTTTATTTATTTATCTTTGGCTGCATTGGGTCTTCATTGCTGCGCGTGGGCTTTCTCTAGTTGCGGCGAGCTGTGGCTACTTTTCGTTGTGGTGCATGGGCTTCTCATTGCAGTGGCTTCTCTTGTTGCGGAATGCAGGCTCTATGCGCATGGGCTTCAGTAGGTGTGGCACGCAGGCTCGGTAGTTGTGGCTCGCGGGCTCCAGAGCACAGGCTCAGTAGTTGTGGCACACAGGCTTAGTTGCTCCACGGCATGTGGGATCTTCCCAGACCAGGGCTTGAACCCACGTCCCCTGCATTGGCAGGCAGATTCTTAACCACTGCACCACCAGGGAAGCCCTGGAATTCTGTGTTTGATGTAAGCCTCTAGATATGGTAGGGGAAAGGTGAAAGGGTCTGACACCCAGAGGAAAGAGACAAAAGATGGCTACAAAGTTATTAAGGCATGCATTATGTAAATCAGAGCTCCAGTCCAAGCTGAAACTAGTAGAAATCAGGAAGTCTACAGGTCGCCAGCTCAACAGAAGGCACAGGCTATACTTGGTAGCAAGACAGGTTTTGACCCATCTTCTAGTACCTCATAAGGTAACAAGCTTAGGAAGGATTTGTTCAGATGCAATGTGAGGCTGAGCTGGGCAAAGCTGGGACAAGCAATGATCTATATTACCTATGTTTACATCAAGTAGGATTGCAAAGCAAAAAAGTCTGACTACATATGTCTTTGTGATTTGGTTTTTCTCAACATTTTAACATTTCTAAAATTGGTATCTAATTTCAAATCAGATATATGTCTTTCATTTGAAAATCTTCCCACCTCTGTACAAAGGCTTCACTGATTAAATTGATGGTCAAATTGGTTTCTTAAAAATAATCACTAAGACTATACATGTTTCTCTTCCTAGTGTTTTTTCCTATGTATTAGCACTCCTTTAAATTTAAAAATAAAAAACAAAATTAATACATCAAACTAAAAATCTTCTGCACTGCAAGGAAAATCATCAACAAAATGAAAAGGCAACCCACTGAATGGTAGACAATATTTGCAAATCATATATCTGATAAGGGGATTATATCCAAAATATATAAAGAATTCATAAAACCCAATAGCAAAAAACCCAAACAATCCAATTAAGAAATGGATAGAGGATCTGAATAGATATTTTTCCAAAGAAGACATGCAGATGGACAACAGGTACATGAAAAGATGCTCAACATCATTAATCATCAGGGAAATGCAAATCAAAACCACAATGAGATATCACCTCATACCTGTCAGAATGGCTATTATCCAAAAGACAACAAATAACAAGTGTTAGTGAGGATGTGGATTAAAGGGAACCCTGTGCACTGTTGGTGGGAATATAAATTGGTGCAGTAATTATGGAAAATAGTATGGAGGTTCCTCAAAAAATTAAAAATAACTCTCCCTCCTGCCACCTCCCCTGGCCCTCTCATGCTGTGCGGTTTCTCTGATGCAAGACTGTCCTGGCCCAGATATGGCTCATGGACAGCAGAAGATTCAGTCTCAACAGAAATATGCCAAAAAGCTGGACAAAAGAAGAAACAAGGACATGACCAAAAGGCTGATGCCAAAGCTGCCTTATTATATATCTGGACTGTCTGTAAGATACAAATGCCAGACCCTAAGACCTTCAAGCAGCACTTTGAGAGCAAGCATCTTAAGACTCCACTTCCTCCAGAATTAGCTGATGTTCAGGCATAAAGTTGTTTACAGGGGAATTTGTGACACCTTTGACTCTTCTCCTGTCTGAGACCTTAGGTAACAAACCTGCAGCTGCTTTTCTAACAAACTGTTGATCAGCAAAAATAAAGGGGCCACAGAAACACTCATTTTTATGCTGTTCCCTTTTGGGCTTCATGCAAAGACAATTCTGTGCAAATGAACAGTTGATTCTGATTTGGGAATCTGAAAATCAGTCCATCCTTGTTATAAAAAATTTTTTACAATTGTAATTATATTGAGTTTCATATTGTATAAAATAACTCATTTAATAAAATAGTACTTTGATTTTACAACATCACAGGATAAATGGTTCTAGAAATTCTGTTCTAACTTTCTATATTATTTGCCTTATAAAAATCTAATGAATTCATCAGCTAGAATTGCAAGCACAATTCTTATCTCCCTTTCTAATTCAGGGGCATGTTCATAGTTAAACCAGAGCAGACTCATTCATTAAATTTGTGCACACGATTTTATTGGAAGCTGCTGACCTAGGTGAAGAATGACTTATCTGTTTGCCTTAGTATATTGCAATCATGTGTCATTTTCCCCTCTGATTGTTTCTTGTGATTGAGGTTGGAATACTTAAACTTGCTGTGTGACCTGGCTATACCTGCCAGCCAGGTATGGCCTGTAGATAACTGATAAATTCCTTAAAGTAGTTGGATTGTCAGTGAGCCCGTCTGAAAAATTAGGTTCTGAAGTATATGCCACAATGAAGTAATCAGCCTATTGTTCAATACAAAATATGACAGAACATATGTGAACTGGTAAATATCTATCTTTTATAAATTATACTTGATTCTTTGAAAATTGTTCAAGTTCTTTCATTTAAAATTGAAACTCATAATTTTCGAAGGGGTTTTTGAAGTTAATTACAATTTGGGCAATTTATGAATGGATTTTGCATTAACAGAAAGATTGGAATGGCTTGTGACTGGGTTAATTCCCAGAACCTTCTCCTTCCTTTCCTTTTTAAGTGAGTAGTTGGTTTTTACTTTGTGCTGTTCCTAAAATCAAAGGCTGTGTACGGTGTGACTTCCGTCTGAACTAGAAAGGTATTAAAATAGGCCAATATCCACATTTTTTTTGGCTCTAAGGATGGGAAGTGGGTTGGTTCCGATGAATGAGGTAAATCCTACCCAGTTAAAAAAGACTAATTTAGGTTTCTTCTAATTTGCTTTTGTCAACTATTAATACAAACGAAACTGCTGTAATTCAGTTTAAATTTAAAGTTGACAGAATAGGAAGAACACTCAAATATTTACTGGTAATTGCTTAGAGCCACAAATCTGATCCTGTGGATTACAAAATGCATTCCCTCTTTCTGCTGTAACTCATCACTGCATTTGTTTTGTGGCTATACATATTCTGCCCACCTTGTTTGTCTTCACTGTAAGTTTAAAATAAGATATTTCCAAGGAAAAGCTTCAGGGGTGATAATTTCTTAGTAACTCCTATTCTTATACTCTTACTTTAAAATAGTCATTTTTTTCATGTATTTGATTTCTTCAGTTTGAGACTTATTATTTGTTAATTCCCAATATGTTGGTTACCAGAACATTAGAGTTGACCTAATTGCTTATAGTGGTTATTAATAGAGGTTCTGGTTAAATTACAGTTTAAAAGTTTTTACAAGTGCCTTGAGCATTTGTATGTTTATATTAGTAATAAATCATTTAAAAATCTTTCACAAGTTTTGATTTTTTTTTCATTTGTTTTACTAATTCAGAATAAAAGCTTTATGTTCTTGTAAAAAAAAAATTAAAAATAGAACTACAATATGACCCAGAGAGTCCACTTCTGGCTATTTGAAGAAAACAAAAACACTATTTAAAAAGATATGCGCACCCCTATGTTCATTGCAGCATTATTTTCAATAGCCAAGGTATGGAAAAAACCTAAGTGTTCAGTGATGGATGAATGGATAAAGAAATTCTGGTATTTATACACACATATACACACACACATACACACATACTGGAATACTATTCAGACATAAAAAAGAATGAAATCGTGCCCTTTGTGACAACATGAATGAATCTTGAGAGCATTATGCTATGTGAAATAAGTCAGACAAAGAAAGACAATAATTATATATGAAATTTAAACAACAACAACAAGAAACCAAGCTCATAGATACAAAGAACAGATTGGTGGTTGTCAGAGGTGGGAGATGGGTGGGTGGGAGGAATGGGTCAAGGGGGTCAAAAGGTATAAATTTCTGGTTATAAAATAATTAAGCCATGAGGATGTAATGTACAGCATGATGACTGTAGTTAATAATACTGTATTGTATGTTGGAAAGTTGCTAAGAAACTAGATCTTAAAAGTCTTTATCATAAGAAAAAAACTTTTTTAAAAACTGTATATGGTAACAGGTGTTAACCAGACTTGTGGTGGTCATTTCACAACACATATAAATAGAGAAACATTATGTTATACACTGGAAACTAGTATAATGTTACATGTCAATTACACATCAATTAAAAAATCCCCTCAAAACCAAAAACACAAAATGAAGATTATCCTCTCTTGATATGTTCTTCCTTAAAGATACACATGTACAAATCTCTCCTATTAAAATCAACAGAAAAACCTCTCCTTGGATGCTGTGTTTCCATCTAGCTACAATCACCTCTCTCATTCCCTTCAGAGTCAAGTTCCTGGAAAGAAAAGAATATAGTTTCTGCTTATTATTTCCTACTACCTACTTAAAATAAAACTGTTTTAGCCAAAAGTCATCTATCTATGACCCAATTGCCACATCCAGCAGCCTATTTTTAGTCCTCATTGTACTCAACAATTCTGTAGCATTTAATGCTGTTGGCCAATTTCTTCTCTTAAAACTGTCCTTTTTAAGAATGCCACTTACATAGAGTCTCATTTTAATTTAACCCTGTTTCCATTTCTGGCTTTTCTTCCTTTGGCCACCCACTAAATATTGGTATTCTGTAGTGCCCAGCCTTGGACCTCTTCTTTTCTAACAGTACATGTTCTCCTTGAGCAATCTCTTTAATTTCTATAGTTTTAGCCACTATCTGTTACGCTGATGACTCAAGAATCTCTATATTGGGTTTCCCTGGTGGCACAGTGGTTGAGAGCCCGCCTGCCGATGCAGGGGACACAGGTTCGTGCCCCGGTCCGGGAAGATCCCACATGCCGCGGAGCGGCTGGGCCCGTGAGCCATGGCCGTTGAGCCTGCACGTCCAGAGCCTGTGCTCCGCAACGGGAGAGGCCACAACAGCGCGAGGCCCACATACCGCAAAAAAAAAAAAAAAAAAAAAAGAATCTCTATATTTAGCCCAAATCACTTTCCTGAACCCCAAATCCATTAATCTATGGATATCTATTAATTTAGTAGATTTCCATCTCTCTGTAGACTTGCCACCCAGGCACAGGAAAACATTAACATGTTCAAAGGTAAGTTAACTTTTCCCTTAAACCTTGGTCTCATCCAAAATCTTAGTGACTGTCACCACAATCCAGTTCTTACTGATCTGAGTAAGAAATTTAGCAGTCCTTTCAGATTTTTCCTTTATCTTCACGTTCTACAACTTTCCAGCAATCGATTCATATAGATTCCACTTGTTTAACATGCCTGTAATTTACTCCCCTTTTCTCTTCCCATTGTCACTGCCTAGTTCAGCCCTCACAATCTCCTTCTCTTTCACGATCCCTACAGTTCATGCTCTATACTGCTGCCACACAGATCTGCCAAACAGATCCTTCTAAATGGAACCTGGAATACATTGCTGGCTCTGTCTTTTAGAGGAGAGGGATATTTTCACTTTTCAATCCAGAGAAACCTCCACACAGCCTCTTAGGTAAAGGATTTACAAATCAAGTAAATCAGTTTACAGATAATTGACCAAACCATGTTACTTAACTAGCGAATGAGGTCACTATGTTAAAAATGCAGGCCTGCCACCATCTTCTTCTCCTCTCCTTTTTCCCCATTATTATGATGTATAGAAATATGACACTTTTAGGTTGAGAGGCCAGCTGGTAGGCTGGTAGCAAGTCTGAATTTGGAGCTTTATTTTCTAATTAAAAAAGCAACACACACTTATGGTAACAAATGAAACAATACAATAATATAACATAAGCAAAGCAAGTTGTGGCAGACACTATTAGTTGGATAATCCAATAATTTCTCCAACTCTTTTCTCCTTTATAAGAACTGTTTTCTCTTACAGAATCCAGAAAGCCTAAATAGTTGTTTACACAGGTTTTCTCACAGCTAGAGTTGTCCCAACTTCGGCCAATGAGATATAAGGAAAGTATGACGAAAGTTTCTGGGAAAGCTTTGGCATTCCCAATGAAAAGGGGAGGAATAGCTAATACTATCTCTTCCCTTTCCTTGAACATGATGATCCTGATATTTGGATCTGTTACAGCCATCTTGAAACATGAGGCAACATGCATGAGAATAGTAGGAAAGTGGAGACAGAGTTAGAGTCTGCATCCTTGATTGCACCAACTGACAATCTCTAGACTTGTATGAGAAAAATAAACATTGACCTGTCAAGCTCCTGTCAGTCAAGTTTCTCTTACTTATAGCTAAAATCACAATAACCATCTCCACTCTGTCCACTTCCTACCTTCCAGATGATACCACCCCTGAGTCAACAGTGGTGAATCCTTTCATACTTTCTCTTGGCTCATGCAAAATATAAAAGCACATGTGCACATAAATACTCTGCTGTCACTTTTCTCACTAACCAACATATCATGGATATCTCTGAAAGTTAGTAGATATTGATCTTTTAGTCTTTTTTCTAACCTACATACACACATATTTTACATAAATAGGATGATCTATCTGCTTTTTATATTTCAATTTTTTTCTCTCTTTTTTTTTGCCTCACTGGCCTGCCCCCTCCCTGCTCTCTGTAGACTTGCTCCTCCTCCCACTTTCCCCTGTCTCATTTCTTGTAGTGTTCCATCTTGCACCTTACCATTTCCTCTATGAGGCCCGATCATTGTCCTTTTTTTACTCTACCCTCTGTAAACATTCCACCTCTTCCTTTATGACCCTACCCTTTTTATACCTTCCATAATACCTATATTGACTATCTACATATGTCCCCCTTCATTACATTTCTAAGACCCTTGTGGGCATGGATTATGTTTTATTTATGTTTCCTAATTCCAGAACTTAGAGGGAAGAATAGAAATAGGATCAGGGAGATAAGCGGAGAGGAAATTTAAGACAAGGAGACAATTTGGGGAAATCATGGAGTTTGTGGATGAGGCACCTGTCAATCTGACTGGATGACAGCTTTTCCAATAAGGAGTAGGAAATATTCCTTGAGAGCTAAGGTGGGTCATTTGCTACTGGTCAGGAATGGGCAAAGTATAGCCTATGTGATAAATACGACCTGCTATCTGTATTTTTTTGTAACTAAAATTTCAGTGGAACGCAGCCATGCTCATTGGTCTATGTATTGTGTATGGCTGTATTTTTGTGCCACCAGAGCAGAACTAAGTAGTTGTGACAGAGACTGTACGGTCATCAAAGCCTACTACAGTACAGGTCACTGCATGTCAGTCTGAAATGTCTCACTATGTTCCTGAATGGAATATAGCATTGCTAATTTCCACACAATCAACAAATGTTTATTGAGTGAACAAAGCATTATTTCAGGCCTTGGGGATTTTCTTAGTCTGCTTGGGCTGTGATAACAAAATACCATAGACTGGGAAGCTTAAACAATAGTCATGTATTTCTCACAGTTCTGGAGGCTGGGAATCCAAGATCAGGGTGCTAGCATGGTTGGGTTCTGGTGAAAAACCTCTTCTTGACTTGCAAACACCCATCTTCTCATTGTGTGCTCACATGGCCTTTCCTCTGCAGGTGTGGAAAGAGATCTCTCTCTCTTCCTTTTCTTATAAGGCAGCCAATCCTATCAGATTAGGATGCCACCCTTATGACTTCATTTAACCTTAATTACCTCCTAAAAACCCTATCTTCAAATACAGTCACAGAAGTGGTTAGAGCTTCAAGAAATGAATTTTGGGGGGATACAATTCAGTCCATAGCAGGGATATAGAAGGCACTAGGGATGTTGCAGTGAACATATGAAGCAATTAAGTCCTCTGAACTAATTCTTTAAAAAAGAAAAAAAAATGTGAAGAAGAGATAGTTTCAAGAATGTGAGTGCTAAATGGCACAAAGAGGCAATAATTAAGGCATGGGGTACCAAGGTCCTGAAACAGAGTGGTTGTGTTGAGAATTTAAGGCATTTTGAAAGCAAAATCAGCAAAAGCTAATTCTCATTTGAATGGAGGAGGACACACTGGTTTCATAATGAATAATTTTGATTTTTTTCCTCGTAAATCTTAAAATCTCTGAATTCACAATTTCATTTTGATTTGCATTCCCCTATTTCTTTTGAACACTTTAAAAAGAAGTCAAAGATCTTAGTTTCTGATCTCCAGGCAGGTGAGAAGTCCCATTGGGCCATGACACGAAGAACATAGCTCTATATCAAAAGCCATTTTGAAGCCTCCAGCAACAATCCCTACACCCGTCAATCAGTTCCAGATCCACTAAATCCAGTTACTTCTAAGCCACAGCATGCCACACATTACTTTAGAGAGCAAAGTGGTCTTTTTCAGTCTTCTCTCTTCTTTACTGAACCTCTTGGGCTCTTTTCTTGCCTTATTCCATTCTCCTTAATTTTCTTTTGTTTCTCTGTCACAGAAAAACTTTTATATATTAATTAAATTTGTTCCAAATAATGGTTATCCATAACCCTTCTTCTCCATTCAGGTAGAAACAGATAATGTTCAACTGCCTCAAAGAATGGGTGACACAGCAGTATGTAGATTAAAAAGGAATTAAATTATTAAATATTTGGTATTTGAGTTTCAAAAGCCTAGGATTCTGAGTATAAATGATAGATTTAGAAGACCTTTTTCCTACTCCTCCTATCCCTTTAAACTCAACAAATACTAGATAAAGATTTTATGGGACTGGAGCAAGAGCCTATTGGATCTCCAAAAAGGTACTCTACAACATGTTCACCTTAGCTTAAAACTGGAAGGAGGATGATAGGACAGAAAATACCATCAGGTTTAGGGTCTGGGTAGCAGGAAACCTGTAACTTCCAATCTCTAGAATATAGTCTAAGGAGGAAGCAAGGTCTCAGAAGTCTCTTATGTTTAGCATGGTAAGGGAGCAGCATAGAATAGCATTTATCTGGCACCAAGTAGACAGTAAAGATCTTTCAGTCAATACAAGAAAGAAAATAAATACCTTTCTTTCTCAGTCTTTCTGAGTATAAGCTCAGTAGGTATCAGTAAGGCCAAATTCCACCCCACCTTCAACATGCTGACACTTGGAAGGTTCTAGAAACTTAGAACATAGACCTAGAGATAAAAAGAGGAGAAAGGCTTGACCGATTAAGATTTAGTTTCTAGCCTCCAATAGAAAGGGGGCTCAAAATAGAAATTTAAATTCATTCATTTATTCAACAAGTATCCACTGTGTACTTATATGTACAAATAACTTTTAATAAAAAATAAAGCTACATTCCCTGAATATCTGAGTTTGTGGATTATGAGTCATTCCTAGAACATATTATTCACTTTCTTACCTTTTCCTTATATCATTTAATTTCTTCACATACACTTGAAATACATCTACTTTTCTCTAAATCTTATCTATTGCATTTATCTCATACCTGACACAAAGTCCATGCTATGTCACAGAAAAAGTTCAGATATTAAAGTTATCAGAAAATCACGATTAAGAAACAGCATATGGAAGTTACTTTAAATATACAGACATATATATTACAGAATTCTCTTCATTCCTGATTCTTAAAAAAATTTAAGTTTTTATAAATGTCATTGTTGTGTCATAAGAATCTGTATTTCTAGTTTCAGAATATGACTCCAAATTTGCATAAATACATATTCCAAGTTTGACAATTTTGGACTTCTAACATATGCTAGTGCTAGCTTCCATATCAGTCATCAAAAATATATTTTAAGAAACTGGAAAAGTTTCTTACATCACCAAAAAAGATTTTTGGTCAATATGGGGAACAAAGCAAATGCAGTAAGTCTCCCTCCAGTACTAATTAAATAAAAATGTTTGATTAACTGTTCAAAAACCTAACACATATGTTGCAGATATAGCTTGGGAGTCAAGGCTCTAAGCTCTATCTATAGCAATGAGCTAAAAAGGCTGTTTGGTCTGAGGAATATAGTACAGAAGCCAGCTAATCTAGACAAAGAATTGGCAGAAGGATACCAGCACTCCAAACCTGCACTATTTGTAGGTGTGAGGTCTAAATTAGCACTTCTCAAGAAGCTTGGAAACCCGAAATAGAGAAAATAAAATTAAAATAAGTCCTATACTAGTGAAAGCCACAGCAAAGTCAAACACAAAACTGGCTCCAAGGGGTTTCTTCCACAACTCAGGGCCCTTGAGATTCACACAGAAACAACTCCCACTGAGAATAAGCTCACAGTCAAAAGTTACAAAGTATGTCAGAAAACAAACTGTCAATAAAAAGGTATTAGTAGATGTATGAATGGGAAGAATTCACTTTTAAAAAATTACATATAACTGAGAAATATGTAAGAAACATTAAAATAATTGTGTTAAAAGAAATTTTAGGGACTTCCCTGGTGGCGCAGTGGTTAAGAATCTGCCTGCCAATGCAGGGGACATGGGTTTGATCCCTGGTCTGGGAAGATCCCACATGCCGTGGAGCAACTAAGCCCATGAGCCACAACTACTGACCCTGTGCTCCAGAGCCTGTGAGCCAAAACTACTGAGCCCGTTTACCACAACTACTGAAGCCTGTGTGCCTAAAGGTCATGCTCCGCAACTAGAGAAGCCACCACAATGAGAAGCATGCACACTTCACTGAAGAGTAGCCCCTGCTCACCGCAACTAGATAAAGCTCGTGCGCAGCAATGAAGACCCAATGCAGCTGAAAATAAATATAAATTAAATAAATAAAATTTAAAAATAAATTAAAAAAAGAAATTTTTAAAGAATATAGTTAATTAGACAAGAATAGGATATAATAAAAATATAATAATGCAATAACTTTGCATAGTGTATAATGTATAAAAATACTGAATCACTACATTGTACATCTGTAACTAAATAATATTGTAAGTCAACTACAATTCAATTAAAAGTATACATATATATATAATAAAAACAAAAAGTGAACTTGAATAAGAATCCAAATGGAGACTGTAAATATGAAAAAAGGTTAAAGAAGATAGAATTATCAAATTGGAAAAATTGCTAAAGGTAAATACAGAACAATTACTCTGTAAGATTCTCAACTTATTTTAGAAAGGCAAGATAGAAACTTCCTTCTAAAAACAAACAAACTCATAGAAAAAGAGATCATTATTTATGGTTACCAGAGGCAGTTGGGGGAGGGGTAATTGGATGAAGGTAATCAAAAGGTACAAACTTCCAGGTATAAAATAAATAAATACTAGAGATGTAATATACAACATGATAAATACAATTAATACTGCTATATGTTATATATGAAAATTGTTAAGAGAATAAATCCTAGGAATTCTTATCACAAGGAAAAATATTTTTTCCTATTTCTTTAGTTTTGTATCTATATGAAATGATGAAAATTCACAAGACCTACTGGGGTAATCATTGCATGATATATGTGAGTCAAATCATCTTACTGTATACCTTAAATGTATACAGTGCTCTATGTCAATTATATCTCAATAAACCTGGAAGAAAAATATAAGAGACAAAAGAAAAGAAAATTCCTTGAATTGAATCCTTCCAAGTATGGAGTAAGGCTATAAGGAATTTTATAAAATCATCTAATTCAGCACTAAAATCATGGTTTCTCTAAAAATCTCTTTCAAATAATATACATATTTCTCTAAAATTAAACTGTATTATACTCTTCTAGATTGGCAGTCCACAACTCGTGTCAAATCTGTGGGAACAATTCTGTTTTCTTTTCCTGGCTAACTTATTAAGTCACTGACTGGCTCTCTGATATGACTATTCTAAAAACATTTCCATTTGCCATTCCTTTCAAATTCTTCCTGGATCTACAACTTCTCTTTCTCTAATGGCTTCTCACATTAAAAATAAAAAGAACCACACACACACACAGACAAACCCAAACACACACACACAAAAAAAATTCCCTTAGTCTTGCAATTTGATCCAGCTACTACCTTCCCTCTCTCTCCTTCCTGTCACAGCTAAACTTCTCAAAACAACTGTCTCTACTTTTCATCTAACTTGATCTGTTGGCAGATTTGACAGTTATTCTCTTCTTCAAAATTTTAAATGTCTTGAAATATTCATCACTTATCTTGTGTGATTTTGTCTGTTAAGGTTTGCCTTTACCATTTGTCCTAGAGTTCTGTCTGTTCTTTTCCTTTTTTTAGTTTTGTTTGTTTTTCTTTTTATGAGTGTGTGTGTATGTTTCTTTGTGTGATTTTGTCTGTTAAGTTTTGCTTTTCCCATTTGTTTTGGGGTTCTATCTGCTCATGTTTTTTTTTTTTTCTTCCTTTTCTTCAGAGCCATGCGGCTGGCAGGGTCTTGGTGCTCCAGCCAGATGTCAGCCCTGAGCCTCTAAGGTGGAGAGTCAAGTCCAAGACACTGGACCACCACAGACCTCCTGGCTCCACATAATATCAATCAGCAAGAGGTCTTCCAGAAATCTCTGTCTCAACACTAACAGCCAGCTCCACCCAATGGCCAGCAAGCTCAAGTGCTGGATGCTCCATGCCAAACAACTAGCAAGACAGGAACACATCTCCACCCATTAGCAGAGAGGCTGCCTAAAGTCATACTAAGTTCATGGACACACCAAAACACATGACTGGACATGGCCCAGCCCACCAGAAGGAGAATATCCAGCGCCACCCACTAGAAAACAGGCACCAGTTGCCCCAACCAGGAAGCCTACACAAGCCACTGAGCCAACCTCACCCACTGTGGGCAGGCACCAAAAACAACAGGAATTACGAACCTGCAGGCAGTGAAAAGAGAACCCCAAACATAGTAAGTTAAAAAAGAATGAGAAGACAGAGAAATACACAGCAGATGAAGGAGCAAGGTAAAAACCCACCAGACCAAATAAATGAAGAGGAAATAGGCAGTTTACCCAAAAAGGAATTCAGAGTAATGACAGTAAAGATGATCCAAAATCTTGGAAATAGAATGGAGAAAATATAAGAAATGTTTAACAAGGACCTAGAAGAACTAAAGAGCAAACAAACAATGACGAACAACACAATAAATGAAATTAAAAATTCTCTAGAAGGAATCATTAGCAGAATAACTGAGGCAAAAGAACAGATAAGTGACCAGGAAGATAGAAGAGTGGAGATAACTGCTGCAGAGCAGAATAAAGAAAAATGAATGAAAACAATTGAGGACAGTCTCAGAGACATCTGGGACAACATTAAATGCAACAGCATTCAAATTTTAGGGGTCCCAGAAGAAGAAGAGAAAAAGAAAGGTTTTGAGAAAATATTTGAGATTACAGCAGAAAACTTCCCTAAAATGGGAAAGGATATAGTCAATCAAGCCCAGGAAGTGCAGAGTCCCAAACAGAATAAATCCAATGAGAAACATGCCAAGACACAAATAAATCAAACTATGAAAAATTAAACACAAAGAAAAAATATTAAAAGCAGCAAGGGAAAAGCAACAAACAACATAGAAGGGAATCTACATAAGGATAAAAGCTGATCTTTCAGCAGAAACTCTGCAATCCAGAAGGGAGTGGCAGGATGTGTTTACAGTGATGAAAGAGAAAAACCTACAACCACGATTACTCTACCCAGCAAGGATCTCATTCAGATTCAACAGAGAAATTAAAATCTTTACAGACGAGCAAGAGCCAAGAGAATTCAGCACCACCAAACCAGCTTTACAACACATGCTAAAGGAACTTCTCTAGGCAGGAAACACAACAGAAAAAAAGGATCTACAAAAACAAACCAAAGCAATTAAGAAAATGGTAATACGAACATACATATTGATAATTACCTTAAATGTAAATGGATTAAATGCTCCAACCAAAAGACAAGACTGGCTGAATGGATACAAAAACAACACCTGTCTATATGCTGTCTACAAGAGACACACTACAGACCTAGGGACACACACAGACTGAAAGTGAGAGGATGGAAAAAGACATTCCATGCAAATGTAAATCAAAAGAAAGCTGGAGTAGCAATTCTCATATCAGACAAAATAGACTTTAAAATAAAGACTACTACAAGAGACAAAGAAGGACACTACATAATGATCAAGGGATCAATCCAAGAAGAAGATATAACAATTGTAAATATTTATGCACCCAACATAGGAGCAACTCAATACAAAAGGCAAATGTTAACAGCCATAAAAGGGGAAATTGACAGTAACACAAACATAGTAGGGGATTTTAACACCCCACTTTCACCAATGGACAGATCATACAAAAGGAAAATAAATAAACACAAGTTATAAATGATACAAAAGACCAGGGAAAATTAGTTGATATTTATCAGACATTCCATCCAAATACAACAGAATACACCTTCTTCTCAAGTGTGCATGGAACTTTCCCGAAGAGAGATCATATCTTGGGTGACAAATCAACCCTTGGTAAATTTAAGAAAATTGAAATCTTATCAAGGATATCTTCCAACCACAATGCTATGAGACTAGATAACAATTACAGGAATAACACTGTAAAAAATAAAAACACATGGATGCCAAACAATATGCTACTCAATAAACAAGAGCTCACTGTAGAAATCTAAGAGGAAATTAAAAAAACCTGGAAATAAATGACAATGGAAACATGCTGACCCAAAACCTATGGCATAAATCAAAACAGTTCTAAGAGGGAAGATTATAGCAATAAAATCCTACCTCAAGAAACAAGAAAAATCTCAAATAAACAACCTAATCTTACACCTAAAGTGATTAGAAAAAGAACAAAAAAACCCCAAAGTTAGCAGAAGAAATCATAAAGATCAGATCAGAAATAAATGAAAAAGAGGTGAAGGAAATAATAGCAAAGATCAATAAAATGAAAAGCTGGTTCTTTGAGAAGATAAACAAAATTGATAAACCATTAGCCAGACTCATCAAGAAAAAAAGGAAGAAGATTCAAATCAACAGAATTAGAAGTGAAAACGGAGAAGTAACAACTGACACTGGAGAAATAGAAAGGAACATGAGAGACTACTACAAGCAACTATACACCACTAAAATGGACAACCAGGAAGAAATGGATAAATTCTTAGAAAAGTACAACCTCCCAAGACTGAGCCAAGCAGAAACAGAAAATATGAACAAACCAATCACAAGCACTGAAATTGAAACTGTGAATAAAAATCCTCCAACAAACAAAAGCCGAGGACCAGAAAGCTTCACAGGTGAATTCTATCAAACATTTAGAGAAGAGCTAACACTTATCCTTCTCAAACTCTTCCAAAATACAGCAGAGGGAGGAACACTCCCAAACTCATTCTACGAGGCCACCATCACCCTGACACCAAAACCAGACAAAGATGTCACAAAGAAAGAAAACTACAGGCCAATATCACTGATGAACATAGATGCAAAAATCCTGAGCAAAATACTAGCAAACACAATCCAACAGAACATTAGAAGGATCACACACCATGATGAAGTGGGGTTTATCCCAGAATGCAAGGATTCTTCAGTATATGCAAATCAATCAATATGATACACCATATTAACAAACTGAAGGATAAAAACCATATGATAATCTCAATAGATCCAGAAAAAGTTTTCAACAAAATTCAACACCCATTTATGATAAGAACTCTCCAGGAAGTGGGCAACAAGGGAAACTACCTCAACATAATAAAGGCCATATATGACAAACCCACAGCCAACATCACTCTCAGTGGTGAGAAACTGAAACCATTTCCACTAAGATGAGGAAGAAGAAAAGGTTGCCTACTCTCACCACTATTATTCAATGTAGTCTTGGAAATTTTAGCCATGGCAATCAGAGAAGAAAAAGAAATAAAAGGAAAACAAATCAGAAAAGAAGTAAAACTGTCACTGTTTGCAGATGACACTATACATAGAGAATCCTAAAGATGCTACCAAAAGACTCCTAGAGCTAATCAATGAATTTGGTGAAGTAGCACTATACAAAATTAGTGCACAGAAATCTCTTGCATTCATATACACTAACAGCCAAAATCTGAAAGAGAAATTAAGGAAACATTCCCACTTACAGTTGCAACAAAAAGAATGAAATACCTAGGAATAAGGCTACCTAAGGAGACAAAAGACCGGTGTGCTGAAAAATATAAGATGCTGATAAAAGAAAGTAAAGACTATACAAACAGATAGAGAGATATACCATGTTCTTGGATTGGAAGAATCAACACTGTGAAAATGACTATACTACCCAAAGCCATCTACAGATTCAATGCAATTCCTATCAAACTAGCAATGGCATTTTTTGACAGAGCTAGAACAAAAAATTTTACAATTTGTATGGAAACACAAAAGATCCTGAATAGCCAAAGCAATCTTGAGAAAGAAAAATGGAGCTGGAGGAATCAGGCTTCCTAACTTCAGACTATATGACAAAGCTACAGTAATCAAGACAGTATGGTACTGGCACAAAAATGGAAATATAGATCAATGGAACAGGGTATAAAGCCCAGAGATAAACCCAAGCACATATGGTCACACACCTTATTTTTGATAAATGAGGCAAGAATGTAAAATGGAGAAAAGACAGCCTCCTCAATAAGTGGTGCTGGGAAAACTGGACAGCTACATGTAAAAGAATGAAATTAGAACACTCCCTAGCACCATATACAAAAATAAACTCAAAATTGATTAAAGACCTAAATGTAAGGCCAGACACTATCAAACTCTTAAAGGAAAACAAAGGCACAACACTCTATGACATAAATCACAGCAAGATCCTTTTTGACCCACCTCCTTGAGAAATAGAAATAAAAACAAAAATAAACAAATGGGACCTAATGAAACTTAAAAGTTTTTGCACAACAAAGGAAACCATAAACAAGATGAAAAGACAACCCTCAGAATGGGAGAAAATATTTGCAAGTGAAGCAACTGACAAAGGATTAATCTCCAAAATTTATAAGCAGCTCATGCAGCTATCAAAAAAACAAACAACCCAATCCAAAAATGGGCAGAAGACCTAAATAGACATTTCTCCAAAGAAGATACACAGATTGCCAACAAACACATGAAAGGATGCTCAAAATCACTAATCATTAGAGAAATGCAAATCAAAACTACAATGAGGTATCACCTCACACCAGTCAGAATGGCCATCATCAAAAAATCTAGAAACAATAAATGCCGGAGAGGGTGTGGAGAAAAAGGAACCCTCTTGCACTGTTGGTGGGAAAGTAAATTGATACAGCCACTATGGAGAACAGTATGGAGGCTCCTTAAAAAACTTAAAATAGAACTACCATACGACCCAGCAATCCCACTACTGGGCACATACTCTGAGAAAACCATAATTCAAAAAGAGTCATGTACCACAATGTTCATTGCAGCACTATTTACAATAGCCAGGACATGGAAGCAACATAAGTGTCCATCGACAGATGAATGGAAATAGAAGATGTGGCACATATATACAATGGAATATTACTCAGCCATAAAAAGGAACAAAATTGAGTTATTTGTAGTGAGGTGGATGGACCTAGAGTCTGTCACACAGAGTGAAGTAAGTCAGAAAGAGAAAAACAAATACTGTATAATAACACATATATATGGAATCTAAAAAAAAATATTTCGGAGGAACCTAGGTGCAGGAGAGGAATAAAGATGCAGATGTAGAGAATGGACTTGAGGACATGGGGGAGGGGAAGGGTAAGCTGGGAAAAAGTGAGAGAGTAGCACTGACATATATACAGTACCAAATGTAAAATAGCTAGCTAGTGGGAACCAGCTGCAAAGCACAGGGAGATAAGCTTGGTGCTTTGTGACCACCTAGAGGGGTGGGATCGGGAGGGTGGGGATATGGGGATATATGTATATGTATAGTTGATTCCCTTTGTTATACAGCAGAAACTAACACAAGATTGTAAAGCAATTATACTCCAAAAGATGTTAAAAAAAAAAAAAGGTGGGAGAGTGAAAACTGCCAGCATGTCCTGCCCGCCATCCACCGCACATGTTGGGGTGTTGCTCCAGGACCTTGCTTCAGATGTGTAAGCTCCCCCATCCATTAACCCATTGATGTCTCTGTTGCTGATTTGGGCTCTTTCTTTGTTCTGAAGCTGGGCAAGCATAGGCCTTGTAGGCCTATGGGATGCAGCCCAAAAATTGGTGGAAGCAGTCAGGAGACCAAGGAAACTCCCATGAGTGCTGAGATGTTGGGAAATATAGGACAGGGAATGGCAAGTTATGGGGGCTGTCGACTAGCACGTGGGGACTGAAAGATGCGGGGGCAATCCTGCAGTGGCTGTCCTTGCTCAATGGGGGTTGCCAAGAGATCTGGTGAACAATGGCCTCTCAAAGCTCTGTAAGTGTATCAAAGTGAGCCTTTTGTAATTGGTTAAGCTAGTTCTCTAGAAAGAACTGATATTTCTCTAGTGCCTCTGAGATGTAAATGATCTACCTGGGCTCTATGGAACTTTAATCTTATGTGATCTCTAAGAGTAAGGGAGAAAAAAGAGTTTTTAGGTAAACTCTATAGAAATAATTATGTTTTGGGAATGTCTATCTAAAAGAGTCTCTCGAGATTTTGGTAACTTGAAAATAAACTAAGTTAAATGAAGAGAATTCACTGACTATCTGGATCATTTCAAATAGGATAAAATTTTGGAACATTTATTGTTGGGTGGGTCTAAGTTTACCTACCCTTGCCTTCTTGGGAGAAGAAGACTAAAGCGTAAGTTTTCCAATCAGGAAATGCACAATTACTTGCTTCTTGGTTTTTGCTGGAGATTAAGGTTTTTAACAGTTAAGATTATAATCAGTCATAATTTTAGTTATTGTAAGCAAGTTTCTTTATTGATTACATTGTAATCAGGTGCTTAACCATGTCTTTTTAAGTCTGTCTTTTATAGACAGTTATTGTTTTACTCTGATGCTTTTGCAAAAGTGCTTTCATCAAAAAGAATAAAATACCTAAGAATAAGCTTACCTAAGGAGACAAAAGTCCTCTACTATGAAAACTATAAGATGTTGATGAAAGAAATCAAAGATGACACAGATGAAAAGATATACCGTTCTTCGATTTGAAGAATTAATATTGTCAAAATGACTACACTACTCAAGGCAGTCTACAGACTCAATACAATCCCTATCAAATTACCAGTGGCATTTTTCACAGAACTAGAACAAAAAATTTTACCATTTGTATGGAAATACAAAAGACCCCGAATAGCCAAAGCAATCTTGAGAAAGAAAAACGGAGCTGGAGGAATCTAACTCTCTGACTTCAGACAATATGACAAAGCTACAGCAATCAAGCAGTATGGTACTGGCACAAAGACAGAAATATAGATCAATGGAACAGGATAGAAAGCTCAGAAATAAACTCACACACTTATGGTCAATCTACAACAAAGGAGGTAAGAATATAAAATGGAGAAAAGAGAGTCTTTTCAATAAGCGGTGCTGGGAAAACTGGACAGCTACATGTAAAAGAATGAAATTAGAACAGTCTCTAACACCATACACAAAAATTAACTAGAAATGGATCAAAGACCTAAATTTAAGGCTGAACACTATATAACTTTTAGAGGAAAACATGGGCAGAACACCCTTTGATGTAAATTGCAGCAGTATCTTTTTGGATCCACCTCCTAGAGTAATGGAAATAAAAACAAAAATAAACAAATGGGACCTAATTAAACTTAAAAGCATCTGCACAGCAAAGGAAACCATAAACAAACAAAAAGACAACCCACAGAATGTGAGAAAATATTTGCAAACTAAGTGACTGACAAGGGATTATTCTGCAAAATATACAAACAGCTCATGCAATTCAATAACAAAAAAACAAACAACCCAATCAAAAAATGGGCAGAAGATCTAAATAGACACTTCTCCAAAGAAGACATATAGCTGGCAACAAGCACATGAAAAGATGCTCAACATCATTAATTATCAGAGAAATGCAAATCAAAACTACAATGAAGTATCACCTTTCACTGGTCAGAATGAGGTATCACCTTACATTAGTCAGAATGGCCATCAAAAAAACTACAAACAACAAATGCTGGAGAGGGTGTGGAGAAAAGGGACCCCTCCTATACTGTTGGTGGGAATGTAAATTGGTACAGCCACTATGGAGAACAGTATGGAGGTTCCTGAGAAAACTAAAAATAGAAGTACTGTATGATCCAGCAATCCCACTCCTGGCCATATATCCAGAGAAAACCATAATCTGAAAGGATACATGCACCCCAATGTTCACTGTAGCTCTATTTACAAAAGCCAAGATATGAGAGAAACCTAAATGTCCACTGACAGAAGAATGGATAAAGAAGATGTGGTACATATATACAATGGAATATTACTCAGCCATAAAAATAAATGAAGTAATGCCATTTGCAGCAGCATGGATGCACCTAGAGATTATCACAGTAAGTGAAGTCAGAAAGAAAGACAAACATCATATATCATTCATATGTGGAATCTAACTTAAAAAAAGAGAAACAAATGAACTTATTTACAAAACAGAAACGGACGTACAGATATCAAAAACAAACTTATAGTTACCAAAGGGGAAACGTGGAGGGGAGGGATAAATCAGAAGCCTGGGATGAACACACACACACTACTATATATAAGACAGATAAGCAACAAGGACCTACTGTATAGCACAGGGAACTCTACTCAATATTCTGTGATAACCTATATGAGAAAAGAATCTAAAAAAGAATGAATATACGCACATGTATAACTGAATCACTTTGCTGTACACCTGAAACTAACACAACATTCTAAATCAACTATACCCCAATAAAATTTTTTTAAAAAGAAAACAAAACAAATAAAGGAGAGAAAGGGCATGTGAGAGATAAGAATGGTCCAAACAAGGCTGTGGACATGGGAAGCAGCAATTTGGATGTAGGTGTGCAACAAACATTAGAGGAAGTAATAATAAATAGATGTGGGTTGGGAGCAAATAATAAATAGATGTGGGTTGGGAGAAGAGAATATACAGGTTTTTGTCCCCTCCACACAAATTCTCTCTACCTAAGACATTTGGCAACTTGTAATAGAAATGGAAAATAAAAGTTTGAAAAATAAGTGGAATGTCATGTACACTAAAAAAGGGAGCAAAGAGTTGAATACAAATACTTCATTCCTAAATTATAATGTGGCTGGAATAAGATAAACTCTAAAGACTAGCACTATAGTTAGAATTCAACCTATAAATAACAAGCACTCAGATGCTTTGTCTATTGTGTAATAAAACTCAAAAAAAAGTAGGGAATTGTTTAAAATAATGCTAGCTGAAAGTAAAGGCGTGATTTGAACTCCAGCTTCATCACCTTGTGGATATAAATTAATCAACATCAGAAACCAATAAGGAAGATATATAAATTTATGATTAATAGTATTTGTAACCAAGGTTTCATAAACTGTGATCCGTGGATAGAATGAGTGGGGGGCAGGTGGTCTGTGAACTAGGATGGGAAAATGAATTATATATCAATTTTTCTAACCTCTATTTGAAATTTATCATTTCCTTCGATGATGAATGAAGGAGACAAATCTCAGCAGTATTAGCAGTACCTGTGACTTTGTCACCAACAGAAATTAAAGGTTTTTCACATGACATTACAGCTGGTGCAAATATCTCCAAATATTTACACTCATCACTTCAATGACTTTACAATAGTAATTATACCCACTGCGAGATCCTGTTATGTAATGCCTTAATAAAGAAACACATGTATTAACTTGTCTCACAAATTTTTATTATTTTGATAACTTTTTCGATATAATTACTTTCTTGTCCATGTATTTTCTCTTATGCATTTAAGACATTATTTAAGTTTGCCAAAGAGGTCTATGGCACAATAAAGATTAAGAAGTTATGGTCTAAGTATAAAATAAATTCAATTTGTTTACTACAGTTCACAGTCTGTTAATAGAACCCTTAGTGCCAGATATGTCTCAGAAATCAGAATTTTAAAAATTTCAGATAGGTAGAGAAGCTGCATATAATATAATGCCCCAGCACAGTCTGCGGCAGTGTTCTGGAATCAAACACTAAATATTTTCTCCAGTAAAACATGAAAATATACACAGCAATACATAGTTTCCCTTTACTTCAATTCAGGTTTTACTGCCAAATGCATTTAGATCCAGACAAATTTGGCGATCAAATGAATTATGAAACAAAAGAAAAAAATATTGGTTTTAAGGGTTTTTGAATTTTAGAACTGTGATAAGGACTGTTGTCCTATTTTTGTATAGATGAATAAATATTCATCAGTTTTGTCATTTTCCCTATTTATATCTACTTTTCCCCCATAATTCTGAATTAATAACTTGTTTTACTCAGCATCGTTTAAATTCCAATAGTAGCAAGGTTTTCTTAAAAGTTTCGTTATAGCAGATTTGTAGCAGAGAGTCATCTTAAGTCTTTTTTTACAATTTAGGAAAATCAGGTGATGAAATTTTGATAACTGATAATCATTCTGTGTGAGATACATCCCTTGTAGTGAGGACTCTAATGTTTCTGGCTGCCAGTCACCTATAATATTCTGTGCTCACTCTAGTTTAGCTATTAATAGAGCTTCTTTGGTAATCATCATAGAATCCTCCAGCACATTTTTTTTCTGTTGGCACTGACACACATTAAGATATTCCCCTGACTTATGACCCATCTGGGGGAAACATACTCATTTGCCAAAGAAAACATATACTGGAAAGAAAAAGCAATAAGAGAAGAGAGAAGACATATTTTATAATAAATCAAATTGTTAAAAAAAAGGCACATAAAATAAACAAAGCACCTGCTCTGCTGGGAAATCAGTATACAAGAGTGACATAAAGCAAACAATGTCAAGCACTGGGTAATAAAAGGTCTGTAGAATTATACCATGAAAATGAACAAACTATGTTTGAAAGAAACAATATAGATGAATCCAGTTGGTAATGCAAAGTTAAATCAAAACAGGAATCTCTAAAGAGTAAGCTCTTTATATAAAATTCAGAACTAAATAAAACTAAGTAATATATTGATCACACATATGTGTGTGTAAGATATGAAACTAAAACAAGGCAAGAAATATATTTAACTGAGGATATTCTAGTTCCTGGGTTGAGCAATGGGTTCATGAAGATTCATCAAATAATTAATTTAAAAAACCCAGAACCCCAAAATAAGTAAAATGAAATAAAATAAGTAAATGTGCATAAATCAATGTTGATGTTTCGTCATGAACTATGGATTATGAAAAACTCAATTTTGGGCAACTGAGGAAACAAGAAATGTTATGCATTAAAAAAAAAAGTTAATAGGTCTTCATGAAGCCATTTTGTCAACTGATTTTTCACTTCACAGCTGCTAACCAAAATATGAGAAAGGATAAATTAAGAAATATCAGTAGTTAAAAGTCTCTTTACCTAGTCAACTTTCAAGTACATTTTATTTAGCGATGTGATAGAAGCAGCTTAAAGAGCAAAATGTGCACATCTCCTCCCAATTCTTCATTCAGTGATTTCATATTGGTTGCTTAAAATTAGCCATGGTGATTTATACCATGTATTCATACCATGGAAATCAGCAGGCAAGTGCTACAAGTCTGAGCTTTTTCCCCCTGGAGAAATATTTATCAGCACAACACTGATTTTATTGAAGTATAGCTTACATAGAAAAAATTCACAAATGCACAATGAATTCTAACTGAAAACATCTGTGTAACCACTATTTGGCTGAAGAAATAGAACTTTACTAACACCCTGAAGGTCCCTCTCATGCTCCCTTCTCAGGAAACTGATTCTCAGACAGGTGGCTTATTTAAAATCACAGAGCTAGTAAGTTTCAGAGCCAAGATTTATCTATAATGCATCTATAATGCTCTTATACAATGTCATTTTCATTGCCACCATATTTATTTACCAGTCTTATATCTTGTTGAGATTGTCATAGCACAGCTTATTCAAATTAGCAGCTTCTTAAAGAAGCACTTATCTTTCAGTGGGAGTTTTTGGCTGGACAGAGATATCACTGTCAGTATATCACAAACATTCCTTTGGAGAACCTAGAAAAGGTTAGAGGGAAAATAAAAAATACTTGCTGCTCACAAAAATGTTGGAGGACCCATTTTAAGGGCTTTACTACTCAAAATAAATCACTCAAGGTTAAAATGAACTTTCTACATGACAAGTATAAAATAAAAAATACTCTTTGCTACTCATGGAAAGGTGTCTTGAGGAGTGCACATTTCTCATTCATCAATGCCATTATGTTTCTGAAAATTAAAGCTACCTAAATATTTTCCTTTTTAAGAAATAGGAAGCAATTGACTGAGACTGTTCATGATTAAACAAAGGGTTACTAGTAAATTACATATTAAAATTCACATTCATTAATTGTTTGGACTGTGTGCCATGGTAATAGGAATGAGTCATCAGTATCTACAAACTCCTTAGTAGAGTGTGGGTATTAATTCTACTGTTCAATTTTGGCATATGAAAAAAGCAATACACAAGTAAGTTGGCATATTAAAGCATCCAGCACGGTGCCCAGAACATAGCTGACACTAGGTAAATGATGGTCTTGTCATTCTCCTGATTCCCCTAGACTGCTTTTTATTATTTATGTAGTAAGCAAAGGGAAGGAGCTAATTTTAAAGAATGGATAATTCAACAGCCTTATATTTAGCTTTGAAATACCTATATTGTTTTTCCTTTTCTACTTCCTATTTATTAGATTAAAATAGTATGTATCCTTTTAGTAAGTTACCATTCTAAGTACAGGAAGATCAGAGGGGGGAATACTACCTGAAATGTAAAAGCTGCTAAAGGTAATCTACATGTTGAAAAATTTTTGGTAAGTGTAAAAATAAAATGGCAATTCAAAGGATTTCTTCAGAATAGGGGTAAAATTGGCCATGAGGCCAATATCATAGTTTGGTTTTCTGGTCAATAAGACCCTCAAATTGTGTCAACTAAGTAGGATAATCCAGTTGTCAAGCTGTATAAACACAGCAAGATAAAAAGAGCCAAGCTTCCATGTTCAAATTTTGGTTCTATCACTCCAGCTGAGTAACCCTGGACAATGACTGAACTTCGCTTTGCTTGTGTTTTCTCATTTACAAAAGAAGAAAAATAAAAGTATCTTTCTCCTAGGATTGATGAGAGGTTAAATCAGCTAATATTCAAATGGTGCTTAATTAAAGCCTAGAAGTCAGTAAAAGCTATATGTGTTGTTATTTTTATTACTTCTTTAGCATATTACAATACTTATATTTATAGATACTGCCTTAAATTTGTCAAGAATATAAATAAATATTAATCATGATAAGGTTTGATCAAAATGTCCTTTAATTTTATCATTCACTATATGTACCAAGCCACCAATTTTTTTTAAAAAAATGTAATTATTAATAACTGAATACATGTTTTGTTAAAGTATCTTAACTACATTAAGTGATATTAAAAAATTTCTAAAAGTACTACTTATAGTATAAAATAGCAAGAACTTATTAACTATAACACATGACTTGAGAAGACTTCTTTTCCTTAAGTACATTGCTGTGGGATAAGTCTGTATGGTACTTTCCTGTCTGAAAAGGTAGCTGACAGACTGAATAATACACATGGACAATGCCCAGACCATACACAAAAAATAGAACTCTGACCCACAATCTGCAGCAACCAGCCCAGGAAACCAGCCCATTACCTATAGTAATCAGTCTAGGAAGTCAGACTACTATTTCTAGCAACTAGTCAAGAAATAATCCTGAAACAATGGCTAGGGCTTGATTAATAATGGATAGCTTCTTTAATTTTTGCTCCTATTTCTAACTTAGGATCAACTGAAGAAAGCCAACTACGTACCCCTAACCAATCACATAGGATGCCCTGCTTCTAGTCAGTCCATGCCAACAGCATCCAGTCAGGGTACACCTGAAGCCTTCCTGTTTTTCCACTGTAAAGATTTTCCATTCATCTGCCTGCCTTTGGAGTCTGCCAAATGCAAGTGATGGTGGCTGACTCCCTTACTATATAGCAAGTTTGGAATACACAGCCATTACATATTCTCATTTGGTGGTCTTCATTTATTTTCACATAGTATTCATCTACAAGAGACCTCCCTCAAATTGCTATTTAAAGTATATATTTACAGCATTTAATCAGATAATGGCATTCTCGGAAAGAAACAAAACTAGGGGAAAGGCAAGCCTATGAGTTTATTGTGTCTAAGAGTCACTTTTTTTTTCAGATAAAAAGGAAAAACATTCTGCAATATCATAGAAAATATTTATAATATTCCGAGAAGCAATGAATAAAAAACATTTGTATTAGAGGTACGTAAAAGGACACAATTGACAAATGAAGTCACTTCTATCCAAGGTTGCTGTACTGGGCAGAAGCATGATATGTTGAATGATTAGTGAAATGATTTCTGAGCTTACAATAGAACCATTAGAAAGCTAAAATTGTTAAATCTTCTATTTCTGCATGTACTGAAATAAATCTGTATGACATCAATGAAATATATCTTCTTTATGTTCTTTCCTATTTAGGGCTTTGAAATGCTTGTTTGCATTCAGTATGCATTTGTTAGGCAGGAAGTTAGCCATGAGCGACGAGAGAGGCAGCCCCGTTGACTAAATGTCCAATAGCCGCCTAATCCCGCCAAGCTATTTTGCCAACCCCGCCCCAAACACGCCCCCATCAATACTCCAAAATGGTCTGGGGACCGGAAAAATCCCCCACTGGCCGACTGGAGGAACTTTCCCCACTCTGGCACATGCGCACACCTCTCGTTATCATGTCCATAGATAACCTTTGGCTGCCATTAGGCTCATTAAATGTTCATAAATATTCTATGAATACATACATCTGATTATAACAGACTGAATTATGGGAAGGACATGCACAGCGGCGCCTCATTATATAACTTGCAGCTGTCAATCAAGACTGTCAATCAATGACCTTGCCTTAAAAACTCTACACCCCAGCCCTCAGGGGCCATTGCCTTCCTTAGCCTGGCCCACCTGTCTCTTGAGGTGTTCTCTCTGTTCTCTCCTTATCTTCAATAAACTCTCTTGCAACCGGTAAGACCTCAGATTCTTCTTTGCATCCTTACTAAGAACAGAGGCCCATGGGAAGAGGGGTCTCCAGACTCTCTTCCCCTAACACATTCAGAGTGACTATGACTGCTGGATTAAATCCGACCCATAATAAAGAAGAGAGGAGGCTGAACCAATACTCTGGATGTTAGAAATAGGATTATCAGAAGTTTTGATTATTTTCATAGTGTTTGAATTTTTATAATGGGCATATACTACCTTTATATTCAAAACAAAACAGAAAGCTAATTTAATTTTGAAAAAACAAATTATGTCTGTGTTAAAGAAACTGTAGCTTTGGGCTTCCCTGGTGGCGCAGTGGTTGAGAGTCCGCCTGCCGATGCAGGGGACACGGGGTCGTGCCCCAGTCCGGGAAGATCCCACACGCCGCGGAGCAGCTGGGCCCGTGAGCCATGGCCGCTGAGCCTGTGCATCCGGAGCCTGTGCTCCGCAACAGGAGAGGCCACAACAGTGAGAGGCCCGCATACCGCAAAAAAAAAAAAAAAAAAAGAAACTGTATCTTAGCCCAAGATATCTCCTAAACTTTAACATCTATAACCATATAAATAAATATATTTACAACCAACTGTTGAACATATCTGCCTATATATCCCACAAACATGTTAGTCTCAACATGTCTACCCATTCCTTACCTCACTCCCTTCCCAATTTTCCTCCTTAACCTGTATTTATGAGTCAAGGGAATAGCATCCACAATTCATTGACCAAGAAACAGTGATTCTACCTCTCCCTCTTTCACCATCACATCTAATTAGTTCCCAAGTGCCGTTGGGACTCAGTCTCTCTCAAATTTGTTGACCTCCAATGTCATTTTAACCTCTCATAAGAATTTCTAAAATAACCTCTTAACTAGTCTCTCTGACTCCCCTCTAAATCTTATCTCCCTCCCTCCTCCTATTTACCCTCTACACTTTGGCTATACTGACTTCAAAAACACAACCTTATCAGGTCACTCTTAATCTTGTTTTAAATTTCCTAGCAAGGCATAACATTGTTTTTTTAGTTCTGGCCTCTCTGTACTTTCCCATCTTGACTCGTAGTCAGAAACATCTCTGTACTCATCGTACCAATTGCTACCATTTTCTTGTGGTTAGTCCCTGAAGAGGCCATGTGCTCTCCTTTCACTCTTTTCTGCCTAACCTCCTAGTCAACTCCTGACTGAATGTCCCACAAGACTTCATGTGAGGATTTTCAGGAGGAAATGCCTTCTGACCCTTCACCTTTCCCATAGAGTTACTCCAGCTTCCTGTGCATTCTTCTTTTACGGCACTTGCCGCAATTATAATGTCATTACTGCCTTTCACCCATCTCAGTAATTAGATTGTGAGCTCACAGAGGGCAAATACTATGTCTTTTTCTTTATCTCCCTCATGCTGAGCAGAATTCCTGCACACAGAACATACTCAGTAAGTGCTAAACAAATGAAATATATTGAAAATTTGGAAGCATATTCATTGTCAACATTTTTACTTTTTAGATGTATGGTTTAAGGAGTTTTTAAAAAGTAAGGATCCAAAATCCACCTAATGGCTGATTAATTTTTTTGAGAAATGTTTTCAAAAAATTTAGTTCAAATCAATGGGATCTTTTTTTAGAAATATGGGAAGCATGATTTATTTATGGGAAAAAAATGTAGTAAGGAACAACTGGAACTGACTTCTGAGAGTGGGTTCTCCTTCCCTGAGATCAGGGCATCAGATATCATTTCAGATGGGTCAGCTGTATTTACCAAATGACTTTCTAAGATTCCTTAAGAAACCAGGATAGGACATGTATTAATGGCTGGAGAAAAGCACGGGAATTAAAGTTTTCTTTACTATGGCTCTGTACATTTTCTTGGGCATTTTGTTTTATGCAATTCACTTAAAGCTTGCCATACTCTATAATAAGCTAAGTCCATTATGGTATACAATATCCAAACAGAAAGATTATATAAAAAGAATGGATAATCTTAAGAGACTATCCTGTATTTTTACTATGGCTTGCTTTATGACCAAATCATTACAAAAGCTAGTTTTATTTGACGTGTTTATTTATAAATTCATTTTCCTCCAACTCAAATTCTCCTAAATGCTTTTTGTAATATAACATGATACAAAAAGCATGTTTCAAAGTGCCAAAGGTTTTCTGATTCTCCAAGGTATAAAATACTTCATTGCCAGTTAAATAAATGAAGAAATAGAGTAAACAACTCCTGTTGAAGAGCCATACATTACAAGAAGCAAGGCGCCAATATGGTTCTGTCAGTCTCTAAGGAGAAGGAATCATTAGATGAAACACCACCTCCACAATTTTCATCTCCATCTTGTCATCAGGCCCTATTTATCACTATTCTGGCATTGCTTCTTAAATAGCAGCTCCCTAGAAAACAGCTAAAGGTGGACTTCGAATAGTTTTAGCTCTCCAAAGGTATTAGCTGTCTAAGATGTTAGCTCTCTTTAACTTTAAAAGTGACTACTCTTCATAATCTTTATTTTTCAACCTTTTACATAACTGAATAGAATTTTAAAGTATCTTCCATTTATTAAAGGTGAAGCCGTGAACTCTGGGCCTAGCTTTCAGACTCAGAATACTCAAATGTTCACTTTTCCCTTTTAAGATTACATTAGTGTAAGCATTAAGAACATATGAAGGTTCAGGAAGAGACGATCCATTCCTAATGGTAAAGGCAAATATCATATAAAAATAATTTTAACTTTAATAATAATACCTTGTATTTATCAAATGCTTACTATATGCAAGGCCCTATACTAAAATTAAAATACATTATCTCATTTAATCCCTACAATAACCTTAGGAGGGCACTATTATCTTCAATTTACAGACAGAGACACAGATACCCAGACCCTGAGGTACCTGACAGCTAGTAACTGGAAGGAAGAGCCAGGACTCAAGTTCTCGGCTGGCCGTATGCTAAGCTTTTTAATCTCTTTGATTCCTAGCCATGTGATATCTGATTTAAAAAAAAAAAAAAAGGGTGAAGGTGGTCAAAAGGTACAAATTTCCAGTTATAAAATTAATAAGTCTGGGCTTCCCTGGTGGCACAGTGGTTGGGAGTCTGCCTGCCGATGCGGGGGACGCGGGTTCGTGCCCCAGTCCGGGAGGATCCCGCATGCCGCGGGGCGGCTGGGCCTGTGAGCCGTGGCCACTGGGCCTGTGCATCCGGAGCCTGTGCTCCGTGGCGGGAGAGGCCACAGCGGTGAAAGGCCCGCGTACTGCAAAAAAAAAAATTAATAAGTCCTGAGGATGTAATGTACAGCATGGTGACTGCAGTTAATATTACTATATTGTATATTTGAAAGCTGCTAAGAGAGTAATCTTAAAACTTCTCATTACAAGAAAAAAATTATAACTATATATGATGATGGATGTTAACTAGACTTCTTGTGGCGATCATTTCACAATATATACAAATATCAAATCATTATGTTGTACACTTGAAACTAATATAATATTACATGTCAATTATATCCCAATTAAAAAAATAAATCCCCACACTCAATACCCTATAACAAATGTTTATGTCTTTGCCCTCAATTATAAACCTTGAGGTCCAGTCTTAATTATCTTTGTATTCCCAGGACTGAGTACACAGCATGGCAGATTTAGGTATTTAGTGTTCATTCGTTCATTCATTCATTCATTCACCCAGTAGATATTTATTGAACCTCTAATATATGTCAGCCCTGGGACAGGTGCTGGAGATACGACTGTTAGCAAAACCAGACATAGCCACTTCTCTCATGTAGCTTACAGCCTAGTGGGGAAGAACATGTTAATTAAGTAATCTTACTGATGAAGGATTAATTACATATTGAGATAAATGCTCTGAAAGAAAGAAATAAGTTCACTGAGGTAAATGACAAAGGAACCTGATCTCATTTTGTGGGTGCAGGAAGACTTCCAAGGAAGGGATCCTTTAGCTGACCTATGAAGGATGAGCAGGATTAAAAAGGCAATATGGGTGGAGGCTGCAAAGCCCCTGGGGAGGGAACACAAAGCTAGGGGGAGAGCACAGTAACACAGGGCTAGAGAGGCAGACAGGGGTTGATCAGGCTGGGCTTCTCAGGCCATTCTAGAATTTAGATATTTATCCTAAGAGCAAGGAATCTACGGAAGGTTTCTAAGAAGGGAGCTGATGTCTATGTTATGTAAAGATCACTCTGGCTGCAGTGCAGAGAAAAGACAGATCAAGAGGTTTCCCAGGTGACCATTCCATGCTCAGTAATATGCTGGGCAATGTAAAAAAACTGAGATTTATAAAGCAGATAAACAGCTTTTTAAATAACCAATAGATTTATGTTTAATGCTTTTAAAATGATTTGACCTATAAGTAGTGATTTACATAATTTTTGTTTTTCAGCCACATACCTACAACTTACTCATTCAACTAATATTTGTTAAGCCAGGCACTACATGCCAGGCACAGTTCTGAACACTAGGGTTACAGGAATAATAAAGACAAAATGGAGCTTACCCCTAATGGAAGTGAGTGATAATACACACGTAAAAAAATGAAAAAAAATAAGAAAATTGCAAGTAAAGATAAGTGCTATCGAGAAAACAGAATAGACATGTGTGAGAGCTATGAGTGGTCTCTGAGAAGAGAGCATTTGATCAAAAACAAGAACAGCCAGCCATGCAGAGATTGGGGGAAGAGCAGAGGCCAGGCCCTGAAGGCAGGACTACATTTGAATATAACTGGGAAACAGCAAAAAGGCTAGTGTAATAAAAATGAAGTGAGCAAGGAGAATGGTGGAGGAATGGTGAAGAATACAGGCTGTTCTGTTCTTGTAGGGGCAGATCATTAGGGTCTTGAGGAATTGGTAAGGCATTTATATTTTATTCTATGGCATTTTCATTATATGGCAATGGGAAGCCATAGGACATTTTGATACATGCTCTGTATCAAATAACATGCTCTGATTTACCTGACTGCTCTGGGGTAAGGGGAGTAGACTGTAGGGGACAAGAATAGTAGCAGGAAGATAAATGCAGTTGGTGCAGTGGTCTAGGCAAGTGACAATGGTGATTTGATTACTGGAAGATGAAGAAAAACAAATGGATTCAGGACACAGTTTGAAGATATAACCAACTATATTTGGTTGACAAAAAATGTCTATTTTTATTAGATTACAGGAGTTTGCTATTTCAAGGAAATCTAAGGCAAGTACTTTTGCAAAAGAAAGAATTTATCCTTACACCAGCCATAATATAAATTCAGACTTTGACACATCAGGTTTATTTAAAAGTAGAATATGTCTGTATTATTTTAATATGCCTTAAGAGGTGAACACAGGAGTTATAATGAGGGAACTTCACTTACTAAGAGCACTTCCAGGATAAAGATCTGAGAGAAAAGTGAAAGCTACTCCAGCACTAACTACATCTTTTATTCTAATTTCTTATAGATCTTCGGTTTTTCCCTGTCCATAACACTCCTAGAACTCCACTGAATTTACCAGGTTCATGGAATAAATAAAACACATCAGAGTCCCCACTCAGAGATCACTTTTGCAGACTGAAAAACTGCAACCTGAATAATATTTTGGTAACAAAACGTTAAACCCCAGAGGCTCAAATTTTAACATATTTATTTCTTCAAAACTACAAGATTTTCCTGTGAAAATTTCAAGTTTTTGTTTATTTTTTGTCTTTGAAGAGAAAGGAATGTTAGTATTCCACTAATTTACAGAGAACCCTATTTCAGTTGTGATGGTTTAATGACAAGAGGGTTGTAAATGATGCAAAAAAGAGAAACTGAAAGCTCAACTGACAAATTTCTCATAAAATATTTTACAGGAGACATAAACTCCACTGACATACCTTAACTCCTGGCATTAAGAAAGAACAACTTGTAGAATGAAAGTATATAGCCTCATAAATGTTTATAGTCTAACAAGTATGAATTTCAAAGTCACCAAACTCAGATGTCAAAAATGTAATGGATTTGCAGCAAGTGAATCCAACTTGCATATTTAGCTCTCATTTAGAACAAGCTTCAGGGCAAATTATTCGCTTTCAGTTCAAAGCTTAGTTTCTTGTGGTGAATAGGATTTTCCCTTAGTACCTTCTCCTTCCTTTCTCCCATCCTTGATCTCTGAGAGGACTTGGGGAGTCACATAGCTTACCTGAAGAAGGGCATCTGAGGTGGGAGAGAGGAAGGTAAATGGTCCATGGGTGTCCTGTGCCAATATAGACTCTGGATGGAGAAGGCAAGGTCTCCTTCCCCTAGTACAAGAAAGGTTTTTATATGCTCTCCAAGTGCAAGAAAAATGAGCTTCTAGATCAATCATTCTTTCCTTTCAACAATTGTTTATGCCATAAAGTTCATGTTTAACTCCTTCAGGGCTTTATATTTGGATTCTCTCAAAACTTTCTTCTGTCAAAAAGTTCTTACAAATCAAAATCATTTGCTTTCAAGACTACTGTTTTTGCAGAGAATTAAAATCATCATCATCATCATTATTATCATCATCAAAAAAGCAAGCAAGCAAGCAAAGAAAAATCCCCAAAGCTCTATCACATTGATGTCTTTTTTCTGAACTGTGTTTGTTCTTTACTGTGGACAATGCATGTGTAGAAAGTAGCCAGCTAAATGGTGGAGGAAAAACAAGAAGGAGCACACACAAGGAAACATCAGTTAAAAGCTCATAAGATTACCCACTGTAATGAGACTTTTGAACTTAAGTTATATAACTGATAACTGCAGGTCTAGGAAAGTTATTTTTTTACATCCTGAATTTAGAATGTAGTATAACATTAAAAATTAAGAACAGTAAATTCATTAGGTTGTTTGGGTTGCTAAAAATATTCAGAATGTGACCATTTCTCACTCCTTAACATTCAAAGGCATAAATTAATACAATAATAGTTGCTGCAATATAAGAATCATCTACTGTGTGCCAGGTGCTTATCCTCCTCACATAGATTTTCGTATGAGTTAAGAAAGCTTTCAAATACAATAAACAGAATAACTGATTATATGTAGCTGAAACAAATAGGGGTTTATTTTCTCATGCACTAAGAAGTCTGAAATTGCAGGCAGCAAGACAGCTGCCATAGCTTTAGGCATTGTGTTGTTTAAGGTTGGAAGAAGGGGAGGTGTCTGGACCAGTCACATCTGTCTCTTTTACATACAAGAAAAAGCTTTTCTGGAAGGTCCTGGGAGATTTCTGCCTATTTCTCATTGACCTGCATTATGCCCCAGAGCCAGTTAGCTACAAGGGAGACTGGAAAAGTTTATTTTTAGGGTTTGTTTTGTTCTATTTTTTATTTTGGGGGCTGTCCTCCTTAGTAAAGTCAAGCAAGGAAGGAGGAGGCTGGAAATAGGTACTACATTAGTGAACTAACAAGGTCTGCCACAACTGCATTTGATATACCTCCAAAATTATATATTTGATGCTAAAAATACAACTGGTAGAGGCCCAAACAGAAATCTAATTTCTATATACTTAAAAAAATGTTTGTTGCTCATTCATTAATTCATACCGAATTCCTATGTGCATAGCAGTAAGCACAACCTAAAAAAGACCTTTTTTCTTGTAGAGCTCATACTCTAGTAGGGATAAAAAAAAATAAAGAAAATATATACTTGGTGTCAATAACCTCCATGAAGAAAAATAAACTGTAAGGAAATGGAGAATATATGTGGAGGGTAGGCAGGTTACTTAAGGTAGTCAAATAAGGTCTCTCTAAGGAAGTGCCATTTGAGTAGAGATGTGAGTGAAGCGAGAGACTCATGTGGATATCCCAGGGCAGACCTGGGTAGAAGGAACAATAAGTGCTTGGTGTGTGTTAAAGACAATGAGGGGACCAGCATGGCTACAGCAGAGAGAATGAGGAGACAGGTGATCAGCGATGCCATCAGAGAAAGGGCAGGGTATCAGGGAGGATTTTATAGTAAATCCCACTTGTAGTGAGTAATCACTGGTTAAACGTTCTGACATAGCCCTGTCACCAAGTTTCTAATGGGAAGGTAAAACCAGTGACTGTGTGTATCAGGTACTCTGACGCGTATCAGTATATTTAACTCTAAAATCCATTTTACAAATGGGGGATCTGATGCTCATCCTGGTTAAGGCTCTCACAGTCTCTATTATAAACATGATACGACCTCATCATTTTGGCATATGGCCTGGTGGTCCTTGTTATACAGTTGTGCTAGAATGCTGGATTAAGCAAGACTGAACAGATTTGTTTCACAGAGGATTCATCCAGAGCCTTTATTATACTGATCTGTATTTTGAATGTCAAAAAAGGAGACATAGTTTACAGAGTATTTCCGTATTTGATATACTATGGCAACACAGGCTAACATTCTTGTGAAAAGCTAACTGTGAAATGCTGCTATATATTATAGTCCTATGTGTATTTATTATGCTGATGGTTAATGTGCAAGAAGGATACAAGCATCACTTGCTATTTGAATCTATTTGGTTCCTAACTGCAGATTGTGAGGAATTAGAACCCACAGAGAAAATGTGCATCTCCAAAAATGCCTTCAAATTTATTTAGTTCCTGACTTTAAAGAATGAGGGATAACTGTATATTTTGATGGATGGGCAGCACTTTAGCAATTTCAACTAAGATTTGAAAAGGTAACATCCAAAAATATATTTTGTTATATCCAGCAAACAACTGTAACCTCAAGTAGAACTTTTATCATGTTTCTCACTTTAAATTGTACATTTGTTCTCCCTGAAACAATGAATTTGCAAAGTAAGCATTTTCAGATGAATTTAATGCTTGTTCTAAGATGATGGTTATTTATTTATATACAGGCAGATACATTATAAAATATTCATTAGAACTAGCATATATTTAAGAGAAAGATTACAACTCCGTGACAGAGGGCACGGTGTTTCATAAAATCTCTGATTTTAAAATGTTTCTACCTGCCAAATGAAGCCAAATTAATAATTCAGCTTGCTCTAAAATGCCACAATCAATACAACAGCTTCTAACTCAACAATACTTTAAAAGACAACTTAGAGGAACAATACTTTAAAAGACAATTACCTTATAAGATAGAGTCCGCTCTCGTTTTGAACCAAATAAAAAAAATAGCAAGCTTTTCCCAGAAAGGGCAGTATTTACTAGCAGACAGAGAAATGCAACATATAGAAAGCACTTACTACCACGAGCAAAGTGCGCTATCTATAAATGACAAATGGGAGCTGGAAAAAGCCTAAAGCAATGATTCTCAAACATTAAAGAACACATGAATTACCTGGGAAACTTATTAAAGTGCAGATTCTGATTCAGTAGGTAGAGTGGGGCCTAGGATAGTATATTTCTAACTAGTTCTCAGATGATGCTGATGGTACTTGTCCAGGGACCTGACTCTCGGTAACCAGCCCTAAAATACACTCTTTGTAAAGTCCCTATACCTGGGATGCTATTGGCATACCCATACTACATGAGTCAAAATAATACCCCAATCCTTTCTTTATAAAATATTGTTATGCTTAACTGGTAGAAGAAGCAATGGTAAATTCTCCAAAACTAAAATCAAACAAACAAAATACCCACAAGGCATCAATCACCATTATAAGTTAATCTTCAAAATTATAAAAATTTCAACTGATACTTGAGATTAGGGAAAAAAAGACTAGTTTGAATATTAAGAACTTTGAAGTCTCTTACTGAGGAGATGCCAATCTGCCTGGCTATAAAATGGAGATGTCCACCTAAAAAGACCTGCCAATCTTTCAGGGAACAAATACAGTGTAGCAACTGGACAGGAGCAAGGATGTGAAGTTAAAAACACATAGGAATTTAATCTGAGGAAATGACAAGACTGTAGGTATATATACACAATAGGTTATATCAGCCAAAAAGTGTGTGTTTGTTATTAAAGTGACCAAAGAAAGGGACTGGTTAACTAAATTGTGGTGTGTCCATAAAATATACTAATTTATTTTATTTCATCCATAAAATGAAATACTAGGTAGCCAGTAAAATGTTGATATAGATCTATAGCTAATGACATGGGAAAATGTTTACAGAACACTGTTAGTAAGAAAAAAAAGGCTAGAATGTAGTAAGTGCAAAATTATTCCACTCAAATATATGCAAACATAGGAATAATAGATTATGAGTAAGTTGGGAGTTTTCTTCTTCTCTGAATATTCTATTTTGCCTAAAATAAAGATTACTTTACAAAAGCAAATGAATAAATACATTTTTCCTGAACACAAATATATTGGTTTTAGACTTATATTCCCCAAATTCAGATCTTAAGTAAGCTAATTAACCTCTTCATATGTGACAGTTTCCTCACCTAAAATGAAGGCATAACAACAGTATAAACTTTACAGGCAGTTACAAGAATTAATATATGCTAATAAATGTAAAGTGCTTAAAACAGAAGCTGGTAGATTAGTAGAGTTGGCTGTTTCTTTCTTTTTTAAATGATTAAACTGGTCTCTTGTTGATACCATGTCTGAGAAGATGTTATCACCATAAATCTGCTTTGGCTCCTGAGTCTACATATTAGCTCTAGGACCTTTGGAGATAACTAGTAAATGGAAGGGTCTAAATCAGAGCAAAAACACCCTGAACTGACCAAACAGCAGTCAAGGCAGAACTCTATACAGAGTTACTCAGTATTTTTAAACATCCAGTAGAATGGCTATTCATAAATTGCTGATAGGAGAATAAACTGGTTCAATCCTTCTAGGATACAATTTGGTAATATGTATTAAACTAAGATCCTAACAATTCTGGTTCTAGGAATTTAGCTTAAGCAAAGTGGATGTGACATTCAGAACACAAAGATTTAGATTTAAGGATGCCAGTATATAATAACCAAAACTTGGGAACAATCTAAGTTTCCAACAGTGTGATATGGCTGAAAACACTTAATATATTCACATATTACAATTTTTTGGAGACTATTTAATGACACAGGAAATGCTCTAGAACATTAAATTTTTTAAAGTTGAATACAGACCTAGAGATAGAATAGAAACTGAATGTTTTTTTAAAGTTTCTGAATATAAGATGCATTGGAGGTTTATAGGAAGTCAGTATTTTAAAAGAAAAATAAAGATTTAATATTTAAGATTTTAAGAAAATCCCCTGTCAGATATATTTCCTGAATCTGGGTATTAAGGAGATATATTTTACACCCCCCAAAAAGAGATAAATTAAGTTGAATTTATTTATTTGGGTCTTTATTCAGATAGCTCATTCAGGATATATGCAGCAACTGTAAAAATACATCTACAAATCAAGTTGTTAGATTTCCTTAGCGGTGATGCATGTTGTACTATTTTTACTATTTTCTATCCCTTAAAAGTAATAATGTAGTTTACTTTTCTCAAAAGTGGCATTTTAATGCCTTTCAAGTATTTTTTCCCTTCACCAGATCTACTTAATAAATATTTATTTAGTTCCTAATAGGGGCTAGATAAAAATACAAATGAAAAAGAGTCACTGCCTTCTGACTCGTAAAAACTAGAAGCAAAGGTCACTCCTTAAAACCTGAAAAACATAAATGGAGGCCTCAATGGATTAATGTACTTAGAGGGTAACAACCATGTGGAACCATAAACAGCCCAAAATGTAAACTTATAATATTTAGGTAAGTGAATAGATAGTTGTTGAACAGATGAATTGTTAGGAAAACAAGAATGTATTGAACTAGACAGAATCATCAAGTCCCTTGCTGGGGCTAAACACTGAGTTTTGTGAATGAGCAGCTCTGATCCATTGTAGTTTCCATAGTGTCTATTACCAATACTATATGAGCTAATCTGATCCAAAGGCAGATCCATTTAAATGATTTGGTATCTATAAAAAACTCAGAGCAGGGCCGGGCACAGAAGTACTCAATAGATGTGAACAGTAATCATCACCATTATTGCCATTTAAATATACTACTAATATTTTGGTGCTTTAACCTAACACCAATTGTACAAGGACTGCTTTTGTTTATTCAGGGATTCTTCCATATACTTTTAGTGATATTTTTGTGCAAATCAACTGAAAGAGATCTGTGAATTTTTCCCTTTAGGGCTAGTGAATCAGATCCAGTGTGTTTCCAAAGTCTTCTAAATCACTGGAGATGATGAAATTCAGAATCAATCTGCCCAGATGCAAAGGCTGGAATAGCAACTTACGCTGTTTGGTGTTACTTGGAGATGGAAAGTGTAAGAAGAGAAACAAAAGAGAACTGATAATACCTTATCTTTCAATCTCAATTCCCAGTATTCTACATGCCTCTCAACTCTCAAGGGTTTACTGAATTTCTATTTTTACTTTCCTTTCAACAGTAGCAGTAACTACTGAAGGTCTCTAATGCATGAGGAATGTGTCATTTAATCACCTCAATGGCACTATGAGGCAGTCACCCTGCACTTTTCTTAGGAAGAGACACAGACCTTAAAATTGGACAGGTTTGGTTTGGAACCACAGCTTTGCCATACAGCAACAGTAGGACACTGGGCAAGTTTTTAACCTCTTCGTATTTCAGTTGTTTCATATGTAAATGGGGAGTAAATGCAGAAATCTATAAAATTAGAAATATCATTTATAGAATAGGAACTTTATAAATAAGCCTATGCCACACATTTTTTACACTGCCAAGAATTCTACTGATTTCTGTAATGCCATTTTAATGATTTTTGATCATTTATTCCTATGAGCTTTACTTTCTAATATTATCTCATAATGACATTGCTTTACCATGTGGGAAGACTTAAAATGTTTTAATAGACCATAGTATATAAAGATACTTCAGGCAGTTAGACAGCATATGACAATCTTTCTACAGGCAATTTAGCAATAAGAATCAACATCCTTAAAATTCAGCATACCATTTGATGAATCATTTTACTTCTAGAATTTATTCTAAGGAAATAATCCCAGATACATACAATAACTTTAGGTATAAGGGTGTCATTTAAACATGTTCAACAACTGTCCAACATATATTTTAATATTTTGATAATTCATTTTAATATTATTCAGTTACTTAAAACATCATGGAAGCATATATATTAACATGGAAAGAGATCACAATTACTGAGAGAAAAGCAGTTTTAAAATAATATATACAATTTGACTTCATTTTGTAAAATGGAGTGACAGAAAATGTACAAAATGTGGAAACATAGGAAATTTTGTGAATAGCAGTTATTACTGGTGGGATCACAGTAGATTTCTATTTGTCTTTCTGTATTTTTTTTTACAATACGCTTTCATTTTTGCTGCATTACAATAAAGACTAAACAGTTAACTGTTTATCTAAATAAATTAGCTGTAGAGAAATATACAAATGAATACATATTATATAAATATAGAGAGAAATAGTCCAAGAGAGAAAAGGTATAAGTAGATTCTTAAGGCGTACTGGTAGAAGATATAAACATAAACTGCTATAAGAAAAGGAAGAAAAGGAGGAGGAAGTGTCATTAAGGAGAAAAGCAGAAAGAGTAAACCAACACAGGAAGTGTGGCGAGGTAAGGACTATACAACTAACCATTTGCGATGCCTCATGTTGCCTGTCCTGGTTTACTGTCTTCTAGACAAGCCTGCCTATATGCCCTTTAAGTGGAAAACAAGGCACACAATTCTTATATCAGGACTGCCTTAATTTTCATATCTATAAAATAAGGACATGTAAGGCCATATTCAGGGAACAAATTAACGCATTGAAAAGTACCTTAAAAAATGAGAGGACTCAATCAAATGTTATCATTATTATCATGTTTTAAATTAATGTAAATTATCATACTGGGACCCTAACTCCAGCTTGGTTGACTGTTAAGGCCATGAACTTGTCCTTAATTGGTGACTAGAATATTAGCAAGAGAGTATAACCTTGAATTCCTTGCCACTCTCTGCTTGGAACATTGTTTCTATATTGGTTAACATAGCTTCTTTTAGCACAACATCACTTCCTCAGGGACTACATCTGGCACTCCTAAACTCCATGGACTCCTAAACTCAGGCACCCCATATCACCCTTATAATACCATTCTCTACACTATATAATACTTACCTGTTTAATATCTCCACTAATAGACCACACACTCCACTGAGGGGAGGGCACATGCCTGTTTTGCTCTCTATCATGTTCCCACTGTTTAGCATACAACCTGACATAACATAGTTATTCAAACACTCCCTGGATGAATGGATGAGAGCTCTATACCTCAATGACACTTTGGTTCCTTGCAGATTTGGTATGAGGCTATGGGCTTACATTAAGCCTCATTATAAAAAACAGCTCTCCAAAATTTTTCTACTTACTACAAAGAAAGCTACTTATAATATGGTTAACCACTTAAAATATCCTCTTTTTAATGATGGGCTTAAGGGAGATGACTTCTCAGCAGTACCAAAAGTATGAGTTTCCTTAGTAACTAGCTTTTACTTTATGGGTACTGTGAATTGTGTATCTAAGTCATTTCCCTCTTTGTAATGGCTGTTTAAATTTTGTGTGCCAACCTTTCCCATAGCTTCATCTTACTTTAGCTATTCTTGCTTACCCTTCCCCAGATTTCCTTACTTAAAAATACAATTTTATATGTATTTTTTTATTCCTCAAATCTTTCTAGGAACAAATCAGAAGATATAAACATATTATTAATTAATAATATTAGACTCAGCCAAAATTATAATAATCTCAGGCTGAGACAATTCTCCTGGTAATATGGTACTTAAATGGACTGCTAAGGATGATCAGTTTTCAGTTCCTAGCATATTCAATTAGTATACTTTTGGATAACTCAAGTTTGAAATAAGTATCTTCAGAAAGACATTTCTTAAATTCTACCTGGGTTTATTTTAGTTTCTCTGCTATTTCTCTTATGTTTCTCTCCATCCTACAGATACCGCCTTATTTAAAGCACTCACCAGATTTTTTTTTTTTTTTTTGCAGTACGCGGGCCTCTCACTGTTGTGGCCTCTCCCGTTGCAGAGCACAGGCTCCGGACGCGCAGGCTCAGCGGCCATGGCACACGGGTCCAGCCGCTCCGCGGCATGTGGGATCTTCCCGGACCGGGGCACGAACCCGTGTCCCCTGCATCGGCAGGCAGACTCTCAACCACTGCGCCACCAGGGAAGCCCCACCAGATTATTTGATATTCTACTGTCTGATCTTCTAGTTTCCAGATAACCTGTTTCAGTCTCCACAATGTGACCAAAAGAATAATCTTCTCCTAAAATTTAAACCTGTTATCAGTGCCTCTCTCTTGCCAAAAGGTCTCCTCAGCAAAACCTGTACGTCTGTCATTGACTTCTTCCCCATCAGCTACCAGTCTTTTGTCTTCTCATAGTGAACAATGTGAGGTCCAAAGAAAGAATCAGGCTAATTCATGCCTATGTATTTTTCTTCACATTACTCTCACTGCCTGGACTGCTCTTTATCGCCTTGTCTAGCTAGCAAAAACCTTTCATTTGCTAAGATAACTTAATATCTGTTCATCTTACCAGACTCAGCTCAAGCGTCATGTCCCCTGTGAAACATTTTCAGTCTTTCTCAGGGAAAACTGACTACTTCCTCCTTTGTACCTCTAGTGCACCTCATAAGATGCCCATCATTAGACTTTATTTCCATCTTTTCCCCTTCAGTAACCTAGGTTCTCCAAGAAAAAGGCCCTGCTTTTTCCTCAAGCACCCACTATAGGGCCTGGCACATGGCAGAAGCTTGCTCAACAAATCTATTGAATTGAACTGAATCCCTCACTTGAACTTATTTTTCTTTTCAGTGAGTCTACTGAGAAGTACTGCTGTGCAATTTTGAGGAAGAAGCAGCAACAGCAGCAAGCAAACCAAATGGCTTTTAATACTTCCAAACTGACTGGCTCATTTTGAACGGAAGCATGAGATGTGGGATCCAAGATGAAGAGAGACAGTCACAATCCATCAATGATCTTCAAAGCAGTGTTTTTCAAACTGCAGATTTCGACCCATTAGTGAGTCAAGAAATCAATTTAGTCAAGAAATCCATCTTTTGAGTCAAAGAGTTTAGAGAGCTCTGAAAAAAATTCTGACAGTAACCATGTATCCTCAAGGCATAAATGAACTATTCATTTTATTTTTGCCATTCTCAGACATGCAAAATGTAAGAATACCTTCACACCCCAAGTCAGAGAAGTACTGATTCAAGAATGTAGAAAAAAATCAGTTAAATCGATAGGCTGGGCTCTTATATGTAGTCCAATTGTAACTGGGGCCATGATCTGTTCCCCTCCCACTGCTATATGGCCAGGTTCCCTGGCATATTAGATGCTGCCTTGTACTTCTTCCCAATCGTCTTAGAAAAAGGATTCATAGAGCTGAAATCTGAGTTCCTCGTGTGGGTCTCTGGTTCCTTCCCTGACCATAACCTGACTGACCCCTGTGCCACTGGGCTTTTTCTTCCCATGCTCCACCTCACCCCCTGTAACTATTTTCTCCTTTTCTTTGTTGACATTTTTTTTCACTAACCACATGCCTGTTTGGCCTACAACTGGCCTTCAATCCAGTCTCACCTATTAAAGAGACTGTCCTAGATGGCCTGGCACTTCATGTGGATCCTGCCAGACCCTGATTTGGGCCACAGTGGTATGATCCCCAGTATGCTAACCTACTCATTGTCTACTTCTCTTTAGGTATGCTCTAACCCTAGTTTACTAAATTCTACCAGTGTGAAGGATAAAGGTATTTATTAACTTTGGTCCCCTAGGAACTATGAAAAGATGTGCAGCTGTTTCAAATATTAAAATTAATTTAGCTGCAGTACAGAATAAAGCTCTACTTTGAAACCTACAATGATCTTGATTTTCTTAACAAAACTGAGTGGCCAATAGTAGTTTGAGTTTTATGCTATAGTCTCAGTACTCGGGAATCAATTCCTGGAAAATGCTCCTATTTGCATAAAAAAGTATGTTTACACAGACATGCATACATGCACATATATATTTGTACACCTTTAACTGTGCAAAGATTAACTGTCCCTTAATAGTGCTTCAAAGGTTTTATTTCTGAAAAATTAATTTTAATGAAAAAATCTTTCTGAGAACCTTAATTTTATACATTGCTATATTTTTATTTTAAAGAGTAGAAGTACTGATTTTCAGTTTAAAAACAACAAAAAATTTATATTATTTGAAAGGCGGGATCAAGATGGCAGAGTAGGAAAGACTCTGAGTTCACCTTCCCCCATGAACACATCAAAACTACAACTAAAAATAGGATTAACTCTCCATGAGAACAACTTGAAGACTAGCAGAGCAGCTCTTCTACAGCCAAGGATATAAAAAAATAGCCAAACCGAGTATGGTAAGAGAGGAGAAGTAAGCTAGTTGGGACCCACACCCCTGGCAGGTGGTCCAGAAGAGTAGGATATCACAGGCTTGGGGATCCTCCCTAAGGAGTGAGGGGTTTGAGTCCCTCATTGGGCATCATAGCCCTGGAGTCTGGTACTGGGAAGAGGAGCCCCCTTGGCTAGTGTGAAAACCAGTGGGGATTACCAGAGGGCTGTAGGAAACTGAGACTCTGCTCTTAAAAAAGCATTTGCACAGACTTGCTTGTTTCTAGTCCCAGCACAGAGGCAGCATACTGAAAATTGCCTGGTGCTCTGTCTGGCCTGCCAGGACCTCCCTAGCACACCCTCTCCATCCTGCACCAGGCTCCAGCTCCAGACCCTTCTGCTCAAGGCTCATTTCTGACCAAGGTGGTGGCCACCATCGAAGAGGAGAGAAGCCACAGGTAGCTCTGACTGAGGTTCCAGCCCTTCGGGCCTGGCCCCATTCCCTAGCTACGATGTCAACCACAATGCTACCGGGGAGAGACTGTGATTTGCTCTGGACCATGGCTCTAGTCCCTCCAGCCTGTTGGGCCTCAGCCTTGCCCCTAGATAAGTCACTGTCTGCCATCAAGCCAAGGAGAAGCCATGACTCCCTCTGAACTTTGGCTCCAGACCCTCAGGCCCTAACCCCATCCCTGGCCAAGGCTATGACCACCATCTTGCCAGGGATAGCAACTAGTGCTGGGCATAAGCTCCAGCCCTTCTGCCCAAGGTCTCAGCCCTCACTAAGGCAAACATGACGATGCCACATAAGAAGCCACTGCCAGTGCTAGGCTTCAGTTCCAGGCACTCCAGCTCTGAACCTGCCAAGGTGGCAACCTCCATCATGCCATGGGAGAAGCCCCAGCTCACACCAAGCTCATGCTCTTACCCCTCCGACCCCAGCCCACCCCAAGTCAAGGCAACAGCTGCCAGCACACCCCAGAAGAAGTGGTCTGTGCTCACTCTCCCACCAAAGCCACTGGACACATGCACACTGCATAGGGATGCTCATGTACAAGGACATGCCTTCAAGATTGGGATAGGGAACTGTTTTGCCTATTTCATAGAGACAAACAGAAAAAGTCAAACAAAATGAGAAGACAGAATAATATGTTCCAAATGAAAGAGCAAGATAAAACCCCAGGCTGGGGGGGGGGACCCTAATGAAATGGAGACAAATCATTTACCTGATAAATAATTCAATGCAATGGTCATAAAAATGCTATTACTTCGGGAAAAGAATTGAAAAACACAGTGAGAACTTCAACAAAGAACTAGCAAATATAAAAAAGAACCAGAGCTGAAGAATACAATAACTGAAATAAAAAATACACTAGAAGGAATTAACAGCAAAATGGGTGATGAAGAATGCATAAGTGACCTACAAGAGAGAATAGTGGAAATCACACAATCAGAACACCAAAAAGAATTTGGAAAATGATGAGGTTTAAGGGAAACTCTAGGACAAATCAAACATACTAATACTTGCATTATAGGGGTCCCGGAAGGAGAAGCAAGAGAGAAAGGGGCAGAAAAAGTAACTGATGAAATAATGTCTGAAAACTTCCCTCATCTGAAGAAGGAAACAGATACCCTGATGCAGGAAGCACAGAGAATCCCAAACAAGAAGAACCCAAAGAGACCCATACCAAGGCCTATCATAATTAAAATGGCAAAAGTTAAAGACAAAGAGAGAATTTTACAAGCTGCAAGAGAAAATCAGAGTCACATATGAAGGAACCCCCATATGGTGATTAGCTGATTTTTTTTAGCAGAAACTTTGCAAGCCAGAAGGTAATGTTATGATATATTTAAAGTGCTAAAAGGAAAAAAAAAAACCCAACCAAGGAAACTCAACCCAGTAAGGTTATCATTCAGAATTGAAGAAGAGATAAGGAGATTCCTAGACATACAAAAACTAAGAGTTTGTCACCACTAAACTGGCCTTATAAGAAATGTTAAAGGGTCTTCTGTAAGGAAAAATAATGGGCTATAACAAAAAATGAGAAAATATATGAAGGAAAAACTCTCTGGTAAAGGTAAATATACAATAAAGGCAGTGGACCAAGCAAATACAAGAGGTAAAAGACAAAAATTGTGACATCAACTGTAACTATAACAAGCAGCTAAGAGATACACATAAAGATGCAAAATATGACACCAAAACATAAAATGTAGGAGGGAAGATTTAAAAAGTAGAGCTTTTAGAATGTGTTTAAACTTAAACAACTACCAGTTTAAAACAATGAGATATAAAAATCTCATATAGGGCTTCCCTGGTGGTGCAGTGGTTGAGAGTCCGCCTGCCGATGCAGGGGACATGGGTTTGTGCCCCGGTCCGGGAGGATCCCACATGCTGCAGAGCGGCTGGGCCCATTGAGCCATGGGCGCTAAGCCTGCACGTCCGGAGCCTGTGCTCCACAACGGGAGAGGCCCGCGTACCGCAAAAAAAAAAAAAAAAAAAAAAAAAGAAAAAGAAAAAAAAAACCTCATATATTTTGATTTTGTAATTTTGTATATTTTGATATTTTAATCACAAATCAAAACATACAACAGCTATACAGAAAACAAAACCCTAAGTTAGTAGAAGGAAAGAAATTATAAAGATCAGAGCAGAAATAAATGGAATAGAGACAAAGAAACAACAGAAAAGATCAATGAAACTAAAAGCTGGTTCTTTGAAAAGATAAATAAAATTGATAAACCGTTAGCCAAACTCATCAAGAAAAAAGGGAGAGGGCTCAAATCAATAAAATTAGAAATGGAAAAGAAGAAGTTACAATGGGCACCACAGAAATACGAAGGATCATGAGAAACTACTACAAGCAGCTATATGCCAATAAAATGGGCAACCTAGAAGAAATGAGCAAATTCTTAGAAAAGTACAATCTCCTAAGACTGAACCAGGAAGAAACAGAAAATAGGAACAGACCAATCACAAGTACTGAAACTAAAACTGTGATTAAGAAACTTCCAACAAACAAAAGTCCAGAACTAGATGGCTTCACAGGCAAGTTCTATCAAACATTTAGAGAAGACTTAACACCTATCCTTCTGAAACTCTTCCAAAAAACTGCAGAGGAGGAGTATTCCCAAACTCATTCTATGATGCCACCATCACCCCGATACCAAAGCCAGACAAAGATATCACACACACACTTAAAAATATACAGGCCAATATCAATGATGAAAACAGACGCAAAAATCCTCAACAAAATACTAGCAAACCAACTCCAACAACACATTAAAAGGATGATACACCATGACCAAGTGGGATTTATTCCATGGATGCAAGGATTTTTCAATAGCCGCAAATCAATCAATGCAATACACCACATTAACAAGTTAAAGAATTAAAACTATATGATCATCTCCATAAATGCATAAAAGGGTTTTGATAATATTCAATGTCCGCTTATGATAAAAACTCTTCAGAAAGTGGGCATGGCAGGAATATACCTCAACATGATAAAGGCCATATGACAAACCTACAGGTAACATCATATCCAACAGTGAAAATGTAAAAAGATTTCTTCTAAGATCAGGAATAAGACAAGGATGTCCACTCTGGCCACTTTTACTCAACTTAGTTTTGGAAGTCCTAGCCACAGCAATTAGAAAAGAAAAAGAAATAAAATGAATCCAAATTGAAAAGGAAGAAGTAAAACTGTCACTGTTTGCTGATGACATGATGATAGACATAGAAAATCTTAAAGACATTTACAGAAATCTACTAGAGTTCACCTATGAATTCTGTAAAGTTGCAGGATACAAAATTACTATACAGAAATCTGCTGCATTTCTATACACTAACAACAAAATATCAGAAAGAGAAAATAAGGAAACAGTCCCATTTACCATCACATCAAAAGGAATAAAATACTTAGGACTAAACCTATCTAAGGAGGCAAAAAACCTGTATTCTGAAAAATTGTGGAAAGAAATTGAAGATGACAGAAACAGATGGAAAGATACACCATGTTCCTGGATTGGAAGAAACAATATTGTTAAAAGGACCATAGTATCCAAGGCAATTCACATATTCAATGCAATCCCTATCAAATTACCAATGGTATTTGTTTACAGACTAGAACAAAACTTTTAAAAATTGTACGGAAGGACAAAATACCATGAATAGCCATAACAATCTTGAGAAAGAAGAACAGAGCTGGAGAAATCATGCTCCCTGAGTTCAGACTATATTACAAAGCAACAGCAATCAAAACAGTATGGTACTGTCACAAAAACAGAAATATAGATCAATGGAACAGGATAGAAAGCCCAGAAATAAACCTACCCACCTATGGTCAATTAATCTACAACAAAGGAGGCAAGACTATACAGTGGAGGAGAGACAGTCTCTTCAATAAATGGTGCTGGGAAAACTGGAAAGCTACACGTCAAAGAATGAAATTAGAACATTCTTTAACAGCAAACACAAAAATAAACTCAAAACGGATTAAAGACCTAAATGTAAGACTGGATACTGTAAAACTCTTAGAGGAAAACATAGGCAGGACACTCCTAGACATAAATCGCAGCAATATCTTTTCTGAGCCATCTACTAGAGTAATGGAAAGAAAAACTAAAATAAAACAAATGGGAAACTAATTAAACTCAAAATCTTTTGTACAGCAAAGGAAACCATAAATAAAATGAAAAGACAGCCCACAGAATGGGAGAAAATATTTGCTAACGATGTGACCAATAAGGAATTAATTTCTAAAATATACAGTTTATACAACTTAAAAAAACGGGCAGAAGACCTAAATAGACATTTCTCAAAAGAAGACATACAGATGGCCAAAAGGCACATGAAAGGATGCTGAATCTTGCTAATTATTAGAGAAATATATATCTGCAATGAGATATCACCTCATGCTGGTCAGAATAGCTATCATTAAAAAAGTCTACAATAGTAAATGCTGGAGAGGGTATGGAAAAAACGGAACCCTCCTATACTGTTGGTGGGAATGTAAATTGGTGCAGCCACTATGGACAACAGTATGGAGGTTCCTTAAAAAACTAAAAATAGAGTTACCATATGATCCAGCAATCTCATTCCTGGGCATATATCTGGAGAAAACTCTAATTAAAAACAATACACAGACCCCAGTGTTCATAGAAGCACTATTTACAATAGCCAAGACACAGAAGCAACCTAAATGTCCACTGACAGAGGAATGGATAAAGAAGATGTGGTATATATATACAATGGGATATTACTCAGCCATAAAAAAAATGAAATAATGTCATTTGCAGCAACATGGCTGGACCTAGAGATTACCATATTAATTGAACTGAGACACACAAATAATGATATAACTTATATGTGGAATCTAAAAAAATGATACAAATGAACTTATTTACAAAACAGAAACAGACTCACAGATATAGAAAACCAAGTAATGATTACCATAGGGGATAGTGGTGGGGGGAGAGACAAATTAGGAGTTTGGGATTAACATGTACACACTGCTATATATAAAATAATCAAGAAGGACCTACTGTATAGCACAGAAATCAATATTCTATATCTTCTAATAACCTATAATGGAAAAGAATCTGAAAAATAATATATATATATAACTGAATTACTTCGCTTTACACCTGAAACTAACACAACACTGTAAATTAACTATAGTTCAATTTTTTAAAAAAGGTCAAAAAAAAAAGAACTTCCTGGAAGGAAAAAAATATAGGAAATTCTCACTTATATGTGGGGTTTTTTTTCAATAAGTACGTTCTACAGTTCCACACCATCCAAGATGCCAAACCACGGATAGTGAGGGCCAACTGTAGAGTTATAATTGGATTTTGGATTGTGTGGGGGTTGGTGCCCCTAACCTCCTATCATTCCAGGGTTAACTGTAAATAGAATTAAAACCAGATATTGAGCTCCAAATCCAACTTAACTGTATGAAATTAAGTTCCAGAGGAGTATAAAGTGACCAGATGTGGAGAATGATTTCTTATGTATGATTCTGGTGCTCCAGGAGAATAACGATTTCTCACTTACATAACATATGACAATATTCAATATTTAAGTGCCAATACCATATTATTTAGTAATGGCACCTTCAAGACAGCATCAACACAGTTCACTGAGTTATTTACTATGCACAGTGTACTGCTGTGTTATACTATACCAGTGATTTATGTACTAACAATGAAAAGGTGAGAAGAGGGCTTCCCTGGTGGCGCAGTGGCTGGGAGTCCACTTGCCACTGCAGGGGACAGGGGTTCGTGCCCCGGTCCGAGAAGATCCCACATGCCACGGAGCGCCTGGGCCCATAAGCCATGGCCGCTGAGCCTGCACGTCCGGAGCCTGTGCTCCACAACGGGAGAGGCCACAACAGTGAGAGGCCCGTGTATGCAAAAAAGAAAAAAAAAAGATAAAAAAAGGTGAGAAGACACAGATCGATCTACCTATCTATCAATCTATCTACCTAGCTACATACCTACCTATCAGACAATCCATATGCATCTTCGTGGAAAAGAAATCTCAACGTTAGAAGATGGTGGCGTACAAGGACATGCTCTCACTCCCTCTTACAGGAACAACAGAATCACAACTAACTGCTGAACAGTCATCAACAGGAAGACACTGGAACTCACCAAAAAAGATACCCCACATCCAAAGACAAAGGAGAGGCCGAAATGAGACAGTAGGAGGGGCACAATCACAATAAAGTAAAATCCCATAACTGCTGGGTAGGTGACTCACAAACTGGAGAACACTTATACCACAGAAGCCCACCCACTGGAGTAAAGGGTCAGAACCCCACATCAGGCTTCCCAATCTGGGGATCCGGCAACGGGAGGAGGAATTACTAGAGAACCAGACTTTGAAGTCTAGCAGGACTTGACTGCAGGACTTCGACAGGACTGGGGGAAACAGAGACTCCACCCTTGGAAGGCACACACAAAGTAGTGTGCTCATCGGGAACCAGGGGAAGGAGCAGTGACCCCATAGGAGACTGAACCAGACTTACCTGCTAGTGCTGGAGTGTATCCTGCAGAGGCGGGGGTGGCTGTGGCTCGCCGTGGGAACAAGGACACTGGCAATAGAAGTTCTGGGAAGTACTCCTTGGCGTGAGCCCTCCCAGAGTCTGCCATTAACCCCACCAAAGAGCCCAGGTAGGCTCCAGTGCTGGGTCGCCTCAGGCCAAACAACCAACAAGGAGGGAACCCAGCCCCACCCATCAGCAGACAAGTGGATTAAAATTTTACTGAACTCTGCCCACCAGAGCAACAGCCAACTCTACCTAACACCAGTCCCTCCCATTAGGAAACTTGCACAAGACTCTTAGATAGCCTCATCCACCAGAGGGCAGACAGCAGAAGCAAGAAAAACTACAATCCTGCAGCCTGTGGAATAAAAATCACATTCACAGAAAGAGAGACAAGATGAAAAGTCAGAGGGCTATGTACCAGATGAAGGAACAAGATAAAACCCAAGAAAAACAACTAAATGAAGAGGAGATAGGCAACCTTCCAAAAAAAGAATTCAGAATAATGATAGTGAAGATGATCCAACCCTGGAAAAAGAACAGAGGCAAAGATGGAGAACATGCAAGAACTGTTTAACAAAGACCTAGAAAAATTAAAGAACAAACAAACAGATGAACAATACAATAACTGAAATGAAAACTACACTAGAAGGAATCAATAGCAGAATAACTGAGGCAGAAGAACGGATAAGTGACCTGGAAGACAGAATGGTGGAATTCACTGCTTCGGTACAGAATAAAGAAAAAAGAATGAAAAGAAATGAAGACAGCCTAAGAGACCTCTGGGACAACATTAAATGCCACAACGTTTGCATTATAGGGGTCCCAGAAGGAGAAGAGAGAGAGAGAGAAAGGACCCAAGAAAGTATTTGAAGAGATTATAGTTGAAAACTTTCCTAACATGTGAAAGGAAATAGCCACCCAAGTCCAGGAAGCACAGAGAGTCCCATACAGGATAAACCCAAGGAGAAATACGCTGAGACACATAGTAATCAAATTGGCAAAAATTAAAGACAAAGAAAAATTACTGAAAGCAGTAAGGGAAAAACAAGATATACCAAGGGAACTCCCATAAGGTTAACAGCTGACTTCTCAGCAGAAACTCTACAAGTCAGAAGGGAGTGGCATGATATACTTAAAGTGATGAAAGGGAAGAACCTACCACCAAGATTACTCTACCTGGCAAGGATCTCATTCAGATTTGACAGAGAAATCAAAAGCTTTACATATAAGCAAAAACTAAGAGAATTCAGTCCCACCAAACCATCTCTACAAAAAATGCTAAAGGAACTTCTCTAAGTGAGAAACACAAGAGAAGAAAAGGACCTACAAAAACAAATCCAAAACAATTAAGAAAATGGTCATAGGAACATACATATCGATAATTACCTTGAACATGAATGGATTAAATACTCCAACCAAAAGACACAGGCTTGCTGAATGAATACAAAAACAAGACCCATATATATGCTGTCGACAAGAGACCCACTTCATACCTAGGGACACATTCAGACTGAAAGTGAGGGGACGGAAAAAGATATTCCATGCAAATGGAAATCAAAAGAAAGCTTGAGTAGCAATACTCATATCAGATAAAAGAGACTTTAAAATAAAGAATGTTACAAGAGAAAAAGAAGGACACTACATAATTATCAAGGGATCAATCCAAGAAGAAGATAAAACAATTATAAATATATATGAACTCAACATGGGAGCACCTCAATACATAAGGCGATTGCTAACAGCTATAAAAGAGGAAATCGACAGTAACACAGTAATAGTGAGGGACTTTAACACCTCACTTACACCAATGGACAGATCATCCAAACAGAAAATTAATAAGGAAAGACAAGAATTAAATGACACAATAAACCACATAGATTTAATTGATATTTATAGGACATTCTATCCAAGAACAGGAGATTACACTTTCTTCTCAAGTGCGCACAGAACATTCTCAAGGATAGACCATATCTTTGGTCACAAATCAAGCCTCAGTAAAGTTAAGAATATTGAAATCATATCAAGCATCTTTCTGACCACAACACTAAAATTAAAAATCAATTACAGGGGAAAAAAACGTAAAAAGTACAAACACATGGAGGCTAAACAATACGTTACTAAATAACCAAGAGATCACTGAACAAATCAAAGAGGAAATTAAAAAATGCCTAGAGAAAAATGTCAATGAAAACATGACGATCCAAAACGTATGGGATTCAGCACAAGTAGTTCTAAGAGGGAAGTTTATAGCTATACAAGCCTACCTCAAGAAACAAGAAAAATCTCAAATACACATTCTAACGTTACAGGTAAGGGAACTACAGAATGAAGAACCAACAAAACCCAAAGTTAGCAGAAGGAAAGAAATCATAAAGATCAGAGCAGAAATAAATGAAATAGAAACAAAGAAAACAATAGCAACGATCAATAAAACTAAAAGCTGGTTCTTTGAGAAGATAAACAAAATTGATAAAATATTAGCCAGACTCATCAAGAAAAAGAGGGAGGGGACTCAAATCAATAAAATTAGAAATGAAAAAGGAGAAGATGCAACAGATACCGCAGAAATACAAAGGATTATAAGAGATTACTACAAACGACTATATGCCAATAAAATGGACAATCTGGAATAAATGGACAAATTCTTAGAAAGGTATAACCTTCCAAGACTGAACCAGGAAGAAATAAAAAATATGAACAGACCAATCACAAGTAATGAAATTGAAACTGTGATTAAAAATCTTCCAACAAACAGAAGTCCAGGACCAGATGGCTTCACAGGTGAATTCTATCAAACATTTAGAGAAGAGCTAACTCCCATCATTCTCAAACTCCTCCAAAAAACTGCAGAGGAAGGAACACTCCCAAACTCATTCTATGAGGCCACCATCACCCTGATACCAAAACCAGACAAAGATACTACAAAAAAAGAAAACTACAGGCCAATATCACTGATAAACATAGATAGAAAAATCCTCAACAAAATACTAGCAAACAGAATCCAACAACACATTAAAGGGCTCATACACTATAATCAAGTGGGATTCATCCCAGGGATGCAAGGATTCTTCAATATACACAAGTCAATCAATGTGATATACCATATAAACAAATTGAAGAATAAAAACCATATGATTATCTCAATAGATGCAGAAAAAGCTTCTGACAAAATTCAGCACCCATTTATGATAAAAACTCTCCAGAAAGTGGGCATAGAAAGTACCTCAACATAATAAAGGCCACATATGACAAACCCACAGCAAACATCAGTCTCAATGGTGAAAAACTGAAAGCATTTCCTCAAAGATCAGGAACAAGACAAGGATGTCCACTCTCACAACTATTATTCAACATAGTTGCGGAAGTCCTAGCCACGGCAATCAGAGAAGAAAAAGAAATACAAATTGGAAAAGAAGAAGTAAAACTGTCACTGTTTGCAGATGACATGATACTATACATAGAGAATCCTAAAGATGCCACCAGAAAACTACTAGAGCTAATCAACGAATGTGGTAAAGTTGCAGGATACAAAATTAACAAACAGAAATCTCTTGCATTCCTATACACTAAAGCTGAAAAATGTGAAAGAGGATTTAAGGAAACACTCCCACTTACCACTGCAACAAAAAGAATAAAATACCTAGGAATAAACCTACCTAGGGAGACAAAAGACCTGTATGCAGAAATCTATAAGACACTGTTGAAAGAAATGAAAGATAATACCAACAGGTGGGAGAGAGATTCTATGTTCTTGGATTGGAAGAATCAATATTGTAAAAATGACTATAGTACCCAAAGAAATCTACAGATTCAATGCAATCCCTATCAAATTACCAATGGCATTTTTTACAGAACTAGAACAAAAAATCTTAAAATTTATATGGAGACACAAAAGACCCTGAATATACAAAGCAGTCTTGAGCGGAAAAAACGGAGCTAGAGGAATCAGACTCCCTGACTTCAGACTATACTACAAAGCTACAGTAATCAAGACAATATGGTACTGGCACAAGAACAGAAATATAGATCAATGGAACAGGATAGAAAGCCCAGAGATAAACCCACACACCTATGGTCAACTAATCTATGACAAAAGAGGCAAGATATACAATGTAGAAAAGACAGTCTCTTCAATAAGAGGTGCTAGGAAAACTGGACAGCTACGTGTAAAAGAATGAAATTAGAACACTCCCTAACAGCACACACAAAAATAAACTCAAAATGGATTAGAGACCTAAATGTAAGACCAGACAGTGTAAAACTCTTAGAGGAAAACATAGGAAGAAAACCCTTTGACATAAATCACAGGAAGATCTTTTTTGATCCACCTCCTAGAGTAATGGAAATAAGAACAAAAAGAAACAAATGGGACGTAATGAAACTTAAAAGCATTTGCAAAGCAAAGGAAACTACAAAGAAGACGAAAAGACAACCCTCAGAATTGGAAAAAATATTTGCAAACGAATCAATGGACAATGGATTAATCTCCAAAATATATAAACAGCTCATGTAGCTCAATATTAAAAAAAACAAACAACCCAATCCAAAAATGGGCAGAAGACCTAAATAGACATTTCTCCAAAGAGGACATACAGATGGCCAAGAAGCTCATGAAAAGCTGCTCAGCATCACTATTTATTAGAGAAATGCAAATCAAAACTACAATGAGGTATCACCTCACACCAGTTAGAATGGGCATCATCAGAAAATCTACAAACAACAAATGCTGGAAAGGGTGTGGAGAAAAGGGAACCCTCTTGCACTGTTGGTGGGAATGTAAATTGATACAGCCACTATGGAGAACAGTATGGAGGCTCCTTAAAAAACTAAAAATAGAACTACCATACGAGTCAGCAATCCCACTACTGGGCATATACCCAGAGAAAACCATAATTCAAAAAGACACATGCACCCCAATGTTCACTGCAGCACTGCTTACAATAGCCAGGTCATGGAAGCAACCTAAATGCCCATCCACAGACAAATGGATAAAGAAGATGTGGTACACATGTACAATGCATATTACTCAGCCATAATAAGGAACGATATTGGGTCATTTGTTGAGACATGGATGGATCTAGAGACTGTCCTACAGAGTGAAGTAAGTCAGAAAGAGAAAATCAAATATCGTATATTAATGCATATATGTGGAATCTAGAAAAATGGTACAGGTGAACCAGTTTGCAGGGCAGATATTGAGACACAGATATACAGAACTAACGTATGGACACCAAGGGGGGATAGTGGCTTGGGGGTGGTGGTGGTGTGATGAATTGGGAGATTGGGATTGATATATATATATATATATATATATATATATATATACACACACATACTAATATGTATAAAATGGATAACTAATAAGAACCTGCTGTATAAATATATAAAAAAATAAATTTCCAAAATACAAAAAAAAAAATGGAGCTGGAGGAATCAGGCTCCTGGACTTCAGACTATACTACAAAGCTACAGTAATCAAGATAGTATGGTAGTACCCCCACCCAAAAAAAGAAATCTCAACGTTAATCATTCATCATGCATGATGGATTTTGAGATGGCAAATATGAATGTAATTTGACTATTTTTATCCAACACACAAGTAAAGTAAAGGGATGTTTGTTTCACTTTTCTTAATTACTGTGGCCAAAAAATATCTTCTTTGGGTCTAACAAGATAAGTATGTGACAATGGAAATTAATACCTGTAAGTGTGTATCCATGTTGTCTGGGCTTCTGTTTGTGCCTGTGCAAGATGTAAATGAAACTGCTGAATACATTATGGAGAAGACAGAAGAAAATTTAGATGACTTAATGGATTATGTTTAGAAAATGTATGGCCATGGAAGGTTTGGCAGAGGCAAAAGAAGACCAGAAGCTCCAAGATTTCTACCAGAAACTTGGAATGTTTATACATTCGTACTGAACAGCAATCAAAGGATGAACAATGCAGTGAAAGGCTAACAAAGCAAATTTCACAAGCTTATGGTAGAGCATCATCCTTCAATTTGGTGATTTATTGAAGTGTTAAAAGACAAACAGCAAAGTAATAAACAAGTTATCACTGAAGTTCTTGGTGGTCACACTCAAATGTGGCCAGCAACTTCACGATGATACTGACGAAATCAAATTTGTATCAATGAAATTGTTAACAGATTTAATGAATATAAAGCCAATAATCAAGTTGATATATACTTGAAAGTAATTGTTCATCAACTTAAGAGCAACTCTGCCAAACTTTATGATGAGGAAGAAGAAGAATAAATGTGAAATGCAAAATTCATCATGAATCACAATAAAATAACAAAAATACAATTTTAATGAAATTAAGTGTTTGTATTATATAAGAAATCATGGACCAAATGTCTCAATGGACATTTGGCCAGCACCAATTTCAAGGACCTTTTGATGTAGTTAAATGTTTGTATTATTTAATGAATTGTGGACCAAAAGTCTCAATGAATGTTTTGGACAGGACCAAATATCTAGGACCTTTTGGTGTAGACCAAGTGTCTCAATGAATATTTTGGACAGGACCAAATGGCCTGCTAGGGTTTGGACATTATCCTTCATAAATGGGGATTCATAGGTTTTTAGGTAAGCGACTATGGTGACCAGGTATGTTTTAGATGTAAGTCAAGAATAAGATAATAAGGGCTTGAACTAGAGCCTTGAACAGTGGGAATAGAAGAAAAGAGATAGCTTAAAGATAGAAGGAATCAAATTTAATAACCAATTGTGTAAGAGTGTGATAACCAATAATACATGGGTAATGAAGAAAATGGAGTCATGAAAGATTCCCATGTTTCTACCTTTGGCAACTGGCTGTATGATACTATAAATTTAGATAGAAAATTCAGGAAAAGGAATAAGAACTTCAACACTGGGGTTGGTTGGCTTAGAAAACTTTAGAATTGTAGGTGGATTCTATGTCACTAGGAAAAGAGCGATTTTTTCACAAAATGAATGCAGAAACATGTCTTGAAGTGTGGCTACCTTTGACAAATGAATGTATTTAACTTAAGGGGAAAAATGTGTTGTTTACTTCATGTTACAGAAGCAATTAATTTTTATTTTATGTATTTGGAAAAAAAAGAAATCTTTGTAAACCTTTGTAAAATTTTGATATGTTTTCTTCCAATTTTTTTCATGGTTATGATCAAATTACCTGTAAACATACATGTGTAGCCTGCTTTGTTTTTCATTTAACATTATGACATAACATTTTAAATAACTATCTTAAACAAATATACTCTTAGAATTAAGGTAAAATAAGAAAGGGTTAACTGTCATCTAGAAAGCCCAGCCACTAAAGACCATGACTTTGAAAGCCACTGGCCATGATATTAATCTTTAAATAAAAGGAAAAAAAATCTTTACTAATTGAATCACAAAAGGAGAGGAAGAGACATGTCAGTAGCACTTATCCACCTAAATCTTACTTTTTGTGGATGAGGCACTAAACACATAGAAGAAACCAAGTCTCAGGTGAACTAACTAACTTGCACAAGACTACACAGCTAAACAATCAGTGGAGCCAGGATTCAAATCTTAATCTACTGGGACTTCTGGTTCTCTTTCCAGAATGCTATACTGCCTCCCCTCAATTACAGGCCATGCAGAATAACAAGTTTTCTGAAATGGTCCAGATCATTCATTTGGAATGCAAGGCGATTATTTAGGGCAGTGAGTCTCAATTCTAGTGGTGGTGAAGAAGAACCACGTAGAGTGGCAAACTAGATAATTCCTCTGTGCCTTTTCAGTTGTAACATGCTGTGACTCTGCACTCTTCAGCAGAGTTATTGAACTCTTTTCTTTCAGCGCCCAATACAATCAATTTTCCTTCACAGATTTTTGGTGCCTATCACCCAGTACCCACCAGTCTAAAGTCTCTTCTCAGAGGCATAAACATGATTCCCATATCAATTATTGGTGGAAAGTGTGTACAAGATCCCACAGGCAAAACTTGGCCCACTGTGTCACTTATAACTGTTATACTTCTCAAGAGTAATTATTATTTTCTCATTATATTAATTTTTGAATGCCTTTCACTTCTGATTTCCTTTAAAAATTATTCACATTGGCTATTTTATTTATTTTAGTACTTCATTTTGCTTTAAATAAGGGGGATAATTTGAAAATCAATAAGGCAACAAACTGCTTTTTGTCAATTACCTAATTTCTGATATAAGATAGGCATTGCCCACTTTTTAAAATTCAGATAATGAGCAGTACAAAGAGAACAGTGTCTAATGTAATGGTTCAAAACCTTGGCTGCACATTATTAGAACAATATAGAAAGCTTTTTAAAAATGCTAATGACTAAGCCCATGCCGGATGAATTAAACAGGACTCTCTGTGGGGGGGTTGGGGAGATGTGGGGTAGGCAGAACAGAGGTATTATTTTTAAATCTCCCCAACAAAATCTATTTAAGCCAAGGACAGTATAGTCATCAGAGAACAAAAAACTTTGGAAGCAACCAGTGTTCCATGGACTTTTCCAGAGAAAACAAACGAGAACTGAAGATTAACCCATAACATTTATTAACATCACATTCATAAAACGTGTGCTACGTATTGTCCACAAAGATGGGCCTAATAACTCCTCCCACGTCTGTATGCATGTTCCTTCTCAATGTGATTTTGTTGCTCCTCTCATCAAAATGAAAAATCCATTTCTCCACCCATGAATCTGCTCTAACCTCATAATCTGTTCTCAGCAACAGTAATGTAGTAGAAGTGATGTTCTGTGACTTCCAAGCCTAGGCTTCAAGCAGTTTTCAGCTTCCATACTAGTTGTATTGGAGGGCAATGCTGTCATGTGAAGATCCTTAATGGTAAAAGACCACACGAAAAAAGAGGACAAACTGAGACCAGCATCAACCTCCTGATGTGTGATTGAGGCCATCTTGAACCTTCCAGGCCCAACTGAGTGCCAGATGATATGGGCAAAACCAGTAGAAGAACTGACCAGCTGATCCTAGCACAACGTGCTAACCAACAGAATGGGGAACAAATAATTTTTTTTTTAAAGCCAGTAAGTTTTGTGGCAGCATTATAGTAAAAAAATAACTAATATAATAGTCTTGATGATTGTGGTAAATACTAAGGACAAAGTAAATTCTTCCCTAGTTTGCCTAAAATAGTATTTATGTGCTTGAAATACTTGTTCATGTATTTTTTTAAAAACAAGGAATAAAATCCAGAAGTATAATTTAGTAAACATAGTCTTTCTGTTTTCTCTGATAATAATTCAGTAATACATATTTAATTTAGAATTTGGAATACATGATCAAAACGTAAGAGAAGATCTTTTATACTTATACAATAAACTACTGTAAAAATAATTTTATAGCATCATTTCATGCACATTCTACATTTAAAAATGTGTGGATTTCTCACTTTCTATATGAAAAAGCTCATAAGTCTCAAAGCTTTAAAAAGTCACCCTAACACAAAGTATATACTTTTTGGACGAATCCATGAAATTACTCAAAATTATATAAAGTTTTTGGTATACATTGCTTTTTCACAAAAATTTACTAACTGGCTCTTACATTAATCTATTCATTTAATAACTATTTATTGAGTGTCTATATACAAACCACTATGTCAATGTTATCCAAGGAAGACTCAAAGTAGTCTGCTTCAATCATTTTTCATTGGCTTTCAGGAACATAAAGTAGAGGAAGTAAGACAAATTTGGAGAGCTATAGCCAAAGGAATAATAATTTCTGCCTAAATAAGTATGGAAGACTCCAAGAAAAAAAATGTTCTCTTAATTGTTCCTTAAGAGATGATCATCATTTTAAAAGGATGCTCTAGGTTCAGGAATAAAACCAAAAAAAAAAAGCTAAGAGGTGAAAAATGTTCAAGAGTACACTATGCAGTCCAACCTGACTGGAACACAGTATATATGTACAGAAACACTGGGATACAACTAACACTAGATCAGCAAAGGCATGAATTGGCAACCTAGATATTAATTATTCAGTAGGCAATTATCATCAAAGAGGTTTGGGAAGATAATAGTAAAAGGAACAAATGGAGCTACAGAAACAGCAATATACACGAAAAAGTAAGGAAGGATTGCTGGGAGGCTACTGAAAAGTCCAAATGAGAAGAATATTACCTTTTGCTGTAATAAACAATCCTGGGAATAACAAGAGAAATAAGTAGGATTAGGAGGGTACATGGGTAGAAGTAAAATCATAAGGAAGTCTTTATATGATAGGAAGTCTTCCCATAGGTACTGGAGTGATGATGCTGTGCACAACTCCTCAGTTGCACAAACAATAAAAAAAAATAACTACTTGTAAGTAAGATGTCGAGCCCTGGTGACTTTTTTTCCTCCTTACTGTTCAGGATCAAGATGACTTATTCAGCTTATCACCAAGAACTACCCAAAGGCTATATACATAGTCTTCAGATATGTCCTCTGTTCCTTGTGAGTTCTCACCACCGGTCACTAAAATTTTCTTGGGGATGGTGCAACCTTGTTGAATTCTCCTAGGGCCTTCTGGTGCTCCCTTGCAACAAAGAGTTCCTAGGATGGAACACCTGTGCCCTGGTGCTTGAATCTATGGTCTCAGACTTCATGACACACCATCTAGGAGGAATATCCAAACCATAAGAATCTTTAAAAATACTGATGCTTTAAATTGGTCCATCAAGATTATTTCTGCACACCACTACAGACTTCTATTGTCTCACTTGAGAATCTTTGCTAAATTATTCATACAGTCCTATAATTGCTAAAATCTAACATGCTAAGATATTTTAGACAGTCACATTTGCCAGAATTTTTCAGTTTTTAGGCTTCTTGATGGTTTCATGCCTCAAAACTTATAATACACAATAATATAATGATAATAACAACAACATCTACCAATTATTGGGTGTTTATTATGTAAAATGAATGTGTTCAACATTTTGCAAACATTTCTTAATTTACTCTTACAACACCTTATAAGGAATATATTTTAAACTTTATTTATTTATTTTTAGATGAGGAAACCAAGGCCCAGAGAGGGTAAATAATTCACCTAAGTGATTATTTAGCCAGTACCATACAGAGTCTGCTTATAAGAACCTGGTTTTAGACAACTTACTGTATGACTTCCTATCATATATATGGGCTCATCAGCAAAACAGAATCATGAGATAAAAAAAAATGCAGTGGATGGAACACAGCTTCTTAAGCCTCAAAGCCTGGGTTTGAATCCTGGCTCCAGCACCTACTAGCTGGGTGATCCTGGACAAGGTATGTACCATTCATTTATAAATAGCAATAATAAGGTAACTACCTCATAAAGTTGCCATGAAGATTAAGTGACTAGTACAGTATACTTAAAGGGACTAGAGCAGGACTTGGCAAATAGCAAGTGCTAGGGAAGTGTTTATTGTTTTTTTTGTTGCTGCTGTTTATCATTATCATTATTATCATTATTTGACTCCAAAGAAAGACTACTACCTTTGAAATCATTCCTTTAAATGTGACATATTACCATTTACTAGTTTCATCAATATTGATCTGTTGACTTTTGAAAGATGTAGTCTAGTAACATCATGGAGAAAATGATCTCCTACATTTTAACTCCAGTTAACTTTAGAATAAGCATCTAAGAGTTAACAAGTCAGGCTGCATATTGGAATTAACTAGGAAGCTTTTAAAAATTGTGTGGGGCCTGCCCTAGACTTATAACACTAGAATCTCTAGGGGAATTGTATAAAGTTCCCCTGCTAATTCTGTTGTAGCTGGTCCACAGAAGAGCATTTGAGAAACACAGCAGTACATAATTGGCATAAAGAAAACCAATCCAGAGAGATTAAAATCTCCATCTCTTCCCTAAACATGTTCCTGAGGTCAAGTTCTATCAAAAGGCTAGAAATATAGACCTCTGTAGTTTGGGACCCTTGTGAAGGGAAAGCCATTATATTCTCAATATTTCTTACTGCCTAGTGGAAATGAAACTTTTGGCACTCAGTATGACAACAATCACCTACATGTGTACAAAGATTTTTGACTTCTCAAGTATGCAGCCCTGAACGTTGATAAAATCCAAATGTTATTAAAAGCAAACTGTCCTAAAACAGAGAATAGTTGCTTCAAAATAAAGGGATGTGTTCCCATAGTTTTAAGTGTGCTGAAATGAGCACTACTTTGGCTCACACATAACAATAGTGGCTGCAAAAGTTTTTGTTCTCTTGGAAAAGCTGGGAAATTGTTTTCTTTTCTTTCCTCTTTAGGTTTAACCTAAATAGTAAACACATTCATCTATTCTAGTTTAGAATATGGCACTGTATGAAAGTCAGGAACTGCACAGAATGTTACAGACCCTGCTGGAAGAGCAGAATTCAGCAATTCACTTCTGAAGAGGCAGAAACTCTTTAACATACCACAACATACATTATTACCCAAACTATTACTAATTAGTTTAAAGGCTAACTGAAAGGTGCACCTTCAACACTTAGCATAATGATAAGGGACTTAGATAACTGAGTTCCCTGAAAGAGAACTTACTCTTCATTATCAAGCTCAGTAAGTCTGTGGTACATATTTCTCATTTAATTTACACCATCTGGGGAGACCTTCAAGATGGTGGAGGAGTAAGATGAGGAGATCACCTTCCTCCGCCAAAATACATCAGAAATACATCTACATGTGGAACAACTCCTACAGAACACCTACTGAACACTGGCAGAAGACCTCAGACTTCCCAAAAGATTTTTTTTCTCTTTTTCTCTTTTTCTGAGTGTGTATATGTATGCTTCTTTGTTCGATTTTGTTTGTACAGCTTTGCTTTCACCATTTGTCCTACGGTTCCATCCGTCCGTTTTTTTTGTTTTTTGTTTTGGATAGTTTTTAGCTCTTGTTATCATTGGCTGGATTTGTTTTTTGGTTTGAGTGCTCTCTTCTTTCTTTCTATTTTTATTACTTTTCAATTTTTTATTTTTAATAATTTTTTTAAAAAATTATTAAATTATTAAAATTATTTTTAAATTTTACATAATTTTTAAAATATTTGTTATTCTTTATTTTAATATCTTTATTTTATTTTACTTTTTTCTTTCTTACTTTCTTTCTATTTTACTTTTATTTTACTTTATTTTATTTTACTTTTTTCTTTCTTACTTTCTTTCATTTTATCTCCCTTTTCTTCTGAGCCGTGTGGCTGACATGGTCTTGGTGCTCCGGGCGGGTATCAGGTCAGTGGCTCTGAGGTGGGAGAGCCGAGTTCAGGACATTGGTCCACCAGAGACCTCACTGCTCCACATAATATCAAATGGTAAAAGCGCTCCCAGAGATCACCATCTCAACGCTATGACCCAGTTTCACTCAACAAACAGCAACCTATGCCAAACAATGAGCAAGACAGGAACACAACCTGATACATTAGTAGAGAGGCTGCCTAAAATCATAATAAGGTCAAAGACACTCCCAAAACACACCACCAGACACGGTCCTGCCTATCAGAAAGACAAGACCCAGACTCATCCACCAGAACACAGGAACTAGTCCCCTCCACAAGGATGTCTACACAACCCACTGAAAAAACCTTAGCCACTGGGGGCAGACATCAAAAACAATGGGAATGACAAACCTGCAGCCTGCAAAAAGGAGACCCCAAACACAGTAAGTTAAGCAAAATGAGAGGACAGAGAAACAAACAGCAGACAAAGGAGCAAGGTAAAAACCTACGAGACCAAACAAATGAGGAGGAAATAGGCAGTCTACGTGAAAAAAATTCATAGTAATGATAGTAAAGATGATCCAAAATCTTGGAAATAGAATGGAGAAAATAAAAGAAATGTTTAAAAAGGACCTAGAAGAAGTAAAGAGCACACAAACAATGATGAACAACACAATAAATGAAATTAAAAATTTTCTAGAAGTAATCGATAGCAGAATAACTGAGGCAGAAGAACGGAAAGGTGACCTGGAAGACAAAATAGTGGAAATAACTATCACAGAGGAGAATTAACAAAAAAGAATGAGGAGAATTGAGGACAGCCTTAGAGACCACAGGGAAAACATTAAATGCACCAACATTTGAATTATAGGGGTCCCAAAGGAAGAAGAGAAAAAGAAAGAGAATGAGAAAATATTTGAAGAGATTATAGTTGAAAACTTCCCTAATGTGGGAAAGGAAATAGTCAATCAAGTCCAGGAAGCACAGACAATCCAATACAGGATAAATCCAAGGAGAAACACGCCAAAACACATATTAATCAAACTATCAAAAATTAAATACAAAGAAAAAATATTAAAAGCAGCAAGGGAAAACAACAAATAACATACAAGGTAATCCCCATAATGTTAAGAGCTGATCTTTCAGCAGAAACTCTGCAAGTCAGAAGGGAGTGGCAGGACATATTTAAACTGATGAAAGGGAAAAACCTACAACCAAGATTACTCTACCTAACAAGGATCTCATTCAGATTTGATGGAGAAATCAAATGCTTTACAGACAAGAAAAAGCTAAGAAAATTCAGCACCACCAAACCAGCATTACACCAAATGCTAAAGGAACTTCTCTAGGAAGGAAACAAAAGAGAAGGAAAAGACCTACAATAACAAACCCCAAACAATTAAGAAAATAGTAATAGGAACATACATAGTGATAATTACCTTAATGTAAATGGATTAAATGCTTCCACCAAAATACACAGACTGGCTGAATGTATACAAAAAAAAAGACCTGAATATATGTTGTCTACAAAAGACCCGCTTCAGACCTAGGGACACATACAGACTGAAAGTGAGGGGATGGAACAAGATATTCCATGAAAATGGAAATCAAGAGAAAGCCGGAGTAGCAACTCTCATATCAGACAAAATAGACTTTAAAATAAAGACTATTACAAGAGACAAAGAAGGACACTACATAATGATCAAGGGATCAATCCAAGAAGAAGATATAACAATTGACAATATTTATGCTCCCAACATAGCAGCACCTCAATACATAAGGCAAATGTTAACAGCCATAAAAGGGGAAATTGACAGTAACACAATCATAGTAGGGGAAGTTAACACCCCACTTTCACCAATGGACAGATCAACCAAAATGAAAATAAATAAGGAAACACAAGCTTTAAATGATACATTAAACAAGATGGACTTAATTGATATTTATAGGACATTCCACCCAAAAACAACAGAATACACTTTCTTCTCAAGTGCTCATGGAACATTCTCCAGGATAGATCATATTGGGTTACAAATCAAGCCTTGGTAAATTTAAGAAAATTGAAATCATATCAAGTATCTCTTCCGACCACAGCGCTATGACACTAGATATAAATTACAGGGAAAAATCTGTAAAAAATACAAACACATGGAGGATAAACAATACACTACTAACTAAGCAAGAGATCACTGAAGAAATCAAAGAGGAAATCAAAAACTACTTAGAAACAAATGACAATGAAAACAGGATGACCCAAAACCTATGGGATGCAGCTAAAGCAGTTCTAAGAGGGAAGTTTACATCAATACAATCCTACCTCAAGAAACAAGAAACATCTCTAATAAACAACCTACCCTTACAGCTAAAGCAATTAGAGAAAGAACAAAAAAACCCCAAAATTAGCAGGAGGAAAGAAATCATAAAGAGCAGATCAGAAATAAAAGAAAAAGAAATGAAAAAAATAATAGCAAAGATCAATAAAACTAAAAGCTGGTTCTTTGAGAAGATAAAATTCATAAACAATTAGCCAGACTCATCAAGAAAAAAAGGAAGAAGATTCAAATCAATAGAAGTAGAAATGAAAAAGGAGAAGTAACAACTGACACTGCAGAAATACAAAGGATCATGAGAGATTACTACAAGCAACTATATGTGAATAAAATGGACAACCTGGAAGAAATGGACAAATTCTTAGAAAAGCACAACCTTCCGAGACTGAACCACGAAAAAACAGAAAATATAAACAGACCAATCACAAGCACTGAAATTGAGAGTGTGACTATAAATCTTCTAACAAACAGAAGCCCAGGACCACATCGCTTCACAGGTGAATTCTATCAAACATTTACATAAGAGCTAACACCTATCCTTCTCAAACCCTTCCAAAATATAGCAGAGGGATGAACACTCCCAAACTCATTCTACGAAGCCATCATCAGCCTGATACCAAAACCAGACAAAGATGTCCAAAGAAAGAAAACTACAGGCCAATATCACTGGTGAACATAGATGCAAAAATCCTCAACAAAATACTAGCAAACAAAATCCAACAGCACATTAAGGATCATACACCATGATCAAGTGGGGTTTTTCCCAGGAATGCAAGGAATCTTCAACATACGCAAATCAATCAATGTGATACACCACAGTAACAAACTGAAGAATAAAAACAATATGATTATCTCAATAGATGCAGAAAAAGCTTTCACCAAAATTCAACACACATTTATGATAAAAATGCTCCAGAAACTAGGCATAGAGGGAACTTACATCAACATAATAAACGCCATATATGACAAACCCAAAGCCAACATCATTCTCAATGGTGAAAAACTGAAACCACTTCTTCTAAGATCAGGAACAAGACAAGGTTGTCCACTCTCACTGCTATTACTCAACATAGTTTTGGAATCAGCAATCAGAGAAGAAAAAGAAATAAAAGGAATCCAAATCAGAAAAGAAGAAGTAAAGATGTCACTGTTTGCAGAAGACATGATACTATATATAGAGAATCCTAAAGATGCTACCAGAACTCTACAAGAGCTAATCAATGAATTTGGTAAAGTACCAGGATACAAAATTAATGCACAGAAATCTCTTGCATTCGTATACACTAATAATGAAAAATCTGAAAGACAATTAAGGAAACATTCCCATTTACCACTGCAACAAAAGGAATAAAATACCTAGGAATAAACCTACCTAAGGAAACAAAAGACCTGTATGCAGAAAACAGTAAGACACAGAAGAAAGAAATTAAAGAGGCTACAAACACATGGAGAGATATACCATGTTCTTGGATTGGAAGAATCAACATTCTGAAAATGACTATACTACCCAAAGCAATCTACAGATTCAATGCAATCGCTATCAAACTACCAATGGCATTTTTCACAGAACTGGACCAAAAAGTTTCACAATTTGTATGGAAACACTGAAAACCCGGAATAGCCAAAGCAATATTCAGAAAGAAAAACGGAGCTGGAGGAATCAGGCTTCAGAGTTCAGACTATACTCCAAAGCTACAGTATGGTACTGGCACAAAAACAGAAATATAGATCAATGGAATAGGTTAGAAAGCCCACAGATAAACCCACACACGTATGGTCACCTTATTTTTGATAAAGGAGGCAAGAATATACAATGAAGGAAAGGCAGCCTCTTCAATAAGTGGTGCTGGGAAAACTGGACAGCTACATGTAAAAGAATGAAATTAGAACACTCCCTAACACCATACACAAAAATAAACTGAAAATGGATTAAAGACCTAAATGTAAGGCCAGACACTATCAAACTCTTAGAGGTAAACACAGGCAGAACATTCTATGACATAAATCACAGCAAGATCCTTTTTGACTCACCTCCTAGAGAAATGGAAATAAAAACAAAAATAAACAAATGGGACCTAATGAAACTTTAAAGCTTTTACACAGCAAAGGAAATCATAAACAAGACGAAAAGACAACCTTCAGAATGGGAGAAAATATTTTCAAATGAAGCAACTGACAAAGGATTAATCTCCAAAATTTACAAGCACTTCATGCAGCTCAATATCAAAAAAACAAACAACCCAATCCAAAAATGGGTAGATGACCTAAATAGACATTTCTCCAAAGAAGATATACAGATTGCCAACAAACACATGAAAGGATGCTCAACATCACTAATCATCAGAGAAATGCAAATCAAAACTACAATGAGGTATCACCTCACACCAGTCACAATGGTCATCATCAAAAAATCTAAAAACAATAAATGCTGGAGAGGGTGGAGAAACGGGAATACTCTTGCACTGTTGGTGGGAATGCAAATTGATACAGCCACTATGGAGAACAGTATGGAGGTTCCTTAAAAAACTAAAAATAGAACTACCATACGAGTCAGCAATCCCACTACTGGGCATATACCCTGAGAAAACCATAATTCAAAAAGAGTCATGTACCACAATGTTCACTGCAGCTCTATTTACAACAGTCAGGAAGTGGAAGCAACCTAAGTGTCCACTGACAGATGAATGGATAAAGAAGGTGTGGCACACATATACAATGGAATATTACTCAGTCATAAAAAGAAACGATATTGAGTTATTTGTAGTGAGGTGGATGGACCTAGAGCCTGTCATACAGAGTGAAGTAAGTCAGAAGGAGAAAAACAAGTACCATATGTTAACATATATATATGGAATCTAAAAAAAAAAATGGTTTTGATGTACTGAGGGGAAGGACAGGAATAAAGACGCAGACATAGAGAATGCACTTGAGGACATGGGGAGCAGGAAGGGTAAGCTGGGACGAAGTGAGCGAGTGGCATGGACATATATACACTACCGAATGTAAAACAGATAGCTAGTGGGAAGCAGCCACATAGCACAGGCAGATCAGCTTAGTACTTTGTGACCTCCTAGAAGGGTGGGATAGGGAGGGTAGGAGGGAGACAGAGGGAGGAGATATGTGGATAGATGCATATGTATAGCTGATTCAGTTTGTTATAAAGCAGAAACTAACACACATTGCAAAGAAATTATACTCCAATAAAGATGTTAAAAAAATAATTTACACCATCCGAGGAAAAATTAAGTGTCTTTCTTTCATACAGCACTTAGCTGATTCAAAATAACACAAAGAATAACATGAGGATAACTGGTCTTTTAGGGTACATAGCTCATTATTATATACAAAAAACTAACATGGGCACTCCAAATGAAAGCTGTCATTTTCATCATTAATATACTTGTGGTCTGTGACTATTATTTCTATAGAGTGAAATGAATCCTGATAGATCTTGGGATAGCCTTGGGCTACTTGGGAGTTATTTATGCACCAAGAAGATGTGGTTTATTGTCTAATGTTCTTTTACTCAGAGTTCTGGCTCTAGGCAACTCTGTATGGTAGATCAATATTATCTTTAGTATCATACTTTTTAGTAAGCAGCCCTTTGCCCTTAAGCTGTTTTCTCTGTCCTGAGCTCACTAAACCTTTTCCAACAATGCCTTCGGCCTCTTACCTTTCCTGATCCAGTTCCCCAACCAAAAGTTAACTGCCAAACTACTAAGTACAGTAGAACTTAGCAATACCCTGATGGACTAATCATTTCTGTCAAATTATCATGCTAATGACTTGATACAGAATTAATGAATTATGCCTCCCAGAACAAACATTCATTTTCAGAACCTCAAGAAAAACTGTAGCAGTGAGTAATGTAGAAATTCCAGGGAAGGTTAGAGAAAACATTCATTTTTCCCTAAGCTACCTCTTCTCTCTCAAGGCTGGCCTGACCCATAGATACCAGCAAAACCATCTGTGATACACAAAACAATCCCTACTCCTCCAAAGATACCCACATCTTAATCTCTGGAACCTGCGAATATGTTATATTAAATGGCAAGTGGAAGAATATACATGGAATTGAGGTTGCTAACCAGGAGATCTTAAAATAAGGAGATTATCCTGGATTAAGGGGGCTGGGCTCAGTATAACCACAAGGGTTTTTTGTGTGTGTGTCTTTTGTTTTTGAATTTTAGAATTTTGTTTTATTTTTTTATAAAGCAGGTTCTTATTAGTCATCAATTTTATACACATCAGTGTATACATGTCAACCCCAATCGCCCAGTTCATAACACCCACACACACCAACCCCCCACCACCGCAGCTTTCGCCACTTGGGGTCCATACGTTTGTTCTCTACATTTATGTCTCAATTTCTGCCCTGCAAACCGGTTCATCTGTACCATTCTTCTAGGATACACATATATGCGTTAATATACAATATTTGTTTTTCACTTTCTGACTTACTTCACTCTGTATGACAGTCTCTAGATCCATCCATGTCTCAACAAATGACCCAATTTCATTCCGTTATATGGCTGAGTAATATTCCATTGTATATATGTATCACATCTTCTTTATCCATTCATCTGTCGATGGGCATTTAGGTTGTTTCCATGACCTGGCTATTGTAAATAATGCTGCAATGAACACTGCGGTGCATGTATCTTTTTGAATTATGGTTTTCTCTGGGTATATGCCCAGTAGTGGGATTGCTGGATCATATGGTAATTCTATTTTTAGTTTTTTAAGTAACTTCCATACCATTCTCCATAGTGACTGTATCAATTTACATTCCCACCAACAATGCAAGAGGGTTCCCTTTTCTCCACACCCTCTCCAGCATTTGTTTGTAGATTTTCTGATGATGCCCATTCTAACGGGTGTGATGTGATACCTCACTGTAGTTTTGATTTGCATTTCTCTAATAATTAGTGATGCTGAGCAGCTTTTCATGGGCTTCTTGGCCATCTGTATGTCTTCTTTGGAGAAATGTCTATTTAGGTCTTCTGCCCATTTTTGGATTGGGTTGTTTGTTTTTTAATTATTGGGCTGCATAAGCTGTTTATATATTTTGGAGATTAATCCTTAGTCCATTGATTCATTTGCAAAGATTTTCTCCCATTCTGAGGGTTGTCTCTGGTCTTGTTCATGGTTTCCTTTACTGTGCAAAAGTTCTGAAGTTTCACTAGGTCCTGTTTATTTTTGTTTTGATTTCCATTACTCTAGGAGGTGGATCAAAAAAGATCTTGCTGTGATTTATGTCAAAGAGTGTTCTTCATGTTTTCCTCTAAGAGCTTTATAGTGTCCGGTCTTACATTTAGGTCTCTAATCCATTTTGGGTTTATTTTTGTGTATGGTGTTAGGGAGTGTTCTAATTTCATTCTTTTACATGTAGCTGTCCAGTTTTCCCAACACCACTTATTGAAGAGACTGCCTTTACTCCATAGTATATCCTTGCCTCCTCTGTCATAGATTAGTTGACCACAGGTGCACGGGTTTATCTCTGGGCTTTCAATCTTGTTCCATTGATCTAGGTTTCTGTTTTTGTGCCAGTACCGTATTGTCTTGATTACTATAGCTTAGTAGTATAGTCCGATGTCAGGGAGTCTGATTCCTCCAGCTCCGTTTTTTTCCCTCAAGACTGCTTTCACTATTTGGGGTCTTTTGTGTCTCCACACAAATTTTAAGATTTTTTCTTCTAGTTCCATAAAAAATGCCATTGGTAATTTGATAAGGATTGCACTGAATGTGTAGATTGCTTTGGGTAGTATAGTCATTTTCACAATATTGATTCTTCCAATCCAAGAACATGGTATATTTCTCCATCTGTTGGTATCATGTTTAAGTTCTTTCATCAGTGCCTTATAGTTTTCTAAATACAGGTCTTTTGTCTCCCTAGGTAGGTTTATTCCTAGGTATTTTATTCTTATTGTTGCAATGGTAAATGGGAGTATTTCCTTAATTTCTCTTCCAGATTTTTCATCATTAGTGTATAGGAATGCAAGAGATTTCTGTGCATTAATTTTGTATCCTGCAACTTTACCAAATTCATTGATTAGCCCTAGTAGTTTTCTTGTGGCATCTTTAGGATCCTCTATGTATAGCATCATGTCACCTGCAAAGAGTGAGAGCTTTACTTCTCCTTTTCCAATTTGTATTCTTTTATTTCTTTTTCTTCTCTGATTGGCGTGGCTAGGACTTCCACGATTATGTTGAATAATAGTTGTGAGAGTGGACATCCTTGTCTTGTTCCTGATCTTTGAGGAAATGCTTTCAGTTTTTCACCATTGAGAATGGTGTTTGCTGTGGGTTTGTCATATATGGCGTTTATTATGTTGAAGTAGGTTCCCTCTGTGCACTTTCTGGAGAGTTTTTATCATAAATAGGTGTTGAATTTTGTCAAAAGCTTTTTCAGCATCTACTGAGATGATCATATAGTTTTTATTCTTCAGTATGTACACAGGCTGTATCACATTGATTGATTTGCATATACTGAAGACTCCTTGCATCCCTGGGATAAATTCCACTTGATCAGGGTGTATGAGCCCTTTAATGTGTTGTTGGATTCTGTTTGCTAGTATTTTGTTGAGGATGTTTGCATCTCTATTCATCAGTGATATTGGTCTATAATTTTCTATTTTTGTAGTATCTTTTTCTGGTTTTGGTATCAGGGTGATGGTGGCCTCATAGAATGAGTTGGGAGTGTTCCTTCCTCTGCAATTTTTTGGAAGATTTGAGAAGGATGGGTGTTAGCTCTTCTCTAAATGTTTGATAGAATTCACCTGCTAAGCCATCAGTCCTGGACTTTAGTTTGTTGGAAGATTTTTAATCACAGTTTCAATTTCATTACTTGTGATTGGTCTGTTCATATTTTCTATTTCTTCCTGGTTCAGTCTTGGAAGGTTATACCTTTCTAAGAATTTGTCCATTTATTCCAGATTGTCCATTTTATTGGCATATAGTGTTTTGTAGTAATCTCTTAGGAAGTTTGTATTTGTGCCATGTCTGTTGTAACTTCTTTTTCATTTCAAATTCTATTGATTTGAGTCCTCTTCCTCTTTTTCTTGATGAGTCTGGCTAATGCTTTATCAAATTTGTTTATCTTCTCAAAGTACCAGCTTTTAATTTTATTGATCTTTGCTTTTGTTTTCTTTGTTTCTATTTATTTCTGCTCTGGTCTTTATGACTTCTTTCCTTCTGCTAACTTTGGGTTTTGTTTGTTCTTCTGTCTCTAGTTACTTTAGGTGTAACATTAGATTGTTTATTTAAGATGTTTCTTGTTTCTTAAGGTAGGCTTGCATAGCTATAAACTTCCCTCTTAGAACTGCTTTTGCTGCATCCCATAGGTTTTGGATCGTCGTGTTTTCATTGTCATTTGTCTCTAGGTATTTTTTGAGTTCCTCCTTGATTTCTTCAGTGATCTCTTGGTTATTTAGTAACGTATTATTTAGCCTCTACATGTTTGTGTTTTCTTATGTTTTTTCCCCATAATTCATTTCTAATCTCATAGCATTGTGGACAGAAAAGATGGTTGATATGATTTCAATTTTCTTAAATTTACTGAGGCTTGATTTGTTACTCGAGATGTGATCTATCCTGGAGAATATTCCATGTGCACTTGAGAATAAAGTGTAATCTGCTGTTCTTGGATGGAATGTCTTATGAATATCCAGGAAATCTATCTGGTCTACTGTGTCATTTACAGCTGTTGTTTCCTTATTTATTTTCATTTTAGATGATCTGTCCATTGGTGTAAGTGAGGTGTTAAAGTCCCCCATTATTATTTTGTTACTGTCGATTTCCTGTTTTATAGCTGTTAGCAGTTGCCTTATATATTGAGGTGCTCCTATGTTGGGTGCATATATATTTATAACTGTTATATCTTCTTCTTGGATTGATCCCTTGATAATTATGTAGTGTCCTTCCTTGTCTCTTGTTACATTTTTTATTTTAAAGTCTATTTTATCTGATATGAGTATTGCTACTCCAGCTTTCTTTTGATTTCCATTTGCATGGTATATCTTTTTCCATCCCCTCACTTTCAGCCTGTATGTGTCCCTAGGTCTAAAGTGGGTCTCTTGTAGACAGCATATATATGGGTCTTGTTTTTTTTTTTTTTTTTTTTTTGCGGTACACGGGCCTCTCACCGCTGTGGCCTCTCCCGTTGCAGAGCACAGGCTCCGGACATGCAGGATCAGCGGCTATGGCTCACGGGCCCAGCCGCTCCGCGGCATGTGGGATCTTCCCGGACCGGGGCACGAACCCATGTCCCCTGCATTGACAGGCGGACTCCCAACCACTGCGCCACCAGGGAAGCCCTGGGTCTTGTTTTTGTATCCATTCAGCAAGCCTGTGTCTTTTGGTTGGAGTATTTAATCCATTCATATTTAAGGTAATTATCAATATGTATGTTCCTATGACAATTTTCTTAATTGTTTTGGATTTGTTTTTGTAGGTCCTTTTCTTCTCTTGTGTTTCCCAGTTAGAGAAGTTCCTTTAGCATTTGTTGTAGAGATGGTTTGGTGGGGCTGAATTCTGTTAGTTTTTGCTTGCCTGTAAAAGCTCTTGATTTCTCTATCAAACCTGAATGACATCCTGCTGGGTAGAGTAATCTTGGCGGTAGGTTCTTCCCTTTCATCACTTTAAGTATGTCATGCCACTCCCTTCTGGCTTGTAGAGTTTCTGCTGAGAAATAAGCTGTTAACCTTATGGGAGTTCCCTTGGTATATCTTGTTTTTCCCTTACTGCTTTCAGTAATTTTTCTTTGTCTTTAATTTTTGCCAATTTGATTACTATGTGTCTTGGCATGTTTCTCCTTGGGTTTATCCTTTATCGGACTCTCTGTGCTTCCTGGACTTGGGTGGCTATTTCCTTTCACATGTTAGGAAAGTTTTCAACTATAATCTCTTCAAATACTTTCTTGGGTCCTTTCTCTCTCTCTCTCTTCTCCTTCTGGGACCCCTATAATGCAAACGTTGTGGCATTTAATGTTGTCCCAGAGGTCTCTTAGGCTGTCTTCATTTCTTTTCATTCTTTTTTCTTTATTCTGTACCGAAGCAGTGAATTCCACCATTCTGTCTTCCAGGTCACTTATCCGTTCTTCTGCCTCAGTTATTCTGCTATTGATTCCTTCTAGTGTAGTTTTCATTTCAGTTATTGTATTGTTCATCTGTTTGTTTGTTCTTTAATTTTTCTAGGTCTTTGTTAAACAGTTCTTGCATGTTCTCCATCTTTGCCTCTGTTCTTTTTCCAGGGTTGGATCATCTTCACTATCATTATTCTGAATTCTTTTTCTGGAAGGTTGCCTATCTCCTCTTCATTTAGTTGTTTTTCTTGGGTTTTATCTTGTTCCTTCATCTGGTACATAGCCCTCTGCCTTTTCACCTTGTCTATCTCTCTGTGAATGTTGTTTTTGTTCCACAGGCTTCAGGGTTGTAGTTCTTCTTGCTTCTGCTGTCTTCCCTCTAGTGTATGAGGCTATATAAGAGGCTTGTGCAAGTTTCCTGATGGGAGGGACTAGTGGTGGGTAGAGCTGACTGTTGCTCTGGTGTGCAGAGTTCAGTAAAACTTTAATCTGCTTGACTGCTGATGGCTGGGCCTGGGTACCCTCCCTGTTGGTTGTTTGGCCTGGGGCAACCCCACACTGGAGCCTACTTGTGCTCTTTGGTGGGGTTAATGGAAGACTCTGGGAGGGCTCACACCAAGCAGTACTTCCCAGAAGTTCTGCTGCCAGTGTACTTGTCCCCTCGGTGAGCCACAGCCACCCCCCACCTCTGCAGGAGACCCTCCAACACTAGCAGGTAGGTCTGGTTCAGTCTCCTCTGGGGTCACTACTCCTTCCCCTGGGTCCTGATGCCCACACTACTTTGTGTTTACCCTCCAAGAGTGCAGTCTCTGTTTCCCCAGTCCTGTCAAAGTGCTGCAATCAAATCCCACTAGGCTTCAAAGTCTGATTCTCTAGGAATTCCTCCTTCTGTTGCCAGACCCCCAGGTTGGGAAGCCTGACGTGGGGCTCTGAACCTTCACTACAGTGGGTGGACTTCTGTGGTATAAATGTTTTCCAGTCTGTGAGTCACCCACCCAGCAGTTATGGGATTTGATTTTACTGTGATTGTGCCCCTCCTACCATCTCATTGTGGCTTCTCCTTTGTCTTTGGATGTGGGGTACCTTTTTTGGTGAGTTCCATTGTCTTCCTGTCGATGATTCTCCTGCAGCTAGTTGTGATTGTGGTGTTCTCATAAGAGGGAGTGAGAGCACGTCATTCTACTCCACCATCATTGTTCAGGGATCCATCCACAAGGGTTTTTAAACGGGATGAAGGAAGACAGAAGAGTCAGAACCAGAGAGATGGCATATAAGAAAGAGTTGACTAGCCATTGCTGACTTTGAAGATGGAAAGTGGCCATGAGCCAACCAAAGAAGACAGACTCTAGAAGCTATAAAAGGCAAGAAAGTAAATTTTCCCCTAGAGCCTCCAGAAAGGAATGCAGCCTTGACAACAACTTGATTTTAGCCCAGTGAGACCCATTTCACACTTCTGATCTCCAGAACTATAATATATTTCTGTTGTATTAAGTGACTAAATATATGGTAATTTATAACATACTACCTAAGTACATAGAGGGAGCTAGCACCTTGATTTCCTTAAAATACCTGCTTGGTATTTTCCCTACAGGATTATGCTGCTGCTTTATAGAAGGTGCTCATTTATATTTGTTAGTGTTTAGAAAATCAAAATAGATTATCAATTGTTGTGGCTGGAGATAAAAGGGGGAAAAAAAGGTCTAATGACTAGGAATAATTTAACATACACATTCACTATAAAAATATCTTTAAATGTTAAACTGAACATAAAAAGTACAATTAGTAAAAAGAAGCATTGGCTCGTGTGGCCTTGTTCTAAACATTCTTTTATTCAAGAATGGGAGAAGGATGTCTTATCAAATGAAAGCTGACAAAACTCTATTAAACATCAAGGTGTGAATAGTTCACTGTGATTTACTGTCTCACCTCATTTTACTCCCCTCTGCCAGGACCCTACTCCATACTGTAGCACAACCCTTGCCATTGATTTTATCCTGAATTTAGGGGTCATGCCTATTTCCAAAAAACTGCACATGCCACCTGAAACTTAAAGCCAGAATAGATGGATTACCTATAGCTCCTTCAAAATAATTTATCCCAGCATTATTCCCAAGTAGCTATTTTATTCCCTCTAACAAACATAGTATACCCCTGGAAAGCAGCTGAATTAAAGTACTGACAGATTCCTAGCTGATGGCAACAAGAGAAAGCCTTAGCATGATTTGTAAACTCCTTCTCACAAAGCACAAATTCTCTTACTTTTTTAATCTGTCAAGAGACTAAAAATGTACCATTCCATATTCTACCCCAGTATGTGCAATTCTTTGATGGAAAGAAATAATTTTGATCATTTTGCTGCAAGAGGAAGTTTGGCGCCCTCTGGTGTTAGAAAACAAGATGACCCATGTCACCTATACAAGTAATACTCCAGCGAGTGTCATAAAAGCACAGAATTTCAGAGCTGAATAGCATATCCTAGTGCAACATAGATATATAATTATTTTTTAGTGGAAAGTTTTTCTCATGGATTATTAAATATTCAATTTTATTCTAATAGAGTATTATAAAAGCATTATAAAAAGTGAACCTCTTAGGTAAAAGAAAATGGTTGCTGAGGGGATGAATTGAACATATGAATGATGCTTCAGACCTGGAAATGCCTATATTATCTGTTGAAGCCTCTAGCTTTACAAGGAGAACAAAGGTGCATAAGCTTAGATTTTGCAGCAAAAATGGCAACTAAAAAGGGTATGGCATTATTAGGGGAGTATGATTTATAATCGATTTTTCAATGCATTATAAAATACTAAAGACAGACAAAACAGAAGAAAACACCTGTGATGCTACCACCCAGCTTAAGAAGTAAAACATAACTAAGAGAGTTGGATTTCCCTTATAGTCCCCCGGATCATATCCGCCACCCACCTCAGGTAACTGCTCGATTGATTTGTAAATGTATTTTTCAGTTTTCTACACTTTCTCTAACACTGTTATATGGCTTCTAAAATGAAAAATTAACTTCAAAATATTACTTTGTAAAAGAAAGCCCAAGTGATAGCAATTACAATTAGTCATGCAGAGCCAGGGAGAGTATTCCAGCTACTTCCCCCGTTTCTGGGCATATGGAAGCTGATATTGTGAGGTTCGCATCTGTGAGAAGAGTAGGTGAGACTTACATCTCAGCATCTGACAAGTTTTAAGGAGGTCTGAACATGACAAGGAGCCATTGCCAGCAGCTGTCTATGATTTTTAAAATGTGTAAGGGCAGAAATGGAGCAAGGAGGGAGAACAACAGGTGGGAAGTGAATACCTTGGTTGATGTAAATGAAATGAAACGCGAAGGTTTAGAACATAAACTAGGCACAGTCTTCCCAGTGCACATTAGAGCTGAAGGCAGAGCCTGGTTCTACTCATCAAACACAGCTAGACTAAGCTCAGTCCTATGTGATAGGCTCCAATTTTCTGTACATGTCACTTTGGGACCAGCTTACTGACGATAATAATGTTTTCTCCCTTCCTTACACAAAATTGGCCTTACATGAAATTTGGGACAGGAAAGGATGCATATTCACTCTGGTACTTTCCAACTGCCTTTCCCCCCTAGTGCCTGAAGAAGACAGTGTCTTCATGCTCCTCCCTAGCTTTCCAAAGCCTGCCCCCTTAGTGATTCCCCATAATCCACAACCTAATAGCTCACGGAAATCAGGTGATACAAATAAAGCATCTTGTACTGTACCTAACATACTGAAAAGCTCAATAAATGTTAACTGCTGCGATCATTACCATAACTTTTCCAAACAATTCCCTCCCTCCCCCTTGCTCCTAACCAAAATTCTCATTCTTTTAATACCAGGCTAAGAAAAGCTACCTGGATATACTAAATGTTACTTGGACATAAGTATTTATACTGTGTTTTACTACATGTAAGGAGCTATATGAGGTGCTAGAAAGTATAAGATCAAAATATCTTGTCTTCTCCAGTATGGTTCTTCATCTCAGCCTAATTCTAGCCAGTTGCCCTTCCTCTGGAACATCCATCGGAATAAATTCTCTTTGCTCTTGTTAATAAATGCTTTGTCAAGGACTGTATCAAATCACTTCTAAACAACTGTTAATTCCTTTTTGTTGACAGCTCTTCTTTCCAATAGTTTTCAACCCTGGCTACACTGGAATTACTTGAAAGTATATATATATACTTTAAAATACACAAACATACGTAATGATGCCCAGTCTAGACCAACCAAGACATAATCTGATAGAGAAGGCACTGCCATTTTTAAAACCTCCTGAGAGGATTCCAACTTGCATCCAGGGTTAGGAACGACTGTTAGCCTCCACACTTAAAGCATTTTCCAGGTCTGAAGTAATGGATACATCATTCATATGTTCAATTCATCCCCTCAGCAACCATTTACTGAGCTACTACTGTGGACTCAGTGTGGAGCTACACAGGACTCTCAAGCAGCTACATAGCATCCTCAGAATCAAATATAAGTTTCTGACTACTACATCAAAATTCTTCATCAGCTGACCATTTCTCCTTTTTTCTCTGTTATCAATCTTCCCACTTCTGCACAATCTTGCTACCCTCTCCCAATCAAGCTTCTTTGTGACTGCTCTGGGATTCTCAGCTGCATCTCAAGGTCTTGGCCAAAGAAATCTTGGATTAAGTAAACTGTTGGCCAAAATTCACTATGATACAGCATTTCTGCAAAAACATAAGAAAAGGATCACTGATGTTCACAGATGTCTTCCCCATTCACTCAAAGGTCCCTGAAGGGAGGGATCATATTTCATTCATTGTTGTATCCTCAATACTTAGCATAGTTTCTGGCAAAGAGTAAGCCATCCAAGGGCATTAGTCAAATGAAGAAGAGAATGAATGAAGAAGAAAGGTATACAATAATAAAATGTTTTGTTAATCATCAAAGAATGATAAAATATGTGAGAAAAAAAATCCTTTCTTGAGAGGTCACAGTATTATGATTAAGAGCATAAACTTTGGGATCTAGATTTGCCACATACTAGGTTTGTGGGCCTAGTTTATTTATTTAACCTCTCTGATCCTCAGTTTCTCCATCCATAAAATGGTGACCATAATAGAACTTACCTCATAAAACGGTGTAGAATTAAATGAAGTAAATAAATCAGAAAACCACCCAGAATATAGTAAGATGTGGTAGGCAGATTAATGACTCCCCAAAGATGTCCATGTTCTAATCCATGGAATTTATGTTACCTTACATGTCAAAGGGACTTGACAGCTGTGATTAAGTTAAGCAACTTAAAATGGGAAGATTACTCTGGATTATCTAGGTGGGCCTAATATAATCACAAGGACCCTTAAATAGGTCAAAGAAAAAATGTGACAAAGGAAGCAGATGTTACAGTGATGTCATTAATGGAAGGAGGCCACAAGCCAAGGAATGTGGACAGACCCTGGAAGCTGGAAAAAGTAAGGAACATATTCTACCCTAGAGCCTCCAGAAAGAATGCAGCCCTGCCAACACCTTGATTTTTAGCCCTACAACACCCATTTTCAGATTGTGACCTCAAGAAAAATAAGATGATAAAACAATATCGTTTTAAACTACTATGTTTGTGGTAATTTGTGGTAGCAATAATAGGAAACTAGTACATAAGGAATATATAAATATGATAATTATTATTTTTCCCTGTTTCAAAACATTCCTGAGTTAACATTAATAGTAATAAGTCATGTTGATAGTATATATCCTTGAAATGATGTGTAATGTGATGAAAATGGCATTTCAATTCTGTGGTCTTCCTCCCCAAAACCAATGTACAGAAAAGAGTTAATGTAGAGGCCTATCAGTTCTGAAAAGGCTAGCCCTTGGCAGGCATCTGAGAACCTGAATTTCTGGAGAGCTCCTATCATCCTAATTGATAACAATGGCTCACTGTGCCAAAAATATTTGCACAAACAATATGCTTTATGTTGAACATCTGCTTTCTTTCTGGAGTCTGGAATTTGGTATGTGCCAGGCAGAAGATGTCTATATGACCAACCCCCAATAAAAACCCTGGGCACTGAGTCTATAATAAGCTTCCCTGGTACACAACATTGCACACAAGTTGTTATAACTAGTTGATGGAAGAATTAAGTTCATTCTATATAACTCAATGGGGAGAGGACTCTTCAAAGTTTGCACTTCGTTTCTTCTAGACTTTGCCTCATGCACACTTTCCCTTTGTGGTTTGTATCCTTATACTGAAATAAAACACAGTTGTGACTACAACTATAGGCTGAGTCCTCTTAGTAAATCATCAAACATGGGGGTAGGACTTGGGGATCCATAAGACAACTCATAACCCCAGTCTAATAATGAGAAAAGGATCAAACAACCTTAATTGAGGGACATTCTACAACATACCTAACTAGGTAACCTCAAAGATGTCAAGGTCATCAAAAACAGGGAAAGTCTGAGAAACTGTCAAAGCCAAGAGGAGCCTAATGACACATGACAACTAAATATAATGAAATATGATACCCTGGATGGTATCCTGGAACAGAAAAAGAATATTAGGTAAAAACTAAGGAAACCTGATTAAAGTATGAAGTTTAAATAATAGTAATTTATCAATATTGATTCATTAATTGTGACAAATGTAAAATACTAACATAAAATATAAATAATAGGGAAAACAGTGTGGGACATATGGAAACTCTCTATACTACCTTCACAACTTTTCTATAAACCTAAAAATTGAAAAAGAAAACCTTGTTTAAAAAAAATTCCTGATCATCTACTGTGTACAGAGAACTGTGCTAAAGCATGTGAAAATTTAAATCTGAGGGGACATCAGGATGGCAGAGTAGGACACGGAGCTCAACTCCACCACAAACAAATCAAAAATACATCTACATGTGGAGCCATTCTTACTGAAAACAAACTGAAGACTGGCAGAAAGACTCTCATACAAACATGGCTGTAAGAAAGATCCACACAGAACTGGGTAGGAAGGGAAAAGAAGTGGTCAGGTCAGGTCCTGCACCTCTGGGAGGGAACACAAAAGAGGAGTTAGATTACATGGGATCAGAGATCTTCCCTGGGGAGTGAGTGGTTCAAGCCCATATTGGGCACACCAGCCTCGGGGTCTGACTCCAGGAAGATAAATCCCTTTAGCTGGTTGGAAAACCAGTGGGACTCACAGGAGGGCTGTAAGAAACCTGGGCTCCATTCTCAAAGAGTGAGCACACACTTGCTTACTCCTGAAACAAGGTAAAGGAAGCAAATTGAAACTGCCCAGAACTCTGGCTAGTTACCCACACCCACCCTGGCACATGCCCCAGACTGAGCTGAGCACCTACTCTGGCCCTGCTTGCTCCATGGCACAGTCCACACTAGGGTAAAGGCTGCAGCAACCAAGGAAAGTGTTCAGTTGTGAGGGTCAGGGCCAGCCCAGACCCAGCATGGCATCTGAACAGGGTAAAGGTAGCCATCACTGGCACTGGCCGAGGCAGCACATGGGGAGTGGTCTGGAACTCTGGTCCTGGCACCACAACAGCCCACGGCCTGACCCACACAGAGGGCCCAACCCAGCCCCTCTTGCTCCATGGCACAGCTTGACACTAGGGCAAGGGATGCAACAACAGAGCGGAGAGTGCAGTTGTGAGTAATGGAGCTGGCTCAACTTGGAACAGCAACTGAACCAGGAGAGGGTGACCTTTACTGGCATTCAGGGAGACAGTGCATTAACTGCACTAGAAAACACTGAATAGGGCTGGGACCGGCACAACCCATGGCCCAACCTAAACTGAGTGCCCACTCCACCCCTCTAGCTCTAGCACTGCTCCCCTCTGGGCCAAGGGTCCCAGAGCTGGGAGGGAGGAGAGCATACACTTAAAGGGAACAGAACCAGCTCAGACCTGACTCTCAGGGCTTCTGTTCACACCTGGCTCTGGCTCTAACTCCTGAATCTCCAGCCAAAACTCCTACTAAGGTGACAGCTGCCAGCTTGCCCTGGGAGAAAATGTGACCTGTGTTCATATCAGATCCAGCTCTCCCACCAAAGCCACTGGGCACACACAGATGGTGTAGGGAAGCTCCCACACAAGGACACCCCTTCACGACTGGAATAGGAAACTGTTTCATCAAATTTCATAGAGAAAGAGACAGTTAAGCAAAAAGAGAAGACAGAGGAATTTGTTTCAAATGAAAGAGCAAGAGAAAAACCCATGAAAAAACAACTAATGAAACAGAAATAAATAATTTACCAGATAAAGAGTTCAAAGCATTAGTAATAAGAATGTTAACTGCATTAGGGAAAAGAAAGGATAAAAACTGTGAGTATTTTAACAAGGAACTAGAAAACATAAAAAAGAATCAATCAGAACTGAAGAATAACTGGAGTGAAAACCACACTAGAAGGAACAAATAGCAGACTAGGTGAAACAAAGAAAAAATAAGTGATCTGGAAGATAGAATAATGGAATTCACCAAATCAGAACAGCAAAAGGAAAAACAAATTTAAAAAATGAGAACAGTCTAAGGGACTTATGCAACAATATCAAGCATACCAATGTTTGCATTATATGGGTCCCAGAGGAGAAGAAAGAGAAGGGGGTCAAAAAAGCATTTGATGAAATTTTAGCTGAAAACTTCCCAAACATGAAGATGGAAACAGTTATCAAGGTACAAGAAGTGCAGAGGCTCCCAAAGCAAGATATACCATATTTAAAAGGATAAAATAGGGCTTCCCTGGTGGCACAGTGGTTGGGAGTCCGCCTGCCAATGGAGGGAATGCGGGTTCGTGCCCTGGTCCAGGAAGATGCCACATGCTGCGAGTGGCTGGGCCTGTGAGCCATGGCCACTGAGCCTCTGCATCTGGAGCCTGTGCTCCGCAATGGAAGAGGCCACAAGAGAGAGAGGCCCACGTACCGCCAAAAAAAAAAAAAAAAAGGATAAAATTGAAAATTAAAGAGAAAATTATAAAGGCAACAAAAGAAAAACAGTCATATAAATGAAATCCACATAAAGCTATAGGCTGATTTTTCTGAAGAAATTTTACAGGTCAGAAGGAAGTGGCATGATATATTCAAAGTGCTGAAAAGGAAAAACCTGCAACCTAGGGATACTCTGGCAAGCAAGATTACCATTTTGAATTGAAGGAGAGATAAAGGACTTTTCAGACAAACAAAAATTAAAAGTTCGTCAATACTAAATCTACCCTAGAAGATATGTTTAAAGAGTGTTATCTAAGAAGAAAATAAAAGGATAAAATGAGAAGTAAGAGTCTATATAAAAGGAAAAAAATCTGACTAGTTCATGCAAATATATAGTAAAGGCTGCAGATCAACCACTTAAATAAGCTAGTATGAAGATTAAAACACAAAAAATTATAGAAGCAACTATAAATACAATAAACAGTGAAGGGATAAACATGAGGATATAAAATATGACATCAAAAACACAAAATGTGAGGGGAGGAGCTTCAAGATGGCAGAAGAGTAAGACACAGAAATCACCTTCCTCCCCACAAATACATGAGAAATACATCTACATGTGGAACAACTCCTACAAAACACCTACTGAATGCTGGCAGAAGACCTCAGACCTCCCAAAAGGCAAGGAACTCCCCACGTACCGGGGTAGGGCAAAAAAAAAAGAAAAAACAGAGACAATAGAACAGGGATGGGACCTGCACCAGTGGGAGGGAGCTGTGAAGGAGGAAAGGTTCCCACACACTAGGAAGCCCCTTCACTGGCGGAGACAGTGGGTGGTGGGAGGAAGCTTCAGAGCCACAGAGGAGAGCACAGCCACAGGGGTGTGGAGGGCAAAGCGGAGAGATTCCCACACAGAGGATCGGTACCGACTGGGAGTCACCAGCCTGAGAGGCTTCTCTGCTCATCCGCCAGGATGGGTCGGGGCTGGGAGCTGAGGCTCGGGCTTCGGTCGGATCCCAGGGAGAGGACTGGGGTTGGCTGCGTGAACACAGCCCGAAGCGGGCTAGTGCGCCATAGCTAGCTGGGAGGGAGTCCAGGAAAAAGTCTGGAGCTGCCGAGGAAACAAGAGACTTTTTCTTCCCACTTTGTTTCCTGGTGCGTGAGGAGGGGGGATTCAGAGCCCTGCTTAAAGGAGCTCCAGAGACGGGCGCAAGCGGCAGCTATCAGCGAGGACCACAGAGACAGACATGAGACACTAAGGCTTCTGCTGCCACCACCAAGAAGCCTGTGTGCAAGCACAGGTCACTATCCACACCTCCCGGGAGCCTGTGCAGTCCGCCACTGCCACGGTCCCGAGATGCAGGGATAACTTCTCCAGGAGAATGCATGGCACGCCTCAGGCTGGTGCAACGTCATGCCAGCCTCTACTGCTGCAGGCTCTCCCCGCATCGGTACCCCTCCCTCCCCCCAGCCTGAGTGAGCCAGGACCCCCGAAACAGCTGCTCCTTTAACCCCATCCTGTCTGAACGAAGAACAGATGCCCTCAGGCAACCTACACGCAGAGGCAGGTCCAAATCCAAAGCTGAACCCCTGGAGCTCTGTGAACAAAGAAGAGAAAGGGAAATTTCTCCCAGCAGCCTCAGGAGCAGCGGATTAAATCTCCACAATCAACTTGATGTACCCTGCATCTGTGGAATACCTGAATAGACAACAAATCATCCCAATTTGAGGAGGTGGACTTTGGGAGCAACAATATATATACTTTTTTCCTTTTTCTCTTTTTGTGAGTATGTGTATGCTTCTGTGTGTGATTCTGTCTGTATAGCTTTGCTTTTACCATTTGTCCTAGGGTTCTGTCTCTCCATTTTTTTATTTTTATTTTCTTATTATTTAAAAAAAGTTTTTTTCCTTAATAATTATTTTTTATTTCTTATTTTAATAACGTTATTTTATTTTACCTTCTTCTTCCTTCCTTCCTTCCTTTTTTTTCTCCCTTTTATTCTGAGCCATTGGAGGACAGGCTCTTGGTGCTCCAGCCAGGCGTCATGGCTGTGCCACTGAGGCGGGAGAGCCAACTTCAGGACACTGGTCCAAAAGAGACCTCCCAGCTCCACGTTATATCAAATGACGAAAATCTCCCAGAGATCTCCATCTCATCGCAAAGACCCAGCTCCACTCAATGACTAGCAAGCTACAGTGCAGGACAAACTATGCCAAACAACTAGCAAGATGCGAACACAACCCCATCCATTAGTACAGAGGCAGCCTAAAATCATAATAAGGCTACAGACACCCGACAACACACCACCAGAAGTGGACCTGCCCACCAGAAAGAAAAGATCCAGCCTCACCCACCAGAAAAGAGGCACTTGTCCCCTCCACCAGGAAGCCTACACAACCCACTGAACCAACCTTAGCCACTGGGGACAGACATCAAAAACACCAGAAACAATGAACCTGCAGCCTGTGAAAAGGAGACCCCAAACACAGTAAGTTAAGCAAAATGAGAAGACAGAGAAACACACAGCAGATGAAGGAGCAAGGCAAAAACGAACCAGACCTAACAAATGAAGAGGAAATAGGCAGTCTACCTGTAAAAGAATTCAGAATAATAATACTAAAAATGATCGAAAATCTTGGAAACAGAACGGTAAACGTTCCACAAGGACCAAGAAGAACTAAATCAAACAAACAATGATGAACAACACAATAAATGAAATTAAAAATTCTCTAGACGGGATCAATAGCAGAATAACTGAGGAAGAGGAACGGATACATGAACTGGAAGATAAAATAGTGGAAATAACTACTGCAGAGCAGCATAAAGAAAAAAGAATGAAAAGAATTTAGGACAGTTTCAGAGACCTCTGGGACAACATTAAATGCACCAACATTCGAATTATAGGGGTCCCAGAAGAAGAAGAGAAAAAGAAAAGGACTGAGAAAAAATTTGAAAACATTATAGTTGAAAACTTCCCCAATATAGGAAAGGAAACAGTTAATCAAGTCCAGGAAGCACAGAGAGTCCTATACAGGATAAATCCAAGGAGAAACATGGCAAGACACATATTAATCAAACTATCAAAAATTAAATAAGAAGAACAAATATTAAAAGCAGCAAGGGAAAAACAAAAAATAACACATAAGGGAATCTTCATAAGGTTAACAGCTGATAATTCAGCAGAAACTGTCCAAGTCAGAAGGGAGTGGCAGGACATATTTAAAGTGATGAAGCCTGAAAACCTACAACCAAAATTACTCTACACAGTAGGATCTCATTGAGATTTGATGGAAAAATTAAAAGCTTTACAAACAAGCAAAAGCTAAGAGAATTCAGCACAAACAAATCAGCTTTACAACTAATGCTACAGGAACTTCTCCAGGCAGGAAACACAAGAGAAAAAAAAGACCTACAATAATAAACCCAAAACAATTAAGAAAATGGTAATAGGAACATACATACCGATAATTACTTTAAATGTAAATGGATTAAATGCGCCAACCAAAAGACAAAGACTGGCTGAATGGATACAAAACCAAGACCCGTATATATGCTGTCTACAAGAAACCCACTTCAGACCTAGGGACACATACAGGCTGAAAGTGAGGGGATGGAAAAAGATATTCCATGCAAATGGAAATCAAAAGAAAGATGGAGTAGCAATTCTCACATCAGACAAAATAGATTTTAAAAGAAAGACTATTACAACAGACAAACAAGGACACTACATAATGATCAAGGGATCAATCCAAGAAGAAGATATAACAATTGTCAATATTTATGCACCCAACATAGGAACACCTCAATACATAAGGCAAATACTAACAGCCATAAAAGGGGAAATCGACAGTAACACAATCATAGTAGAGGACTTTAACACCCCACTTTCACCAATGGACAGATCATCCAGAATGAAAATGAATAAGGAAACAAGTTTTAAATGATACATTAAACAAGATGAACTTAATTGATATTTATAGGACAATCCATCCAAAAACAACAGAATACACATTCTTCTCAAGTGCTCATGGAATATTCTCCAGGATAGATAATACGTTGGGTCACAAATCAAGACTTTGTAAATTTAAGAAAATTGAAATCATATCAAGTATCTTTTCTGACCACAACGCTACGAGACTAGATATGAATTACAGAAAAAATCTGTAAGAAATACAAACACATGGATGCTAAACAACACACTAATTAATAACCAGAAATCACTGAAGAAATCAAAAAATACCCAGAAACAAATGACAATGAAAACACAACAACCCAAAACGTACTGGATGCAGCAAAAGCAGTTTTAAGAGTGAAGTTTATAGCAATACAATCCTAACTCAAGAAACAAGAAACATATCAAATGAACAACCTACCCTTACACCTAAAGCAACAGGAGAAAGAAGAACAAGAAAACTCCAAAGTTAGCAGAAGGGAAGAAATCATAAAGATCAGATCAGAAATAAATGAAAAAGAAATGAAGGAAGTGATAGCAAAGATCAATAAAACTAAAAGCCGGTTCCTTGAGAACATAAACAAAATTGGTAAACCATTAGCCAGGCTTATCAAGAAAAAAAGGGAGAAGACTCAAATCAATAGAATTAGAAATGAAAAAGGAGAAGTAACAACTGACACTGCAGTAATACAAAGGATCATGAGAGATTACTACAAGCAACTATATGTCAATAAAATGGACAACCTGGAAGAAATGGACAAATTCTTAGAAATGCACAACCATCCGAGACTGAATCAGGAAGAAACAGAAAATATAAACAGACCAATCACAAGCACTGAAATTGAAACTGTGATTAAAAATCTTCCAACAAACAAAAGCCCAGGACCAGATGGCTTCATAGGCGAATTCTATCAAATATTTAGAGAAGAGCTAACACCTCTCCTTCTCAAACTCTTCTAAAATTTAGCAGAGGGAGGAACACTCCCAAACTCATTCTACGAGGCCACCATCACCCTGATATCAAAACCAGACAAAGATGTCACAAAGGAAGAAAACTGCAGGCCAATATCACTGATGAATATAGATGCAAAAATCCTCAACAAAATACTAGCAAACAGAATCCAACAGCACATTAAAAGAATCATACACTATGATCAAGTGGGGCTTTTCCCAGGACTGCAAGGATTCTTCAATATAGGCAAATCAATCAACGTGATACACCATATTAACAAATTGAAGGAGAAAAACCATATGATCATCTCAATAGATGCAGAGAAAGCTTTCACAAAATTCAATACCCATTTATGATAAAAACCCTCCAGCCAAGTAGGCATAGAGCGAACTTTCCTCAACATAATAAAGGCCATATATGACAAACCCACAGCCAGCATCATCCTGAATGGTGAAAAACTGAAACCATTTCCACTAAGATCAGGAACAAGACAAGGCTGTCCACTCTCACCACTATTATTCAACATAGTTTTGAAGTTTTAGCCACAGCAATGAGAGAAGAAAAAGAAATAAAAGGAATCAAAATTGGAAAAGAAGAAGCAAAGCTGTCACTGTTTGCAGATGACATGATACTATACATAGAGAATCCTAGAGATGTTACCAGAAAACTACAACAGCTAATCAATGAATTTGGTAAAGTTGCAGGATACAAAATTAATGCACAGAAATTTCTTACATTCCTATACACTAATGATGAAACATCTGAAAGTGAAATTAAGGAAACACTCCCATTTACCATTGCAACAAAAAGAATAAAATATCTAGGAATAAACCTACCTAAGGAGACAAAAGACCTGTATGTAGAAAATTATAAGACACTGATGAAAGAAATTAAAGATGATACCAACAGATGGAGAGATATACCATGTTCTTGGATTGGAAGAATTAACATTGTGAAAATGACTATACTACTCAAAGCAATCTACAGGTTCAATGCAATCCCTAACAGACTACAACTGGCATTTTTCACAGAACAAGAACAAAAAATTTCACAATTTGTATGGAAACACAAAAGACCCCTGAATAGCCAAAGCAATCTTGAGAAAGAAAAACAGAGCTGGAGGAATAAGGCTCCGTGACTTCAGACTATACTACAAAGCTACAGTAATCAAGACAGTATGGAACTGGCACAAAAACTGAAATATAGATCAGTGGAATGGATAGAAAGCCCAGAGATAAAACCATGCACCTATGGTCACCTTATCTTTGATAAAGGAGGCAAAGTATATACAGTGGAGAAAAGACAGCCTATTCAATACGTGGTGCTGGGAAAACTGGACAGCTACATGTAAAAGAATGAAATTAGAACAATCCTTAACAGCATACACAAAAATAAACTCAAAATGGATTAAAGATCTGCATGTAAGGCCAGACACTTTCAAACTCTTAGAGGAAAACATAGGCAGAACACTCTATGACATAAATCAGAGCAAGATACTTTTTGAGCCGCCTCCTAGAGAAATGGAAATAAAAACAAAAATAAACAAATGAGACCTAATGAAACTTCAAAGCTTTTTCACAGCAAAGGAAACCATAAACAAGTACAAAAGACAACCCTCAGAATGGGAGAAAATATTTTCAAATGAAGCAACTGACAAAGGATTAATCTCCAAAATTTACAAGCAGCTCATGCAGCTCAACAACAATAAAACAAACAACCCAATCCAAAAATGGGCAGAAGACCTAAATAGACGACCTAAATAGACATTTCTCCAAAGAAGATATACAGATTGCCGACAAACACATGAAAGAATGCTCAACATCATTAATCATTAGAGAAATGAAAATCAAAACTACAATAAGATATCATCTCACACCGGTCAGAATGGTCATCATCAAAAAATCTAGAAACAATAAATGCTGGAGAGGGTGTGGAGAAATGGGAACACTCTTGCACTGTTGGTGGGAATGCAAACTGATACAGCCACTATGGAGAACAGTATGGAGGTTCCTTCAAAAACTAAAAATAGAACTACCATACGACCCAGCAATCCCACTACTGGGCATATACCCTGAGAATACCATAATTCAAAAAGAGTCATGTAACAAAATGTTCATATCAGCTCTATTTACAATAGCCAGGACATGGAAGCGACCTAAGTGTCCATCAACAGATGAATGGATAAAGAAGATGTGGCACATATATACAATGGACTATTACTCAGCCGTAAAAAGAAACAAAACTGAGTTATTTGTAGTGAGGTGGATGGACCTAGAGTGTGTCATACAGAATGAAGTAAGTCAGAAAGAGAAAAACAAATAACGTATGCTAACACATATATATGCAATCTAAAGAAAAGAAAAAAAAAATGGTCAGAAGAACCTAGGGGCAAGATGGCAATAAAGATGCAGACTTACTAGAGAATGGACTTGAGGATATGGGGAGGGGGAATGGTAAGATGGGACAAAGTGAGAGAGTGGCATGGACATAGATACACTAACAAACGTAAAATAGATAGCTAGTGGGAAGCAGCCACATAGCACAGGGAATCAGCTCGGTGCTTTATGACCACCCAGAGGGGTGGGATAAGGAGGGTGGGAGATGCAAGAGGGAAGAGATATGGGGACATATGTATACGTATAACTGATTCACTTTGTTATAAAGAAGAAACCAACACAGCATTGTAAAGCAATTATACTCCAATAAAAATGTTAAAAAAAAAACACAATGTGAAAAATGTAGACCTTTTAGAATGTGTTTTACCTTAAATTTCAACCAGTTTTTGAAAAATAAATATAAATATTAGTCAACACATATGAACCCCAAGATAACCACAGATTAAAAACCTACATTAAAAACACAAAAAACAGATAGAAAGGAACATAAGCATACCACTAAAAAATAATTAAACCACAAGGGAAGAGACTAAAAGAAGAACAGAGAAGAACTACAAAAACTACCAGAAGACAAGTAACAAAATGGTAGTAAGTACCTGTACATATTAAAAATCACTGTAAATGTCAGTGGACTAAATGCTCCAATCAAAAGACACAGAGAGGGGCTTCCCTGGTGGCGTAGTGGTTGGGAGTCCGCCTGCCGATGCGGGGGATGCGGGTTCGTTCCCCGGTCCAGGAAGATCCCACATGCCGCGGAGCAGCTGGGCCCGTGAGCCATGGCCACTGAGCCTGTGCGTCCAGAGCCTGTGCTCCGCAACCGGAGGGGCTGCAACAGTGGGAGGCCCATGTACCGCAAAAAAAAAAAAAAAAAAAAAGAAGAAAAAAAAGAAGACACAGAGAGGGCTGACTGGCTAAAAATAACAAGAGCCATCTATCTGCTGACTACAAGAGACTCACTTCAGAGCTAAACACACATATAGTCTGAAAGTGAGAGTCAGGAAAAAGATATTTCATGTAAATAGCAACGAGAATGCTGGGGTAGCAATACTCATATGAGACAAAGTAGACAGTAAAACAAAGTCTATAACAAAAAGAAGGGCTTTATATAATGATAAAGTAATCAATACAAGAACTGTATATAAAACTCACTAACATATACATACCTAAAATAGGAGCATCTACATATATAAAGCAAACATTAACAGACATAAAGAGAGAAACTCACAATAATACAGTAATAGTAGGAGACTTTAACCACCCACTTACATAACTGGAGAGATCATTCAGACAGAAAATCAATACAGGAAAAGTAGTCCTAAAAGACACATTAGACCAGTTGAGCTTAATAGATATCTATAGGACATTTCAACCAAAAACAGCAGAAAACACATTCTTTTCAAGTGCAAATGGAACATTCTCCAGGATATATCACATGCTTGGCCACAAAGAAGTCTCAACAAATTTAAGAGGATATAAATTATACCAAGTATTTTTTCTGGCAACACAGAATGAAACCAGAAATTAACTGCAGGAAGAAAAATGGTAAAAACACAAAAATACATGGAGACTAAACAAAATGCTACTTTAAAAAAAAAAGGGTCAATGATAAATCAAAGAGAAAATCAGTAAATACCTTGAGACAGATGGAAAAAAAACCGCAACCTTCCAAAATCCATGGCATGCAGCAAAAGCAGTTCTAAGAGGGAAGCTTATAGTGATATAGGTCTATTTCAAGAAATGAGAAAAATCTCAATTAAACAACCTAACGTACCATCTAAAGTAATCAGAAAAAGAAGTATAAGCAAAGTATAAAATCACCAGAAAGAAGGAAATAACAGAGATTAGCAAGGATATAAATAAAATAGAGGCAAAAAAGAAGAAAAATCAATGAAACCAAGAGCTGTTTATTTTGAAAACATAAAGTTGATAAGCGTTTAGACAGTCTCATCAACAACAATAAAAGAGAAGACCCAAATAAACAAAATAGGACATGAAAAAGGACAAATAACATCCAATATGACAGAGACACAAAAAATCATAAGAGAATACTACAAACAGCTATATGCCAACAAACTGGAAAACCTAGAAGAAATGGACAAGTTTCTAGAAACATGCAACCTTCAAAGACTGAATCAAGAAGAAACAGACAATCAGAACAGACCAATCACTAGTAGTGGAACTGAATTTGTAATAAAAAAAAAAAAAAAAAAACTTCCAGCAAACAAACATCTAGAACCAGATAGCTTTACAGGGGAATTCTAGCAAACATATAAGTAAGAGCTAATCCCTATCTTTCTCAAACTATTCCAAAAAAACTGAAGAGGAGGGAACACTCCCAAATTCATTCTATAAGGCCATAATTACCCTGATATCAAAACCAGACAAAAAATCTACAAAAAAAACAAAATTAGAGGCCTTTATCTCTAATGAATACAGTTGTAAAATCTTCAACAAAATACTGATAAACCAAATTCAATGATACATAAAAAGGATTAAAAAACATGATCAAGTGGGATTTATTCCAGGAGGGCAAGGATGGTTCAATACCCAGAAATCAGTCAATGTGACACACCACATTAACAAAATGAAGGATAAAAGTCACACAATCATCTCAGTAAATGCAGAAAAAGCATTTGACAACATCCATTCATGATAAAAACTCTCATCAAAGTAGGTATATAGGGCACATATCTCAACATAATAAAGGCCGTTTATTACAAACCCACAGCTAACATCATATTCAATAGTAAAAAGCTAAAAGCTTTTCTTCTAAAATCAGGAACAAGACAAGGATGCTCACTCTCACTGCTCCTTTTTAACATAGTATTGGACATTCTAGCCAAAGCAATCAGGCAAGAAAAAAAAAAAAGAAAAGGCATCCAAATTAGAAGGGAAGAAGTAAAACTGTCACTATTTGAAGATCACATGGTAGTATATACAGAAAATCCTAATGTCTCCATCAAAAACTACAGGAACTAATAAATGAATTCAGTAAAGTTGTAGAATACAAGATTAATATATAGAAATCTGTTCTTTTCTATACACGAATAATGAACTATCAGAGAGAGAAAGCAAGAAAACAATTCTATTTAAATTTTCATCAAAAAGAGTAAAATTCCTAGGAATAAAGTTAACCAAGGAGGTAAAAGACCTGTAGTCTGAAAACCATGCAACACTGAAGAAAGAAACTGAAGATGATACAAATAAATGGAAAGATCCCATGTTCATGGATTGGAAGAAATAATATTATTAAAATTACCACACTACCCAAGGCAATCTACTGATTTAATGCAATCCCTAACAAAATACCCATGACATTTTCCACAAAACTAGAACAAGTAATCCTAAAATTTACATGGAACCTCAAAAGACCTCAAATTGTCAGAGCAATCTTGAGAAAAAAAAGAGCAAAGCTGATTTCAGACAATACTACAAAGTTACAGTAATCAAAACAGAATGGTACTGACACAAAAAAAGACATATAGATCAATAGAACAGAATGAAGAGCCCAGAAATAAACCCAGGCACCTAAGGTCAATTACTCTAACACAAAGGATGCAAGAATATACAATAGAGAAAAGACAGTCTCTTCAATAAGTGGTGCTGGGAAAACTGGACCAATCTATGTAAAAGAATGAAATTAGAACATTTTCTCACACCATATACAAAATTAAACTCAAAATGGATTAAAGGCCTAAATGTATGACCTTAAACTACAAAACTCCTAGAAAAGAACATAGGCAGAATACTCTTTGACACAAATTGTAACATTCTGAGGGATCAGTCTCCTAAGGCAAAAGAAATAAAAGCAAAAATAAACAGGACCTAATTAAACTTAAAAGCTTTTGCACAGAAAAAGAAACCATCAAAAAAAAAAAAAAGAAAAGACAATCTACTGAATAGGAAAAAAATATTTGCAAATGATATGACCAATAAGGGGTTAATATCCAAAATATATAAACAGCTCATGTAACTCAATATCTAAAAACCAAATTACCCAATCAAAAAATGGGCAGAAGACCTGAATAGACATTTTTCCAAAGAAGATATACAGATGGCCAACAGGCACATGAAAAGATGCTCAACATTGCTAATCATCAGACAAATCAAAACCACAATGAGGTATCACCTCACACCTGTCAGAATGGCTATCATCAAAAAGACCATAAATAACACATGTTAGCAAGGATGTGGATTAAAGGGAACCCTCAGTGCACTGCTGCTGGGAATGAAAATTGGTGCAGGCACCATGGAAAACAGTATGGAGGTTTCTCAAAAAACTAAAAATAAAATTACCATATGAACCAGCAATTCCATTCTTGGGTACATATATGAAGAAAACAAAAACGCTAATTCAAAAAGATACACACACCCCAATCTTCACAGCAGCATATATACTACAGCCAAGATATGAAAGCAACCTAAGTGTCCATCAAGAGGTGAACAGATAATGAATTGTGTGTGGTGGGTGTTTGTGTGTGTGTATGTATATATATACACACACACAATGGAAAATTATAGTAAAATGTGTCATCTAATTAAAATTTTAGTTATTTTCATTACTGAAGCTTCATTACTGAAGCTTTTTATTTCAATAAACCATTAATTTTCTTCTTTAGAAACAGAACAAATGGGGAATAACTGTTCAATACGTGAATTACTATTATGATTCAGAAGCACAAAAATTTTATTTAAAAAGATAACCAAAAATATATTTAGAATATGATTTGTGTATGATTTCAACATGATGAATCAAGTGATAAAAGATTAAGTGGACTCCAAAATCTGTGAAAAATTATCCCTATGTGCAAATCCAGGAAAATGAAACTTAATGCCTTTGTGGAAAATGCATATCTTCTCTAGGTAAACACAAGTGAGTAGGTCTTTAATATAATTTATTGACCTCTATTCTCCCCATTGCCTAAATCACACCCTCGTAATAATACAAGTAGTCTTAACTCATAACAATGTAATATAATCATTGTAGATGGTTCATTGATTTATTAAAAACCATGATACTTGGTCAATTATTTTATATTTTCATGCACATGCCACAGAAATGTAAGGTAAACTCTTTTCACAATAGTTTCCTGTGGGTTTTAAAGAGACATTTTCTTTTATTCATATTAACTAAGCTCAAGGTTAAGAAATGTCAACACAGCAGAACAAACAAAATGCTTAAATAGAATTATTTTAAAATATTATACAGCTATACTAGTGGCAGCTTTACATTCTCTCAATCCAGAGGAAGAAATATTCTTCGACAGGATGAAGTTTTTAAATTTCCTCAGAATGCTAACATTTCAGTCTTTACATGATTATACTAGCCACTTAGACAAACTACGTGGGCCAACAAAAGTCTCAAAGGAAATTAGAAACAGTTTGAACTGAATTAAAAACACAACATAAAAGTCATGGGTTGTAGCTCACGCAGTAAATAAAGGGAAATTTATAGCAACAAATGCTTAGATGAGATAAAAAAGGATTTCCAATCGAAAACTTACGTTTCTCCCATAAAAAATATTTTATAAGAGAAAGGAAAATAAAGTCAAAGCAAGCAAAAGGACGTCAGTAATAAAAGTAAGACCAGAAATCAATGACTTTGAAAACAAAACATAATAGAAAAAAATAATTGAAATCAAAAGCTGGTTCTTTGAAAAGATCAGTAAAATTGATAAACCTCTAGCAAAACTAAAAGCAAGGGGGGGGGGGAGAGAAGGAGAGATGAGACACAAATTGCTATTATCAGGATTGAAAAGGGGATATCATTACAGACCCAACATACATTAAAGGGATAATAAGGGAATACTATGAACATTCTACACACACATTTTCAACAACTTAGATAATTCATTGAAAACAACTACCAAAATTATCCAATATGAAACAGATAACCTGAATTGTCCTATAAACATTAAAGAAACTGAATTTATAGTTAAATTCACCTCCTTCACCCACCCCCACCCCCAAAACCTCCAGGCCCAGGTAGTTTCATTACCAAATATTTAAGAAAAAGTAATATTAATTCTTCACAATATTTTCCATAAAACACAACAGGAAAGAACAATTCTTAATTCATTTTATAAGGTCAGCACTACCATGATATCAAATCAGAAAAAGACTGTACAAAAATAGAGTAAGCATCAGGATAATATCCTTCATGTACAGAGGCAAAAAAACAAAGAAACTGAAAAAACTCAAAAAATATTGGCAAGTAGTATCCAGCAATATACAGAAAGAAAAATACAACATAACAAAATATTTACTGTGGGAATGAAACACTGGCTCAATATTTGATAATCACTTAATATTCACATTAAAAACACATAATCATATCAATTGATACAGAAAAAGAATTTGACAAAATTCAACATCCAGTCATGATAAAACTTTCAGCAAACTAGGAATAGAAGAAAACTTCCTCAACCTGATAAAGGGCATCTACCTAAAACCCATACCTAACATTAATACTTAATGGTGAAAGACTGAGTGCTTTCTTCCTAACATCAGGAAAAAGACAAGGATACCTGCTCTCATCACTTCTACTCAACACTGTACTAGATGTTCTAGCTCACTCAATAACACACAAAAAGAAATAATCAAATTGGAAAGGAAGAAGTAAGACTGTTTTTATTTGCAGACATGATCACTTAAGTAGAAAACCCAGTGAAATCTACAAAACTCCTGCTATTCCTGATAGGTAAAATTAGAAAGGTTGTAAGATATAAGATTAACACCAAAAATCAATTGTATTTCTATATATTATTCATGAACAAATGGAAATTAAGATTTAATAAAATAATACCATTTACCAACAGTATACAAATATAAATACTTAGGGATAAACCTGACAAGAGATGTCAAAGATCTGTAATATCAACAGCACAACATATAAAGTCAAAACAAAATTAATTATGTTTCTGTAAACTAGTGAAATACAATTATAAATCAAAACAATTTTTTTAATTAACAATAACACAAAAAGTAAATACTTAGGTATAAATCTAACAGTATATGCACACGTTCTGAATGCTGAAAACTGAAAAATACTGATGAAAGAAATCAAAGACCTAAATAAAAGGAGAGACATATCATGTTCATGGACTGGAAAAATAAACACAGTAAAGATTTTGGTTCTCCCCAAGTTGATCTATTTTTTGTAAAGATAAAAATGTTGATTCCAAATTTATATGGAAAGGCAAAGGAACTACAATAAAACAATTTTGAAAATGAAAAATAAAGTTGGAGGAATCACAGTACCCTATTTTAATGACTTAGTATAAAGCTACAATAAACAAGAAAGAGGTGTATTGGCAAAGGGAGAGACACAAAAATAAACTGAACAGAATAGAGAGTCCAGAGAAAGACCACACATATAGAGCCAGTTGATCTCTGACAAAGCTGAAAAAACATTTCAACGGAGAAAGGACAGTGTTTTCAACAAATAGTCCTGGAACAATCAAGCATCTCTATGCAAAACAAGGGACCTCAACCTAAATCGCACACCTTATTAAAAAAAAAAACTCAAAATGAGTCATAATTCTCAATATAAAACTTAAAACTGCATAACTTTTATAAGAAACCAAAGGAGAAAATCTTCATAACCTAGGGTTAGGCAGAGTTCTTAGATAGGACACCAAAAGCACGATCCATTAAAAATAAATTTGAGAAACTGGACTTCATCAAAATTAAATATGTTTCTTCTATAGGAAAAAAATGTTTTCTGAGAGAATAAAAGTACAAGCTACAGACTGGGAGAAAATCTTTACAAATCACATACTCAATGAAGGACTTACATCCAAAGTATATAAAGAACTTTCAAAATTCAACACAAAGAACACAACCCAATTAAGAAAATGACTAAAAGATTTGAAAAGATACTTCACTAAACAATATATATAAATGGGAAAATAAGCACTTGAAAAATGGTGAACATCATTAGGGAAATGTCATTAGGGAAATGCAAACTAAAACCAGAATATGATACCACTATGTATCTATTAATGTCAAAATTTTAAGAGTACCAGGTGTTCGTGAGGATACACAGCAAAAGGAACTCTCATACATTGCTGCTTGGAATGCAAAATAGTATAGCCATTCAGAAAAACAATTTGACAGTTACTTACCATATGATCCAGCAATCCCACTCCTGGACATTTACCCTGGAGAAATGAAAGCTTAGGTTCACACAAAAACCTGTACATGAATGCTTATAACAGCTCTATTCATAACTGTCAAAACCTGGAATAACCTACCTCTGTTCAATAAGTAAATGGATAAACTGTGGTTCATTCATACAATGGAATACTATTAAGGAATAAAAATAACAAACTAGAGATATATGCAACAACTTGGATGAATCTCACAGGTAATTATGCTGAGTAAAAGAAGCCAGTCTCAAAACATTATATACTATATGTTCTAATTTTATAACATTACATTATTTTATAAAATTATCAAAAAGACAAACTAAAGTAATGGAGAACAGATCAGTGGTCTTCAGGAATTAGGGATGGGACAAGGGTGTGATTATAAAGATATAATCATGGCACAATTATAAAGGCACAAGGGAAATTTGGGGTGGGGCTGATGGAACTGTTCTGGACCCCCACTGTGGTGGTTGTTATATGAATCTATACATATATTTAAATCATAGAGCTGTATGACAGGAATAAATCAACTTTATTGCATGATAATTAAAAAAGAAAACCAAAACCAAAAAGACTGTGTTGAATAAAAAAAGGGTTTGCTCAGCACTCTTTCCCCAAAGTAGATGTTCAATTAATATTTGCTGAACGAAAACACTGCAAACTGGCTGTAGTTTCTGCTTTAACAATAATCTCATTTACATCCCTAAGCTTCAAAAATTTAAGTAACTTTTTGTAGCATCATTAACATTTTCTATCATGGTGTCTGCCACAGAAAGATGTCTAGTTTACACACAAAAAAATTTAAAATGTCAAATGAAAGTCAGAAATCTAGATCCTCCAACCAATTATTTTAAACTTTAAAAAGATTACCATTAATAATGGGTAACTTTTTCTTTATATCTTGTATGCATATCTTTCTCATTAAAAAAGGGGCAGGATCTGTTTTGAAGTCATTACCCAAAGGCACGATATACAAAACAGATATCTGATATCTGTTTTAGAATCAACTAATCTTTATTAAACATTAAACGAGCTGAATAGCTAAGCCATTAATTTTTCTTGAATATCAACTCTTCCTAGGATTTATCCTTTTCCTTGAATTAGTAAAACTATTAAAAATTCTTCTTCCTTCTGACTCAAACCACAGTGTGTACTCACACTGTGAATTCATGTCATTTCTATGCTGCTACCTGTTTTTAGATTTTCTTTGCTAAGGACACATTGGGCATTTGTTTGCCTGTAGCTCCTGTGCAATCAACCAAACCTATTAGGATCTCACCATATCATTCCTGTACTGATCTGTCACAGGTCTGACTAAGACTCATTCACTTCGATCAATTAGCTAAGCAGATTGGTTAAATCACATGTGTGTGAATGAATAAAAGCAACCTTATCAAAAAAAAAGGACCATTAATTTTGGTCTTACTTTGTTTTAAACTATGTGAAAAAGAGTGTTCCTATGCTAGAAAATGATTAAAAATATAACTGAGGTTTTCAGAAGTACCTAGCCTAAGAATTATACACATTTTGAAAACTGTAAAAATGTTATTTGCATATTTACAGCATAGAACAAGTATAATTTTCATACTTCTTTGAAATCTCTATTTGTTAAGAGAATTATTTTAGAACCCTCCACATTGTTTTTAAGGTATTTGTTCTGTTCACTTAACATAACATATGATCATCTCCAATTTATCTAGGTTTAAGTCAAATTTTCAATAAAATTTTTGAATTTTACAGCTTTGATAAGTTAAACTATAAAGTATATTATAATGGTGTTAAACATATTCTTTTTTACATCCTACAGTATACGCTTTGATGTCACATTACACCATCACTTGCAAAGAAACCAAATTGAAATGCTTTTGTCAGAAACCAGTCAAAAATATAAAAACAATTACTTATACTATCTAACAAAAAGATGAAAAATACCTAACATGATTGAGGCACTTAATGCAGTAATTTTATTTTATTCAGTCCATGACTAGAATCATAAACAATAATGAGTTTGGTTAACTAAGAATGAACTATTATGTAAAGTTGTAGCTTTCTGTATTTTAGCTCTGAGGACACTGTTAATATTCAATATACTAATTAATAAGGACTGCTATCTATTATGACCAAATAATGAAGGCAATTTGCAAAAATAGTTTATACAGAAATAAGCCAGTCCTCAAACTTCTAAATTTTCATAAGCACCTCATCCACTGGTTTTAATTGGTTTCCTCAGTGCCTAATATTGGTTTCCTTCACAAACCCCACCCCTGAACGTATCATCATAGGTATAGGAGTTCAAACCACAGAGAAACACCCTCTCCTATAAAATTACAGTAAGGGTCAATTATCCTTTAGATAATTTTCACAATTTAGCACAGTTTACCATATCTGGCTCATGTGGGCACATAATTAAACGGGGCTCCTTGAAAATATCCATTTAAACTAAATGTAATGAAAGTGAATGAATTTGTCACTACATTGGATTTACTTAGGGAAACATTTTTGTTTTAATTTAACCTGAAAAACCAGCACTGCAAAACAATCCTAACATGAATATATTTAAAATGTGTATGACAACCTAGTCTCAATATCATGAGATGAATGTTCCTATAAAATATTAGCAAAATTGGGAAAAACTTCACAAAAGGGCATTTTCTGTACACGTGTAAGCACAGAGACATGGTTATACATGTCAGTTATAATAGAGCTACATGATCATTAAGTTCAGTTGGGAGAAATGTCATTTCAAAAATCACTCAAGTCAAGTTTTTATAATATAGGTAATTCAAAGTTAGCTCCTCTCCCCAAAGCCTGACATTTATAATACAGAATTTTTAGTAAACTCTTTTAAAAATTACCTGCTTCTGCAGCCATCTTTCATGCCTTCGTTGTTTCCGTCTCAGATTCTTCAGCTTGCTCTTTTCTCTCTTACTGAGCCTTTGATTAATGGCACCCAATGAAAAACTGCCTGAGTGCAGGAAGTCCAGAGGAGAGAGGTGCTCTTCCTGGTCTGGGGCCTCCAGTGTGCTCCTGCCAGCTGAGGGCAGGTCCATCAGGAAAGTCAGGTTGTTAGGACTAGCATGGCCAGAGTACACTGCAGAAGCTTCTAGACCACACTGAAATTCTCCTCCTCTTTGTGTCTGGGTCTCACGGGGAGTCACTGAAAATCTTTGCAGCAGCATATTAGGATCAAAACTGGATGAAATCTGAAAGGAACAGTTATTTTTACTCGATTCTAAAGGCAAGCCCGAAAGGTCAATAGGCTGCGTTTCATTTAGCCTGGGATACACAGTAGTCTTACTATGGATTTCATATAAAGTGGGTAATAAAGTCAGTTTCTCACTGATGTCCAAATCCAAGCTATGTGATTTTCTATGAAAAGCTCTCGTAGTGCATCTGCCGGTCACAAGCTGTGGAACAAAAAGCTGATATTTTGGATCTGATGCTTTGAAGAGCAGTTTTTCGTTCTTCATCTTGAAATATGTTGACCGTACCTCCAGGCAGAGTGCTTCCGTTAATCTTCCAGGACGATTATTATTTTGGGCCATGTTTAAAAGCCCGTGATTTCTGTTTTTGGAGGCGTCACCTGTCAGCAGAGTCTCCTTGTCACAACCTGACTGAACTCTAGGATGTGACAAGTATTTCAGCGAGGGTCTCATTAGTCGGCCTGACCGTGTTGGCTGATAATCGGTCCGGCTTTTGGAGAGATGTACAGCTGCAAGCTGGCCACAGGGACATTTTGGAGTGCTGACAAAATTAAAGCCCCCTAAACGGGCCCCACAGAAAGGGCAATTCAGTTTTCCAACTGTCCACTGGGCCTACAGGTAATAAAGAAAAATAAAAACAATTCTTTCTTTGTAAAGTAACCAAAGAGAATGTGAGCTGTTTTTCTGTTTGTGGTTTTATTGTTTGTTTGTTTGTTTTTTAAAGCCGACCACATGAAAGTTTTCTATGCCACAGAAAAGGCCAGCATTCTGTTTTCTGATTAGTAGACAGAACAGTCTACTAGATGGAAACAAGCCTTCCAATAAATAGAGATAAGAAGTTCCAAAGGTCTAGAATGATAACATACTGCACATCACACCCATCTAAACAATACTCCTAAGAATTCTAAAAGAGTCTCTTAAACAATAGGCTGAATATGGATACAGTGTGAACTAATGAAAAGAAAAATACACTATGGAACCAGGAAGCAAATCAGTCTACAGAGCTTAATTTGCAAGTAAAATCTCACAGAAAAGTGTCTGTTTTTTTTTTTTTTTTTTTTTTTTGTGGTACGCGGGCCTCTCACTGTTGTGGCCTCTCCCGTTGCGGAGCACAGGCTCCGGACGCGCAGGCTCAGCAGCCATGGCTCACGGGCCCAGCCGCTCCGCGGCATATGGGATCCTCCCAGACCGGGGCACGAACCCGTATCCCCTGCATCGGCAGGCGGACTCTCAACCACTGCGCCACCAGGGAGGCCCAAAGTGTCTGTTTTGATACACTTCTTGCATACCAAGCACTGTGGGAGGGAACTTTACCCAACCAACAGAATAAAGCTCTTCCTGCCTTTTTACATACAACCAAAAGATATTGGTTGCATACATCAGTTACTTCATTTTCTATACTCAGATTACAAATTAATAATGAACTAACTTAAAGTTATCTTTTCAACAGAGATAGTAGGACATCTACAGTGTCCTAGTACATTTTCTAAAGTTCAGGACACTAATAAGCAGTGCACTGGCATTTTCCCAGGAAATCATTACGATGTGAGAATGGATGCAAGGGATATCTAGCTAATGTTATTCTTTAACAAAAAAAGTAAGCTAGTCAGTGGAGAAAGGCAACTATATTGTTCCAAAAATCATATTACTTATACTTTTCTAATACTTAGCTGTTTTGAATTATGAGAAATAATGATGCCACACTGACAAGATGAATTCCTACTCATAATATTTCATTAAGGATCCTTAAAAGTGTGTTTTTTTTTGATACTGATTGTGCCAATAAGAGTCATTAAATTTCCAGTTTATTTTACATTTGTGTAATGAGACACATAGGATATTTCATTCACTCAATAGGTACTGTTCTAGGTGCTGGGGATATAGTACATAATGAACAAAATATAAAAACTTCTGACTTCATGGAGTTTATATTCTAGTAGAGGAGCTAGGTAACTAACAAGATCAGTAAGCCCTTTGTGTGTGTGTATATATATGCATATGTGGATATGCATATGAATGTGTATAATAATTTATATATGTCATATATACTTAAGCATATTTAAAGTTCTATATATCACTTATAATGTGTGTGTAAAACATAGATAGGTATATAAAGTAGAGAAGGGAGAAAGGAAGTGTTGAGAGTGGTAATAGTGGGGAGAGGCAGCTGATAGATTGGCCAGGCAATGCCTCACTGAGAATAAAGACCTAAGGAAATGAAGAAACAGGTGAGTAGCTGTGGGAAGAGAAGTCAAGGAAGGGGAAATACCAAGTGCAAAGTCTGAGGTATAAAAGTACTCAGAGCACTCCAGTAATAATGAAGAAACCAGTAAGCGTAATCAAGTTACACACCCTTTCATGTCTCTTGAAACAATGCATCCAAGAAAAATAGCTCTAAAATGAGGGCAAAAACTTTCTGAAGGTAGTATATTCCTAATTTTACTCAGAAACTATGGAACTTACTTTTTGTATTAGGCAGTGTATCCATTCTGGAAGGGCTTCTATATCCATATGCCACACATGACAAATATTTTGATCATCAGCTGAATCATGTCTATCCTGTTATATCAAAATGCATAATATTAGTCATGACTAGTTCAGAATTTATTACACAAAATTCATATTTGAGTAAAACACAAAAAAATACTTCCAATTTTAGATAGGAAGGAAATACATACTGCCCTCCTCTCCTTACTCCCATTGCCAAAGACAAACACAGAAAGAAAAGGTTTTTTTTTTCAGGGAATAGCCACGTTTAAATTGACCAAAAAAAAAAAAAAAAAAAGATTCCTGCATTTCATTGAGTTCATCAAATTAAATTTAAAATTGAGCAGAAAGTTACTGAATGGACAAATCTGGTGCCCTATTTTTTCTGTGTGTGAGTAAAAATACTACCATTCATGACAACTTTCCCCAGCCTTCAATCTCTGATTCTGTCTGGACTCTAATGACAGAATAAAGGAGTTGCTGTATTCTCTATCAAGATGCTCCAGAAAAGTTTAAGAGAATGGGAGAAGAGGAATAATTGTACAGGGAGCTAGATAGGCTCTGACTAAATTTCAGCTGAGAGACAATTTTAGCCTTTTGAAGTAGGTTTGTAGAAATAAATGTGATATATAGTTGACACACGATGACTTCTCAACATGTCAAAAAAATTCAGGGCAGGCCAGGGTGAAGATATGTGGTTCTTTACTACCTCTGTGACCGTAGGACAGCTGCTTTACCTCTCTGGCTCTCAGTTTCTTTTCCTGTAAAACACTGCTACATAACTGCTCAGGTCCCTTCTGGGTCTACAGAATTTCATTCTGTGAAATGACAGAAAGGGTTGATTGACAAGAACAGAACAAGGGTAGGCTCCTGTCCATATATCCTTTCCCAGGATCAGGTTTTAAACAGAAGTAGCTCTGCAAGTTGACAAAGAATAGTTCTCTTTTATATTTCCAAAGTGGTTGCACTACTAGTTACTATAATCAGGTTATAACAAAGTAACAAACAAGGAAATTATTAAGCATGACTTAGAAGTTTGTATTCACAGTGCTATGAATGAAAAAGGACTGAATCTCTTTGAGAAATTTTCACTGAATAATCTACATTAGACTGTGACTTAGAGCCAGGATCACCCAGAATTTTTGTTTAATATCCCAAGATGGTTCCTCTGGACCTTACATCATTTTTCTCCTCCATCAGTAGATCTTAAGGTACTAAATTGTTGCCCAGTGTAGACAAAAAGTTTCAGTGTAATTTATTTACATATTGGAAAGATCTATAAAGAAGTCATGTTAATCTAACTTTGGTCAGGAGCCCAAAAAATCAAAATATAAATTAAAAGTGGAAGGGACTTGAGCTACTGTCATAGGTTAGATCACGTTTCATTATTTTGTATATTGTATACAGCAGTATTTTATATGTCAAAATAATAATTAGTGCTAAGCCAAATTCAAGATTATAATGATGAAATAAAACTTTTGTTAAAAGGTTTAAAAATTTCCAATTCTAATGTTTTAAAAATCTGCAACATGGGTTGAAAATATTTCAATGGCAAATAGAAAATCTGTTGGGAAGGGTTTATAGTTGCCCGAAGAGAAACTTTACAGTTTTATTCATGATGCCTAAACTTCAATTCTGGTTAACAAATGGAACTTCCCATGTCAATACAAGAATAGTGAGGGCCAGAAAAGTGCAGGGCAATATGAAGAGGATATTACTGAACAGAAGTAAAGTTAGGAACAGAAGAGGAGATGCTAGGAATACTTTCTAGCTCAAACATCTTACTGCTCCCTAATACATGGCTATTCACAAGAGTGTTAGGCAAACATACAAAGGTTTAATCTTATTCTAGATTATGATAAAATGATACAGCGAAAATTCAGGCAGAGAGAAATGTAATTCTTGGTTTCAAGAGAGCAAAGTGAGTACATAATCCAGCCTATACTCCCTATCAAACCACAGAACCTACAAAAGATTTTTCAAAAAAAGGAATCAATAGATGAATGAGAAAATATGGGTGGGGAGATTTCAATGGACCAAAAATTGTAAGGAACCTCTGAGAGATTAATAAGGGAAACAACAGCATACTGTATTCAAGTACATAACAGATGAGAACAACACAAAGAATGGCCCATGCCAAAGTTGTGGAAAATAGAAGCAAAAAAGGGCCCTGGGCAACTATTTGGGGTGGATGTGAAGTCTGTCTGTCTCCAGGCAAGAGGAGTACTTGGGGCAGAGAGAAATAGGGCAACATTTCTGAAAATGTGGCAGAAAGGCCTGGAAAAAAATGGAAAGCATTTGCAATATGTCCAGAAGATGAGCTACTGAGGACCAATCTCTATTCTTGCTGAAAATATTACCATATAAAAATATTACGGGCTTCCCTGGTGGTGCAGTGGTTGAGAGTCCGCCTGCCGATGCAGGGGACACGGGTTTGTGCCCCGGTCCGGGAAGATCCCACATGCTGCAGAGCAGCTGGGCCCGTGAGTCATGGCCGCTGGGCCTGCGCGTCCGGAGCCTGTGCTCCACAACGGGAGAGGCCACAACAGTGAGAGGCCCGCGTACCGCAAAAAAAAAAAAAAAAAAAAAAAATTACATTATTTACTATATTAACTATATCAACATATAAAGAATATGAAATAGATTTGTTTTAATAATAAGGTACACCTCTAACACACACTGTTTTTTTTTAAATCAAGTGAAAGAGAACTAAATATACTTGGAATTATAATACTAAAAGCATATACAACCTAAAGAAAACCAATATTACAACTTTTCTATGGAAACATATGTATATAAATGGATAGAAAAGGTACCTTACAGGCTGTGTACCAAGTTGATATCACTGGCTAGATTTTAAGAATGAAAGAAGCCTAAGATTAGGAAAGTTACTAAAAGGAAACTAACTTTTCCATAATTGTTTTAATGGGAGAATATATTAAATTACACTTATATAATAAAATATTTATTTAAAAATTGATGTAAATAAAAATAAAATACATTGATTACTTCTAGTTCTGGAAATACTGGAGTAAGTGGTATTAGACATGCTCTCACTATTAAAACTGATAAAACTAGGCAAAATATATTGAAGTATTATTTTAAGACATTAGACAAAAGAAAGCACAGGACTGTGATCCCTCAGAGAAGGAAAATAAATGAGGTAAGCCTAAAAATAACCCTGGATTTCTGCCTGGGGGAACTTTCAGAACCTTGGTATAGGGAGGAGGAACCCAATTAGTGTACAGCAGCCTTGATGATTTAAGATGGAGGTCAGAGTCTGTAGAGGCTAAATAGCTAGAATTTGCAAGACACTGTACTGGCAAGGAGAGGCCTATAAATAGAAAAAAAGTTCCAGAAATCTGTATAGTGATTCCTCTAAATTTTTGGTTGAATACCAATATGGACATATGTAGGGTGAGATATCAGAGAACCATATAAAGAAAACTTACTAAGGAAAAGACATCTTCTAGTGAGCTGCAAACATAACTATTCACACAGGGCTCACAGCAAGGCTGGGAAGATGTTCAAGTTCCAAGCACCCAGAGTAGAAAGATCTCAATGAACTTATGGGGTCTTTAGGAGAGATTCCAGAAGAGTTCTGCCTTAAAAGTAGGGCTAAATTAGCCCAAGAGTAAAGTGTACTAAAAAGCAACTCTAATAAAGCTTAAAAATAAGCCTCCAAAGAATGAAGTTCAATCACAAATAACTTATATGCTCGCTAAAACACCCTTTAAAGGAAGACAATAATATCCAGACACTCAATAATGTTAAATCTAAATGTCCAACCTACAAGAAAAACTACTAGATATGTACCAAAAAAAAAAAAAAAACCCAAAACATGTGACCCACAACCAGGAGAAAAATTGATCAACAGAAACATACCCCCCAAAAAGTGGATATTATTGCAGAAACAGACATTAATCCAGCTATGACAAATATTTTCAAGTATTAAAAGAAAAACATGAGTATAATGAAAAGATAAATTGTCTTAATACCTAATGAATGATATATCTAGAGAAGAAACTTTCCTGAAATTAAAAATTTCACTTAACAGCAAATTAGATACTGCAGAAGAAAACCTGAACATATAAAATAAAAAATAATGAAAAAACCAAGCATAGAAAGAAAAAAAATGTGGAAAACAATAAGCAACATCTCAGTGACTTTTGGGAAACATCAAATAGTCTAACATACATGTAAATGGAGAATAGACAGGACAATAGAATAAATCATGGCCAAATTTTCCAAAGGCCTATAGATTCAAGAAGCTCAGGGATCCTCAAACAGTGTAAACACAAAGGAAACCACGGCTCTTAATAAAATTGCTGAAATTCAGTGACAAAAGAATGCATCAAGAAAAACTAGGTATCTTACAAACAGGAGAAAAAAGATAACAATGACTTTTGGAATTCCACTTAGGGCCATGAAGGAATAGGAGTTCAGAACTAATTTCCTACCACAAACAACTAGGAAACTGGACAAAATGTAACAAACAACTATTTTCAAACAGTGGGACAACAGGCAGTAAAATACTGACTTCTGAGAGAAATAAATTAATTGAGCCTACAGTCATCCAGACTTTCTTCCTGGAGGCAATTAACAGAGTACAGTACACATGAAGAAGGAACCTCGACAGAGTCTGGTCAACTTTCTGACTTGAGGAAACAAGAATCAGATTTTTTTGGAGCTTAAGGCAAACTAAAATCTGCAGGACACAGTACCCAAGAGAGATTTTTTTTAAAGTTCCAGAAATTTGTATATGGTTTCCCCTTGAGTCTTTGATCAAAGTCCAATATGGTCATGCTTAGAGCAAAACTCCAGGAGACTGTGCTAAGAACACCTGTACAGAGGAAAGAACAATTAGAGAGGCTATAAGCCAAATAATTCCAAGAGCTCACACAGGGCCAGGAAACATTATGTTCCAACAAGCCTGATGCTAAAGGACTCATTAAATAATGAAGCATTCAGTAGTGACCCAAAGGGTCATTTCATAAAAGTGGGACTAAATTAGCCTTAGAATAAGGACTACTCTAAACCTGCCCTAAAGAACCTAAAAATAAGCTTCTAAATTATCAAAATTATCTAAAAACAAGTACTAGGCAGAACAAAATACAAAAGCCTTTAAAGGAATAAAACAAAGTATAACACTCCACAACATGAAATTTACAGTGTTTGGTATCCAAACAAAAATCCAACATAGAACAGGCCTGGGGGAGAGGAATAGCAGCCACTGAGGGAAATGGATAAAACTCTATCCAGATCCTTTCTCCTTGTCTCTCCAACAAAACAAAAGCCTTAAACTACTAGCGGAAGGACAATACACATTGTGACCCTTAGAACACTGAGGAACAGCAACAACAAAGCCCTCAAATCCCTGAGAGAGTGGCAGGAATACAATGCTGGACACAAAACTATAACTGAAAGGGACAGGAGCACTGAGATGGCCAAACCCCTAAGATCCAAAAATGCAGTGCCTGAGGCAGTCAGGAAAGGAAGACGGATGTAAAGTAGGGGACAGAAAGGAAAATATGGTACTGATGAGGATAAACTGAAACTCATGCCAGTTTCACTGTCTCTGATCTTGATTATGTGCGTATATAGCAGAGAAACTAGAACCCTTCATCACAGAGCTAAATATACATCTATCTGACCCAGGAGGCAGAGTCTGAACTAGGATCCAGGGGAAGGCAGAGAAGTTATAGGCTTGTTGAAGTTGCTGTCCCTCTTCAACAAGGCAAGCCAGCATAACAAAACTATAGGGATAGAGAAGAGATCAGTAATTATCAGGGTTGGGTGAGGGAGGAAAGGATTGAATATGAAGGGTGAGCATGAGAGAATTTAGGGAATAATGTAACTGTTCTGTATCTTGATTGTAGTTATGTATAATCAACCCTATTCATTTGTCAAAACTCAGGGAACTGTATACCAAAGAGTAATTTTACTGTATAAAAAATGTTATAAATGAAGGTGAAATAAAGACTTTTTCATAGGAACAAATCCTAAAAGAATTTATCATCAGTAAATTTGAACTATAAGACATGGCAAAGGAAGTTCTTCGGTACAAGAAAAATTTCATCAAATGAAACTTGGATCAACACAACTGAGTAAAGTGATCCTCAAGTGGTAAATATGTTGGTAAATGTAAAATTTATTTTTTTCTTTTTAATTTTCTTTAAAGGACAGCTTACTTGTTAAAGCAGTTTGTTAAAAATATTCTGTGGAGTTTTAAATGAAAAAATAAAATATCTGAATACAACAACATGAAGAATAGGAAATGAGAAATAAAAGCATACTGAGTAAGATCCTCACTCTATATGTGCTATGGCATAATATAATTTAAAGGAAGACTTTGATAAATTACGGATGCATATTGTAAACCAAAGATCAACCACTAAGGGAAAAACAGTACCCTAAAAAGTCAACAGACATAAAAGGAATCCTGAAAATAACTTAATCCAAAAATGCAGTAAAAGAAAAACAGAAGACAGAACATGAGACAAATAGGGAATAAATGTTACATTTAAGCTCAAACCTATTTATACTCACATTAAATGTAATGATCTAAATATTCCAATTACAAATCGGAGGATATTAGACTGGATGACAAAGACCAAACTATACATCTTATACAAGAAATTCATTTTTAATATAAAGGCACACATAGGTTTGGAATTTAAAGGATAAAAATTTTTACCATGCAAACATAAATCAAAGGAAAGCTAGAGTTGCTATATTAATATCAAAGTAGATTTCAGGACAAGGAATATTGTCAGGGATAAAAAAGAAACTTTTCATAATTATAAAGGAGTCAATTCATCAGGAAGACATAACAATTGTAAATATGTATTCACCGGATAGCAAATGTCAAAATACTTGAAGTAAAAGCTGACAGAACTTAAAAAGAAAATGGACAAATGCATAATTATAGTTGGAAATTTCAGCATTTGTCTTATAAAGTTGTATTACAAGTAGACAGAAACTCAGTAAGAATATAGAACATTTAGACAACACCATCAATCAACTGACATTTTTGCAACACTGTACCCAACAACACAGAATAGATATTTGTTTAAAGTGCACATGGAATACGTTCCAAGAAAGACCATTTGTTGGACCATTATTTAGATTTAAAAGGAATGAAGTAATGCCAAATGTGTTCTCTACTATAATGGAATTAAATTAGAAAACAATAGCAGAAAGATATCTGAAAAATCCCCAAGTACTTGGAAATTAAAAAACATACTTCTAAAGAACCTATGGGTCAAAGAAGAAATCACAAGAGAAATGAGAAAATACCTCAAATTGAATAAAAAGGAAAACACACATAATAAAATTTGTAGGATGCAGATAAAGCAGTGGTCATAGGATACTTTAGAATATAAATATATTTGACAAAATAAAGGATTCAATGATCTAAGCTTCTTCCAACTTAGAAAGCTACAAGAAGAGCAAATTAAGACTAAAGTAAACAGAAAGAAAATAATACATATCAGAAATAAATAAAATAAAAAATACACAAACAATGAAACTGAAAGATATTAAAGAAAGATAAAACATGACCAATATTTGGGAAAAGGAGAGACATGATTATAGAATCAATGACATTTAAACAATAATAATGTAATGGAGTGGAAAGTTTTATGAAAAAACTTGGCAAACTAGATGAAATAAAATTCTTAAAAGATATAATTTACTTAAATGAATCAAGGAGAAATGGGCTATATGAACAGCTCTAAATCAATTAAGCTAAATTTGAAATTAAATCTTGTCTCCCACCAAAAACAAACAAACTGCTCCAGGCCCAGATGGCTTTTCTGGTGAACTGTCTCAAATAGTTAAGGAAGAAATGTACAAATCCTATACAAATTCTTTCAGAAAACTGAGTATGATGGACTGCTTCCCAACTCATTTTATGAGACCAGCATTATCACAAAAATTTTTAAAGATAAAGATGTTACAATAAAGGACATCCATGAAGGAGAGGATCAAGATGATGGAGTAGGAAGACCCTGAGCTCACCTCCCCCCACGAAAACATCAAAACTACAACTACATATAGAGCAACTCTTGTTGAGAATGACCTGAACACTAGCAGGACAGATGGCTCTTTTACAACCAAGGTTATGAAAGAGAGAACCACACAGAGCCTGGTAGGAGAGGAAGAGAAGCATTTCTAGTTGCAACCCAGCGCCTTAGTGGGTGACCAAGAAGAGGAAGGCGATATCACAGTCTTGGCATCCTCCCTAAGAAGTCAGGGGTTCAAGTCCCATATTAAGCACCCAAGCCCTGGGGTCTGGCAACAGGAAGACGAGCCCCCTTGGATGCTTAGAAAAGCAGTGGGGCTTTCCAGAGGGCCATAAGAAACCGGGACTCTGCTCTTGAAGGGCATGCACACAGACTTGCTTGCTCCCAGTCCAAGGATAGAGGCAGCAGAATGAAAACTGCTTGGTGCTCTGGCCAGCCTGCCAGGACCATCCCAGCATGCCCGCCCAACCTACACTGAACACCTGCTCTAGCCCCTCCAGCTCAGGTACTGCTTCCCACCAACGTGGAGACTGCCATCACACACAGTAGGGAGAAGCACAGCCAGCTCAGAATGGCTGCCCCAGCCCCTTGGGCCCTGACACCCTCCCCAACCAAGGCAGAGATCACCATCACCACTGTATACCTGCTGAGGAGAGGAGAAGCAAAACCAGATCAGAACTGCTGCTCCAGCCTCTTGGGTCCTGACCTCTCCCCTAACCAAGACAATCCAAGTCCAAGACCACCAATGCTCTGAGGGAAAAGCCCAATTCCCTCAGGGCTCCTGCTCTAGCCCCTCAGGCCACAGTTCCACCACCAGACAGGCGTGTAATTACCATCAAGTATTGGAAAAACCCTGACTCACACTGGGCTCTGGCTCCAGCTCATCCAACTTTGGCCCTACCTCCCACCAAGGCAGTGGTCAGCAGCACATCCCAAGAGAAGACATGGCCCATGATCACTTCAGATCCAACTCTCCCACCAATGCCACGGGGCACAAGCGGCCTGTATAGGGATGTTCCCACACACGGACACACCTTCAAGACCAGGATATGCAACTCTTTCACCTAATTTCATTAAAACAGAGAAAATCAAACAAAATAATAAAATAATACAGGTTAGAATGGAAATAGAGACAAAAAAATAGAAAAGATCAATGAAACTAAGAGCTGGTTTTTAAAAGATAAACAAAACTGACAAACCTTTAGCCAGACTCATCAAGGAAAAAAAAATGAGGTCTAAGTAAACAAAATTAGAAATGAAAAAGAAATTACAACCAATATCACAGAAATATAATCATAAGATAATACTATGAACAGGTACATGCTAACAAACTGGACAATCTAGAATAATTGGATAAATTTCTAGAAACATACAATCATCCAAGACTGAATAAAAAAGAAACAAAATATAAATAGACCAATTACTAATATTAAAATTGAATCAGTAATCAAAAAACTCCCAAAAAACCAAAGTCCACCAGACAACAGCTTCACAGGGCAATTCTATCAAAAATTTAAAGAAGAGTTAATACCTATCCTTCTCAAACTATTCCAAAATATTGAACAGGAGGGAACACTTCCAAATTCATTCTATGAGGCCAGCATTACTCTGATACCAAAACCAGACAAAGACACTACTACTACAGAAAATTATAGGCCAACATCCCTGATGAACACAGACGCAAAAATCTTCAATGATATATTAGCAAACCAAATTCAACAATACATAAAGGATCATACATCATGATCAAGTGGGATTTATTCCATGGATACAAAGATGGTTCAACAACCACAAATCAATCACTGTGATACATCACATTAACAAAACAAAGAATAAAAATTACATGATCATCTCAACAGACGCAGAAAAAGTACTTGACAAAATCCAACATTGGTTCATGATACAAAAAAATCTTGACCAAGTTGGTATAGAGGGAACATACTTCAACATAGTAAACAACATTTATGACAAACTCACAGCTAGCATTCTACTCAACAGTGGAAAGTTCAAAGCTTTTCCTCTGAGATTAGAAATAAGACAAGCACAGCACTGTAAATCAACAATACTTCAATAATAATAATAAAAAAAAGACAAGGATACCCACTCTCAACACTTTTGCTCAACGTGGTATTGGAAGTTCTAGCAACAGCAATCAGACTAGAAAAAAAAAAAAAAAAAGGCATCCAAATTGGAAGGAAAGAAGTAAAACTCTCACTATTTGCAAATGACATGATACTGTACTATTCAGAAAACCCTAAACACTTCATCAAAAAACTATTAGCACTAATAAATGAATTCAATAAAGTTGCAGGATATAAGAAAAATATACAGAAATCTGTTGCATTTCTATAGACTAATAATAAACTATCAGAAGGAGAAATGAAGAAAACAATCCCATTTATAATCATATCAAAAAGAATAAAATACCTAGGCATAAATTTAACCAAGGAAGTGATGACTTGTACTTTGAAAACTATATGACACTGAAGAAAGAAATTAAAAATAATATAAATAAATGGAATGATATCCTATGTTCACGGATCGGAAAAATTATTGTTGAAATGTCCATATTGCCCAAAGGATTCTACAGATTTAATGTAATCCCTACCAAAATACCCATTACATTTTTCACAGAACTAAAACAAATGATCCTAAAATATGTATGGAACCACAAAAGACCCTGAGAAGCCAAAGCAATCTTGAGAAAAAAAGAACAAAGGTAAAATTATCATGCTTCCTGACTTCAGATTATACTACAAAAAAGCTACAGTTACCAAAACAGTATTGTACTGGCACAAAAACAAACACAAAGATCAATGGAACAGAAATAAGCTGACACACATATGGTCAATTAATCTACAACAAAGGAGGCAAGAATATACAATAGGGAAAAGACAGTTTCTTCAATAAGTGGTGTTGGGAAAATTGGAGAGCTACATGTAAAAGAATGAAATTAGAACATTTTTTCACACCATATATAAAAATAAATTCAAAATGTATTAAACACCAAAATGTAAGACCTGAAACCACAAAACTCCTAGAAGAAAACATAGGCAGTATGGTCTTTGACACTGGTCTTAGCAATATTTTCTTTGAATTTGTCTCCTTAAGTGTGGAATACAAAAGTGAAAACAAACAAATTGGACCTAATCAAACTTAAAAGCTTTTACACAGTGAAGGAAACCATCAACAAAATGGAAAGGCAACTTAATGAATGGGAAAAGATATTTGCAAATGATGTACTGATAAAGGGTTAATATCTGAAATAGATAAAGAACTCACACAACTAAATATCAAATAGAACAAACGATACAGTTAAAAAATGGTCAGAGGATCTAAACAGGCATTTTTCCAAAGAAGACATACAGATGGACAATAGGCACATGAAAAAATGCTCAACATCCCTAGTCATCAGGGAAATGGAAATCAAAACCATAATGAGATATCACCTCACACCTGTCAGAATGACCACCATCACAAACATGAGAACATGTGTTGACAAGGATGAGGAGAAAAGGAAACCCTCATGTACTGATGGTGGGAACATAAACTGGTACAGCCACTATTGAAAAGAGTATGAAGGTTCCTCAAAAAAAAATAATAAATAGTGCTACAATACGATCCAGTAATTCCACTTCTGGGCATTTATCTGAAGAAAACAAAAACAATACTTCAAAAAGATGGGCTTCCCTGGTGGCGCAGTGGTTGAGAGTCCGCCTGCCAATGCAGAGGACACGGGTTCGTGCCCCGATCCGGGAAGATCCCACATGCCGCGGAGCGGCTGGGCCCGTGAGCCATGGCCGCTGAGCCTGCGCGTCCGGAGCCTGTGCCCCGCAACGGGAGAGGCCACAATAGTGAGAGGTCCGCGTACCGCAAAAAAAAAAAAAAAAAAAAAAAAAAAAAGATATATGCATCCCAGTGTTTACGACAGCATTACTTACAACAGTCAAATATGGAAACAACGAAGATGTCCATCAATGGATAAAGAAAATGTGGTATATGTGTTTGTGTATATGTATAGACACACACACACACACATGCACACACAATTGAGTGTCACTCAGCCATAAATAAGAATGAAATCCTGCCATCTGTGAAAACGTGGATGGACCTGGATGACATTATGCTAGTAAAATAAGTCAGAGAGAGAAAGATAAATACTGCACGTTTTCACTTACATGTGGAATCTAAAAAACAAAACAAACAAAGAAATATAACAAAACAGTAACAGACTCACAGATACAGAGCACAGACTGGTGGTTGCCAAAAGGGAGAGGGATAAGAGGAGGGCTAAAATGGGTGAAAAGGATTAAAAAGTACAAATAACTAGGTATAAAATACATAAGTTACAAGGGCATAATGTACAGCATATGGAGTATAGTAAATATTTTATAATAACTATGTGAAGTATAATACATAAAAATATCAAGTTACTATGCTGTGCATCTGGAATTAATATAATATTGTAAGTTAACTATACTTTGAATAAAAAAAAGACATCCACAGATGAACATCTCTCTTAAACAAAGCATCAAAATCCTTGATAAAATATTAATAAGTAAAATTTAGCAATAGATTATCATATATAGGTAGAATATACTAAGAGATCCACAAAAAGCAACTAAAAAGTGAGTTTAGCATAATACGTTTGCAGGATATAAAGTCAATATACAAATTCAGCTCTATTTCTTTAGACTAGCCACAAGAAATTGTAATGGGTAACTTATTAAATATCAATTATAACAGCAGCAAAAAACATGAACTACTTAGGAGTAAATTTAATACAATATGTACAAGATCTCTCCATCATAAACTAGAAAACACTGCTGAAAGAACTGAGGAATACATAGTGGTGTGTATCTCAGGAATGAAAGATTGATATAGCATTCAAAAATCATTCAATACAACTCAATATAATAATATAAAACAGAACAAAATTGTAGAAAATATTTTGATATATGTGGAAAAATCATTTGATAAAATTCAACATCCATTCATAATGAAAACTTAGAAACTAAAAATGGAAGAAAACTTTTTCAATCTGATAAAAGGTATCTATGAAAAAACTTTAACTAAACTTATACTCCGTGGTGTAAGATAATTGTTTTACCCTAAGATTGGGAACAGAATGTCTTCATTCTCACCTTTCTAGTCCACATTGATGGTCCAAGTCAGTACAGTATGACAAGAAAAAGAAATAAAAGACATACAGATTAGAAATCAACAAAACGACGAGATACATCTTCACACCCACTTAGGATGGCTATAATAACAAATAAAAATAATGAAATAAACAGAAAGTAAGGGTTGGTAAGGATGTGGAAAATTTGGACCCACTGTACATTTATGATGGGAATGTAAATGGTGCAGCCACTGTGGAAAATAGTTTTGTGGTTCCTCAATAAGTTAAACATTGAATTACCAACTGGCTTAAGAATTCTACTCCTGGGTGTATATCCAAAATAATAAAAAAACAGGTGTTCGAACAAAAACTTGTATAAAAATGTTCATAGCAACACTACTGAAAATAGTCAAAAGGTGGAAACAACTCAAATGTCCATCAACTTATAAATGTATAAACAATATGTGGTAGATCCCTATGATGAAATAATGTGCAGTCATAAAAAGGGATAAAATACTGATACATGCTATAACATGGATAAATCTTGAAAACACTACGCTGGGTGAAAGAAGCCAGACCAAAAGGCTGTATATTGTGTGATTCCATTTGTATTAAATATCCATAATCAGTAAATCCATAGAGACAGGAAGCATATTAGTAATTGCTAGGGGTTTGGGGGAGGTAGAAATGGGCAGTGACTGCTTAATGAGCATGGGTTTTCCACATGGGGTGATGAGAATGTTCTGGAACTAGATAGTGATGATGGTTGCACAGCATTGTAAGTGTACTAGATATCACTAGTGGTAAATTTTATGTTATGTGTATTTTAGCATAATTTTAAAAAATAACAAAATAACTTTTTTATTCACAGAAAACACAATATAAAGAAAATACTGGGCTTCCCTGGTGGCGCAGTGGTTGAGAGTCTGCCTGCCGATGCAGGGGACATGGGTTCGTGCCCCGGTCCGGGAAGATCCCACATGCCGCGGAGCGGCTGGGCCCGTGAGCCATGGCCGCTGAGCCTGCGCGTCCGGAGCCTGTGCTCCGTAACGGGAGAGGCCACAGCAGTGAGAGGCCCGCGTACCTCAAAAAAAAAAAAAAAAAAAGAAAAAGAAAATACTAAGAAATTCACCATAAAAACTGTTAAATTAATAAGCACAATTTCAGTACAGAATGTCAATATACAAATTTCTGTGTACCGCACTTCTGTAACAACAAACGATGGGAAAGTAAACATTTAAAAAATACCACTTAATATAGTACCAAAAAAACATGAACTACTTAGGTATAAACTTATATACAAGACTTGTTAATATATATAAGACTTGTCCACTGAAAACTACAAAACACTATACAGAAAAATTAAATACCTAATAAAACCAAGAAATATACCATGTTCATAGAATGGAAAGTTTGATATTTTTAAGATGTCAATTGCCTCCATATTAACCTATAGATTCAATACAACCCACTCAAAATCCCAGCAGGCTTATTTATAGAAATTGATAAATACATTCTAAAATTTATGTAAAAAATGCAAAATGACCTAAAACATCCTGAAAAGTTTTGCAACAGAATAAGAAATGTAGAGGACATACACTATCTGATTTTAACACTTGCAAGATCAATGGAATAGAGTAAAAAAATAGATCTGTATATAAACTTAGTCAATTGTTTTTTGGTAAATATGCCAAGATAATGAGAAAAGATAGACTTTTCAATAATTGGTGCTGGAACAACTGAGTATCCATATGAAGTAAAAAATAATAATAAAAATGCTTACCACACACATGAAAAACAAATCAAAATGGATCAGGATCCTAAAAGTAAAAGCCATAACCACAAAATGTCTAGAACAGGAAAAAAATATTTGAAACCTGGGGATAGGCAAAGTAGTCTCAGGACACAAAAACATTACCCATAAAGAAAAAAAATGATAAACTGGATTTCATCAAAATTAAAACCATCTACTCTTTGAAAGTCATCACTAAGAAAATGAAAACACAAACCACAGACTGGAAGAAAATTTTTGCAAAACCTGTATCTGACAAGAACTTTTTAGCCAGAATATATAAAGAACTCTTACAGCTAAATAAGAAGAAAATACAATTTAAAAAATGATTATAAAATTTCAACAGACATTTCACAAAAGAAGATATACTAATGTTCGATAATCACAAATAGGCATAACAGTCACTGGAGAAATGCAAATTCAAACTATAATGAGACAACATTACATATTTATTACAAGAGCTAAAATGGAAAAAAAGAAAAGAAAAAAGGGAAAGAAAAAAGCAAAAAAAACTGGAAATATCAGTACAGACAAAGACATAGAGCAACTGAAACTCAGACGTTTTCAGTGGGAATGCAAAATGATACAGTCATTTTAGGAAACAGTTTGTCAGTTTCTTAAAAAGCTATGCCCACACTTGTCACAGAACCAAGCAATTCCTAGTAGTAACCAAGAAAAATAAAAATATAGGTCCACATAAAGATTTATAGCTCAAAACTGCAAACACCTAAAATGTCCATCAACAACTACAGCACCCATACAGTAGATAAACAACTGTGAAATGTATACAATGAAGTAATACTCAGTAATAAAAAGGAATGGACTACTGATATATGCAACAATATGAATCAATTTCAAAAACACTATGCTGAGCATAAAAAGCCAGACATAAAAGAATATATGCTCTATGATTACATATATAAGAAACTCTAGAAAAGGCCAAATGTTGTTACCTCTTGACAATGGTGGCGGGTACACGCGTACATATACATTTATCAAAGCTCACTGAAATGTGTATTTCATTACATATAAATTACACCCTTGGGCTTCCCTGGTGGTGCAGTGGTTAATAATCCGCCTGCCAATGCAGGGGACATGGGTTCAAGCCCTGGTCTGCAAGGATCCCACATGTCACGGAGCAACTAAGCCCATGTGCCACAACTACTGAGCGTGAGCTCTAGAGCCCGTGAGCCACAACTACTGAGCCCACGTGCCACAACTACTGAAGCCCGCGCACCTAGAGCCCTGCTCCACAACAAGAGAAGCCACCACAATGAGAAGCCCACATGCCGCAACAAAGAGTAGCTCCCACTCACTGCAACTAGGGAAAGCCCATGCACAGCAACGAAGACCCAATGCAGCCAAAAAAAAAACAAAAAATTATACCCTAATAAAACTAACCCTAAAAGTTAGTAGTGTAACTTTACCTCAATTTACTTTTTGAAGAACAGAATTAATCTTGTAAACATCAATACCTGTACACATTAGCCCCTTCCATTAGGAGCTAAGAGTTATGCAGATTAGTATAACTAATGAATTCTTAAAAAGGCTCTCATAGAGAATACAAAGTGGAACTGACAAATACAGCCTTCTTTACTTCATTATTAGATCCAAAAATTTTTTGGACTTTTCAAGGTTCTGTCTATCCATGAGCTAAATAAATATTTCTACATTGGTATAAAGAATAGAATATTATGTCAAAGTAAGTTAATAGCAATCAACCTATCAAGATTTATTGGGTCATTACTAGACACAGTGTTGACCATATAAAGGGAGTAAAGAAACTTATTTATATGCCAGGGACTGTGTTTTACCTTAACACGTATTATCTCATTTTACTATTTCATTGTGCATATTCCATAATCAGATAAAGTGATCACGATATTTAGTCACATAAGATTGATCACTGTACTAAGAAATTACTATCTGTTATAAATTCTAGAGATGTTTTATGAATATTCCTATGAGAAAAAACATTGGAGTCCTGTATCTAGGTATGTAAGGCAAATTTTACAATGTACCTATTCTTATTTTTACCATGTAACAAGCATTTGTACTGTGCTACTACAGCCCAGGCACTCTTTGAAAGGTTTCATTATTTTACAAATAAGAAAACTGAACCAAGAGAAAGTAAGTAACTTTTATGTAACTTGTCCAAGGTCACACAGTAAGTAGCAAAGGAAGGATTTCCATCCAGGCAGTCTGGCTTCAGAACTGAAGTCACTAAGCTTCCACTGTTACTTCTTACACCAAATCAATACTATCTTTTATAGGGCAATCATCTTTCTTACATCTTTAGCCTGAGTATGTTTTAAGGCATGATACTACTATTCTTCCAGAGGATTACAAAAAAAGCAAAACAAAACAAACAAAAACTGGAAGCATAACTTACTTTTAAATTAACCAAAAACAATGTACTAACTTACACAGAAGAAAGGTAGGTTTAGAAAAAATTCCAGTTGATTCTGATACACAGCTCCCAAACCAATCTCCCTGATTTGAGAACTATTAACATAAAGCAAGCACATATTTTTCTCTAAATATTTAAAAGTTAAAGCATTCTCTCATGCCAACAAAAAAGACAAAAATCAGTTACAGCAATTGATACTGGTGGAAGGAGCATAAAAGGCTGGGTTAAGAGTATATAGTATTGTTTCCCTTTCTGAAAATTAGATATGGCAAACAAAGAAAACCAGGATAAACACAGAGGCCTCAGTTATAAATGAGACTGCCAACTACTTCAACTGTAATTACACACACTGTCTTAGAAACATAAATATATATGATATTCATGATATTTACTTCCAATTTAATTTTACAGGTAAAATAAGACATCAAACTATAAAGTCTACAGTCACTTAATTTTTTAAAAAATCACACAAATATACCTGATGAAACAAGTTTTAATGAATGTATTTTAAGATAAATGATTAAACGAAGCAAACTTATTTGAGGAATTTAAAGGCTTTAAAGTAGTGGCGTCAGGTTATCTCTTTGGGAAAAAATAAACTGAAAATTAGAAAAACTATATTATTAGGATTTTAAAAACCTTAATAGACAGCTTTTTGGGTCTCAAGTTTATCATGTGGGCAAAGGAGGAAGTGAAGGAAGAGAAGTAACTAACAGCCAGTTTCACTTAATACTGTCAGAAAAATGTTGACAAAATATTTTGTAAATGAAATCTTTTGTTCAAGCAGTAGGGGGAGCTAACGCATTGTTATTGATATTGCTTTTTCTTTAAGGGTAGGGAATGTTTTCAGTTACTGCGTACAAAGAGAACTTCTTTAATTTTAAAATTACAAACTGTATGCATTATCTTTTTATCATTTAATGATTGTTAAGAGTTTTAATTGAACAGAACAGGTTAAATGTAAAAAGGTGACATAACATTATTATATAATTTTTGGAAAATGTTTAACACTAACACATTTCCAATGTTAGTAATAACATTCCCTTAGCTAACACATTAAAAGTTAGCCAACTATATTATTTAAGTAATATAGTTTATTTAAATATTTGCAGCTATCAGCTATAAACACTACAGGGAAAAAGATCAGGTAATAAAAATGTCATTTAGATTAACATTATTAATTAAATGTTTAAAGGGTTATAAATATAAACGAACCAAAACCTATTGGACTGCCTGGTTTTACTATTGTAGGTTGAGAACATACTTCAAGGGTGAAAATTTTTTTTACTCAAAAGTCAGAATGAATAAAAAAGAAACTGAAAGCCTTATTTAAAGGCAGACCATTCCCTGCATGTATTCTTGCTACCTTTCTAATTTCACGCTTTCAAAATTGCCAAAATAATTTTTTAAAAATTCAATGGTCATGTCACTCCTTTTCACTGACTTCCCAGCTTTTAGGAAAAAGATCAAAGTCCTTAATTTGTCTTGCAAGACCATAAATGATCTAACCAACACCCATCTTTCTAGCCTCAAATCTGGCCAAACTCTCTCTCGATCTCTGCCCTCCAATCATAGAAATCTTCTAGTTCCATGGAGATACATCACATTCTTTCCACCACAGGGCCTTTGAATATGCTGGTCCTAAAGCTTGGAAGGTCCTCTGTCTTGTACTGTCCTGGCTACTCATCCACCGTATCTCTACACAAGTCGTTTCCTCAGAAAAGCCTCCCGCTTACAATAACAATCCTATGTCCATGTCCTATCTTTATGGCTCCCTATACGTTTACTATTTTTCCACTTACACAGCTAATAATTTAATATTTATGATTGATCACTATCCTGAAAGTTTCATAAGGACAGAACACTTCTCTTCTGCTCTTCATTGAATTTCCAGTGCCTGTCATATCTTAGTTGATCTGAGCTGGCATAACAAAATACCACAGACTGGGTGGCAACAGACATTTATTCTTCACAACCCTGGAGGCTGGAAGTCTATGATCAAAGTGCCAGCATGTTCAGGTACTGGTGATAGCTCTCCTCTTAATTTGCAGATAGCTGCCTTCCTGCTGTATCCTCACATGGTAGAGAGAGAAAGAGATCTCTCTCTTCCCCTTCTTATAAGAGAGAAAAGAGACTTCTCTCTCTCTTCTTCTTACTGGATTAAGGCCCCATCCTTATAACCTGATTTAACCTTAGAAACCTCCTAAAGACCTATCTCCAGATACAGTCACTTCGGTGGTTAGGACTCACAGCTACAATGAACATTGTCCAATGATTTCCTCTTTGCTAAAACCAAGTGATTTCCTCTTTGCTAAAACCAAACTTTTAATTCTCATTCAGAGTCTCTACATTTGGCCATGCAGTTTGTATGCCATTTCTGTAAAATCTGGGGGCACCTTTCACAGACTAGCACCCTCTAGAATTATGTAGTGTACAACCTGCACATTAAAGGCAGTATCTGGTCTTCTATGTCTCGCTACAACGTTCAATATTACTAACGAATCCCTCCTTCTGGAAGATATTCATCCCTTGACTTCCATAACACTGTATCCTGATTTTCAATCCTATCTTTCTTACTACTCTTTTTTTCCTACTTTGTGATTTTTTTTTCCTGTCCATCCCTTAAATGTTCCTAGGCCCTCTTCTTTCTCACTCCATTCACACTCTGCACGGTCATCTCATCTACTTTCACAGCTTGACTCACCACTTAAATGCTGATGACTCCCAAATCCACACTTTCAGTTCAGATCTCTGCTCTGAATCCCATAACCATAGAACCAGCAGCCTTCCAGAAATCTCTTTTTAAATGTCCTTTTAGGCCATATAAACTTGATGTGCCCCAAACTGTGTCAAAATGGACTAAGAAGTGAAAGCAGAGGACACCACCTCTGACGCAAAGCCCACCCCGCCAGACTTCACAAACGGAGACCAATTTTGTTATTTTCTGGTTTTAGGGTTTTCATTGTTATTTTTTGCTTTTGGTTTTGGTTCTGGCCCACATTTCATGTATCTCAGGCCTGAAGGTAGAGTAGGAGTCCCCTTTTGTCCCTGTGGACATTGTAGACTGTCTCAAAATTCCATTCTAAATTCCCAGTCACATGCCTTACCATATGCCAGTGGCTGGAAAACTAAAGCTCAAATGTCCCAGATTCCCTTACAGCTCAAGTTCCACACATGACCTAGCTTTCCCCAAGCTGATACACTGCTCAATATTATGAAAGCAGAAGTGATGAGTATATTTGTGCTGTTTCTTCTAGCAAGCTTGGTTTTGAAGGTACTTAGTCTGCGGCAAAAGTTAGTGATTCCAATGTCCAGTTCCTAGTTCTGTGGGGACTAAGAGGCAGCGTGTGACACTTCCATTTCCTGGCATTGGTCAGGGCTAAACAAGTGTGGTTCTGGAGCCAACAGCTGTGGATGCTATTTCTTCAGTTTCCTGATCCTTTATGTTCTTCTGAGGGCCATTTCACACCTTCATGGGGTGAGGAAGACAGGAGACAAAGTCCAGGGTTTGCTCAGGGTCGGGAGACTGTAAGAGGGAACTCCTACATAAAGCTGGGTTATAATATCAGTATAAGGGTGAATGAGAAATAAACCTGTTGCTCAGAAGGACAAAGAAGGAAAGCTGCCTATCTCCACTTTGGTATTCAGTAGAAGGAAAGGAAAAAATCTTCTCCTCAGGGTACTGAAGAATTTCTTAAACAAAAAGTACAGAACATAAAGGAGATGATTAATAAATTTATCTATATTATTTTACAAATTCTGTTCATCAAAGGATACCACAAAGAGTGAAATACAAGTTATATAAACTGGCAAAAGATATTTGCAATACAATAACCAACAAATAATTAGTATTCAGAGTACATAAAGAGCTTCCAAAAATCAAAGCTACATATTAGAAAAACAGGCAAGGAAAAAAAGACATTTCACAGAAAACACAAACAGCCTTAAACAATGAAAAGATGTTAAATGTTGGCAAAGATGTGGAATCACAGCAATGTTTAACTGCTGCTCATGGGACTGTCATTTGAAAACAACTTAGCATTGCCCAGTAAAGGTGAAGAATCACATATCCTGCAACATACAACTCCATTTCCAGTAATATACTCCTGCCTATGTTTGTCAAGATATGGACAAGTAGCATGGCTTGTAAGAGCAAAACAACTAGATTTAACTCAATGGTAGAGTGAATTATAAATTGTGATATATTAATACACTGGAATACTACACAAAAGTGAAAAACTGGAGCTACACTACATGCTGATATTAAGTAAAAGCAGCAATTCCCAGAAGAATACCCACCTATGTTGTGATTTCATTTACAGAAAGTAGACAAACAAAACACTTCCAGAAACAAGAAAAACACTTATTTTATACACAGATACATTTTAAATTATATTGTTAAATAGGTAATAAATTAAGATGATTTGATAGGTGATAAATTTAGCATTCTTTCAGCATAGCATCTGATAGATTACTTTTAGATTCCAATATTTTACTTTATTGTTTCCTTTAATTAAAACAGATGCTTCTAAGTTCATCTTTAATATTTATACCAAATGCATATATTTATAAATGTAAAATATGTTTGTATAGTTCAAAGAAATACTTAAAGAGAAGCAAATACCAATACACCCACCACCCAGGTAAGTACAACATTACCACTACTTTAGAAGTCCCCTCAGGATCCCTCTCTAATTGTATACTCCTCCTTCCCCCTAGACTTAACAATGATATTGAATTATTCCTCAGGCAGGTTTTTAACAGGTTTTATATATATATGTTTTATTTTATATGCATATAATATATATACCTTTATATACATTATTTTATATAAATATAAAAATATTTAAATAATATTTTTATGTAACTATGTATTTTATATCTATTTTTAATAAATATATTTTTATTTTATAAGTTAGTTTCAATAATTATATATGAATATGTATTTTATTATGTATATATATAAACATTTTATTTTATATATAAAACTATAGTGACAGAAAGCAAATCAGTGGTTGCCCAAGGCTGGGCTTGGAAACAGGGCAAATGGGCCTAAGAAAACTTTCTGAGGTAAGAGAAAGATTTTAAAACTGTTATCATTGAATTGTATTCTTACAATAAATAAATTTTATGGTTTACAAATTATACTTAAAAATCTGTAAAAAAAATACATACATAGATTTCACAATCTCCTTTGGGAAGACTCTGTGACTAGCCCAGGCAACATTTGCTCACATTCCTCTGTTACAGTACTTATCAAATCAGGCTACACTGCTTGGCCTATTTTCAACTACAGTTTAAAGCTCCTAGAGGACCAGAATGTTTTTTCAATCTTGTACCACTCTCTTCTACAACCTATCCCATTACATCCTAGAGCAGTGTTTGAACTTCTCTTGCTTATTGAGAAGGTGTGACATTGCATAATACCCTGATGGAGGAGCAAAGGCAGTAAAGAGAGTGTGGGGTGAGGTGCACAAGCTCAGGACCCTCACTGTCAGGTTCAACTGTAACTGCACTGCTGGTAAAAGTGTAATCTGAGGCAATTTATTTAATCTTCTGTGCCTCAGTTCGCTTATCTATAAAATTGAGATGACAGATTATCTCCTTCAAGATAATCTATCCTTCTATCCTTATACTATAAGGAATGAATAATATAAAACATTCAAAAGAATGCCTACCTAATAAGCATAAAAAAAGGTACTGGACATCATTATCACTAGGAAAAAGCAAACTAAAACTATAATGATATACCACTATACATCTACAGAATGTCTAAAGTTACAAAGTCTGAAAATACCACCTGTAGACAAAAGGTGTAGAGCAACTGGAATTCTCATCACTGCTGCTGGAAGTGAACATTCACTTTGGAAAACTACTAGCAGCTTCTAAAAAACTTAAAATACACCTACTCTATGACCCCCCCCCCAAATTCATTCCTATGTATATATCAAAAAGAAATAACAAAACACAAACACATAAAGTCTTTTACAAGAATATTGATAGCGGGCTTCCCTGCTGGCGCGGTGGTTGAGAATCTGCCTGCTAATGCAGGGGACACGGGTTCGAGCCCTGGTCTGGGAGGATCCCACATGCTGTAGAGCAACTAGGCCCGTGAGCCACAGCTACTGAGCCTGCGCGTCTGGAGCCTGTGCTCCGCAACAAGAGAGGCTGCGATAGTGAGAGGCCCGCTCACCGCGATGAAGGCTGGCCCCCACTTGCCACAACTACAGAAAGCCCTAGCACAGAAACGAAGACCCAACACAGCAAAAATAAATAAATTAATTAATAAAAACTCCTACCCCCAACATCTTTAAAAAAAAAGAATACTGATAGCCATTTTATTCATAACCCAAAACTAGAAATTCAAATGTCCATCAGCAGAAAAAATTGATAAATTTTGGTATATTCATAAATGGCATACTACTCAGGAAAGAGGAAGCAAACTACATAACACAAAACATAAATGAGCCTTTAAAACATTATGCTGAGGAAAATAAGTCAGGTGCAAAAGAGTATTTGCTATATGATTCCATTAGCATGAAGGTCAGGAACAGGCAAAACTAGTCTATGGTGATAGACATCAATATACTGGTTGTCTTGTGAGAGGGGAGTATTGCCTGGAAAAGGGCAAAACAACTTTCTGGGGTGATGAAAATATTGTATGTCTTGATCTGATTCGTAGCAGGGCTGGGCTGAAAAAAATTTATCAAGCTGTATACTTTTCTTTTTACTCTATAAATTACACCCAATAAAACACTCAGCATGAAAAGATTTTTTCCTCCAATTAAAATGCTTTTTCAGTTTTTAAAAAATGTTTAAAACAAAAGTATCTGACATGTAGTAAGTATGCAGTCAAAGTCTTCCACTATTATGAGTTCAAGCTGGCTAATCTGTTAGAGTGCATAGGAAATAATCATGATCAAATGTGGCTGAGGAAAAACTTAAACAAAACAGTCTCTCAAAGAAGGGGATGAAAACAATTACATCCACTCTCTCTGCTGAATTGAGAATTCCTTGTAAAGTGCATGGATTACTACCTAGTTTGGACCTCTTTGATACTGCCTCTTGCATACTGCTCTTAGAGAAGTTTAGGGATTTTATCTTTTTTTTAAAAAACATTTACTTTTACCAGGACAACCAATTAAATGCTTTTAAATATTATTCAGGTTTTTCTATTGACTGTTAAATTATACATGAACTTTCTCTTTTAGGCCCATACTGAATACTATATATATAACATGTATGTATATATGTTTATATATATATGTATATGTTTTTATATACATATAAAAATAGGTTTTCTATTTTTTAATATGATCTTGAATTTAATTGTGTGGTGATGACTAAGGTTCACTCATGGTGGGGATAAAATAAACATGGATTATTATCTTCAACCTATGTTTGTGATCCTGCACTTAAAACTTTAAGGTCATGTTAATGTCAGCAGCTAGAGGTAAACTTAATTGTAACTGTGGAAGGTGGGATGCCTTTTGAATACCACTTTGAAATGTTTTCAGTGGATCAGGTAAAATAAGGTAAAAGCTAAGTCAGGTGTGGAGGGATATGTGTGCATGTGTAGGTGTACCCCCAGCATTCCTATACTAGGAAATTATCTGACGATTATACAGTTAGCAATACTCACCTTAGTCACTTGATTCTCAAGACATTCCATCAAACAACCAGAACCTGCTATGCATTTTCTACATTTCCAACAACGAAGAATACTTATTTCTTCTTGATTGCAATTTTTAGTTATCAATTCTTTACTTCTCTTCATCTGTGGGAAAATTAATGCATTCTTAGAATGTTAAACTGTGTCAGGTTAAACTTGATTTTCTAAACCTTTTGAACAGCATTAGCTACATGAGAACCAGAAAGAAGAGAATTATCATTTATTGAGGTTCCTACTAGTCTTAGGCTAGGGGTGCTCTATAAACTATATCCAGGATTAATTCTGATAATGATGCATTATATTAGTGACTACCAGCTTCTTTTATTTTTGCAGAACATTTTGTCTATTTCTTTCCATTTGTTCTGACTAAAAGTGGTAAAAGATAAGAACAGTTAAATAAGTTACTCCAGTAACTTTAAAACTCATAACAAAGAACTATAAATATTCTTACAAATAGGATATTTTGAATAGCCACAGCATTAAATTTTAAATAAAACAGGATTTACTGAGTTGTAGTTAATTCTGTGACAATTAGAAGTAATTACTTCACACTGGTCAGAATGGCCATCATTCTGGAGAAAAGGGAACCCTCTTGTACTGTTGGTGGGAATGTAAATTGATACAACCACTATGGAGAACAGTATGGAAGTTCCTTAAGAAACTAAAAATAGAACTACCATATGAGCCAGCAATCCTCCTACTGGTCATATACCCAGAGAAGACCATAATTCAAAAAGACATATGCACCCCAATGTTCATTGCAGTACTATTCACAATAGGCAGGACATGGAAGCAACCTAAATGTCCATCAACAGAGGAATGGATAAGGAAGATGCACAATGGAATATTACTCAGCCATTAAAAGAAACGAAATCTGGTCATTTGTGGAGACGTGGATGGACCTAGAGACTGTCATACAGAGTGAAGTAAGTCAGAAAGAGAAAAACAAATATCGTTTACTAACGCATATATGTGGAATCTAAAAAAATGGTATAGATGATCTTATTTGCAAAGCAGAAATACAGACACAGATGTAGAGAACAAATGTATGGACACCAAGGGGTAAAAGGGGGTGGGATGAATTGGGAGATGGGGATTGACATATATACACTATTGATAGTATGTATGAAATAGATAACTAATGAGAACCTACTGTATAGCACAGGGAACTCTACTCAATGCTCTGTGATGACCTAAATGGGAAGGAAATCCAAAAAAGAGGAGATATATGTATATGTATAGCTGACTCGCTTTGCTGTACAGTAGAAAATAACACAACATTGTAAAGCAACTGTACTCCAATTAAAAAAAATTACTTCAAATTAATGGGGAAAATCCTGTATCCTAAATGCATTAATTTCTCTTGTATACTGTATTCAGTGGAACAGTTAACTATACTACATCTTGTGCTATGTGCAAAGACTTAGATAATAACCCTACCAATTTTTTAGTCTATTTTTATACTTGAGATTTTATGTCAGTATTGTGATTCAGACCAATATGGGAAAACAGTTTCATACTAATACGGATTCCAAAATAGGTGCAGTGTATTTAACAACCTGCCTGGTAACTATTCATTATAAAGAAAAGAAATGTTAATTTATTAAGCTGTCCACAATGGCCTGCCTAGCTCCCTGGCCACATTTCCTCATTTGTTACATCTTTAATATTTCATTTATTCAACAAACATTTACTGAGAGCTAACCATATGCCCCACAATGAGTCAAACTCTGGGGGCGCAAAGATGAGTAAAACTTATTTTGTCACAGACCTCACTATGCTATAGATCCATAGTTTTCTACCCTAGCTCATTAGAATAACTTGAGAAGCTTTACAAAATAGTGATGCCTAGGCCAGGCCCCACTCTTAGAAATTCTGACTTATTCTGAAATGGGGAGGGAGTTAGGAATGGGTACTTTTTATTAAAAAGTTCCCCAGGTGATTCTATAGTGTGGTCAGGGTGAGGACAGGCTGTGTTAATACACAAACAATTAACTAAGATGTAACAGCTGAAGGAACAAGAGAGGGAACATAGATGGACTTTAACCAAATTTAAAGGAAGGATTTGAAGAATTCTGCCTGGAAGGGCACAGCATGCCCTATCTAGCTCTGCCTGACCTTCAGGTGCTAGGCAGCAGTTCAGTCTCCACCGACATCTTCAGAACCCATCCTTAGCCCAGTTGCCACTCTACTTAAGCTTTGTCCTCAATGATCATCAATAATATCTTAATTTGCAAGTGTCCTGACCTCCCCCTGCTTTCATCATTGTTGATGCTCCCCTCCTTAGCTTCATGAGCACTCCTTTCATCTCTCAGTAGTCTTCCTAACATCTTCTATCCTCATCTCCCTTTTAAACACCAATGGTTCTCAACCAGGAATGGAGATTGCAGGGAGGGATAACATCGGAATCAACAAAGGAAAAATTCCATATCCGCCTATGTTCTCCCCTTCCCTGAGATCCATACACACCTCCCCACTTCTCCCCTCCCCTCAGGGTTGTTCCACGCCCTCTTGGAGTGCGAGCATTTAGTTAGAAAAAGCCCTATTGGTGATTCTAATAAGTTTTCTCTGAGAATCACTGAGAATTATACTCTGTGTGACAACTCTTTTATGGCAATGATTTTTAAATCTATACATCTAGTCTGATCTTATTCCAAAGCTCTAAGACCAATATTTTCAAATTCCGAATGTCAAATGCTATCTCTACATGAATCTCCTTTAGGGCCTTTGTAGTGGCTGTTCGCTCTGTCTAGCCTGTACGGTAGCCACTTGTTAGATGTGTTATTAAGCACTCGAAATGTGGCTAATCTGAATTGAGATGCACAGTAAGGGTAAAATATACACTGAATTTTGAATACTGTGTAGAAAAAAAGAATGTTAAATATCTTAATAGTTTTCATATTTATTTCATGTTGAAATCAAATTTTTAATATACTGAGTTAAATAAAATATAATTGTAAAAATTAATTTCACATTTTTTACTTTTTGAATGTGGCTACTGTAAATTTTTAAATTACATATCTGGCTTGTATTATACTCCTACTGGACAGCACCTGTCTAGACCTCCTCGCCCCAGGTCTTTGCATGGTTGGCTCTCTTCTCATCATTCAGAGGTCAGCTCACACTCATGTCCTCATAGGTATGGTATAAGAAGCACATGGGAAGTTTATTTAAACGTATGTCACAGGACCGCAGTCCCAGGAATTCTAATTCAATGTTCCTAGGGTGTGATTCTGCATATTTAACAAGCAACTAGGTGATTCTGTAACAGGTGATCTGAAGATCACACTCTGAGGGACAGAATACAAGCTAAGCTCCATTTGCAACAACATGGATAGACCTGGAGAGTATTAAGCTTAGTGGAATAGGTCAGACAGAGAAAGACAAATATGCTACCACTTATATGCAGAATCTAAAAATTAAAACAGATAAATGTATATAACAAAATAGAAACAGACTCACCGGTCTAGAGAACAAACTAGTGGTTACCAGTGTGGAGAGAGAAAAGGAGAGGGGCAAGATAGGGGTATGGGATTAAGAGCTATGAACCACTATGTATAAAATAGATAAGCAACAAGGATATGTTGTACAGCACAGGGAAATATGGCCATTATTTTGTAATAACTTTAAATAAAGTATAATCTGTAAAAATACTGAATCACTATGTTGTACACCTGAAACTAATATAACATTGTAAATCAACTATACTTCAATTAAGAAAACATACAGTCTGGGCTTCCCTGGTGGCGCAGTGGTTGAGAGTCCACCTGCCGATGCAGGGGACACGGGTTCGTGCCCCGGTCCGGGAGGATCCCACATGCTGCGGAGCAGCTGGGCCCGTGAGCCATGGCCACTGAGCCTGCGCATCCGGAGCTTGTGCCGCAACGGAGAGGCCACAACAGTGAGAGGCCCGCGTACCGCAAAAAAAAAAGAAAAAAAGAAAAAAAAAACAAACATACAGTCTAAGCTTCTTAAGATGTCAAAAAAGGTCCTTTAGGTAGCACAAGGGATTCTTGCGATGGAACTGTTCTGTATCTGATTGTGGTGTTGCTCACATGAATCTACACATGTGATAAAATCGCATATAACTACATACACACACACATGAGTACATGTAACTGGTGAAATCTGAATAAAGTAGATTGTTTGAAGGGTATACAGGATTGCTCCATGAATCTGTAATTCACAATTCACAGTTGAATCTACAACTATTTCAAAGTAAAAAGTTAAAAAAAACCTTTTACCGCATACATTAAAAACTCAAAATTTTAAGAAGTCATAATATTTTTTACCAATTAACTGTCCTGAAATACTTGTATAATCCTCTATATTTTTTCACTATATTTTTAGCTGCATACGTTTTGATTGCCTCTTCTATAACCACTTTGCAATGTCTTCTATAAAGAGAATAAAAAGATCATTTAGTCTTTCCTCTTTAAAAAACAAAAAGGCCCTTTACACTTTTAAAATCCAACACCTAACTAGCTCTCAAGTCTTGGTGTCCCCTCCATGAACACTCCATACCAATACTATGCAGATCTTAGTGCATTTCCCTAAAAATACCTTTTTCTGCTTTCCCACTTTCAAATTTGCCGTTCTCTCTTCCTGTAATATCACTTCCTTTTCCTTTGACTTATTTAAGAAATATTTTTCATCCTTTAAGGCTGAGCTCAAAATTTTCTTTTACAGATGCTCCACAGAAAACTACACTCCCTCCCTCTTCTGTGTTCCCATGGAACTTTGCATGTACCTCTACAGTAGCACTAGTCAAGTTGTATTACACTTATATGTGTGTATGTGTCCTACTAATTTAATGGTGAGGTCCTAAAAAGCACCATGTTCTATTCAAACCTGCATTTTTAAAATCAAATATTGTACCTGGCACCAAAATGACAGTTAACAAGTGTTTGCTGAAATCAAATCAACGAGATCTGGCAGCTCAACTTACAAAAATTCTTTTTCCCATACCAATTATTAAGTATGCCTGCCTAACCAGTGGGGCAAAGCAAATAGAAGTCCGTTAGCAAGGGATGTGAGGAGCCCAAGGGAAGAAACAAAGCTGTGTTTATACATATCTGAACTTGAAAGGAGAACTGGAGACTACACTACAGTGACATATTTATAGGACATCTGAGGTGGCTTCTTTCAGAGAATTTATGCTAAAAGAAGACGTCAAACATGGTAAATGAACCTATTAACAAAATGGTAGTCTTTGAACTGATTTGAATACAGCCTGGTTGTCGGACGCTAACTCAAATCCATCCTTAACTCCAGCTCCCTAGACACTAGTATGGGTTCTAGAAAAGAAGAAGTTGTATAAGTAAACAACTGAAAATCCTGTTTTTTGTTGGGGTCTAAACAATTTTGAGCAGATACACCAAATGGCTTTAACACTCTGAGGACCTGGGGGCAGCAACTAGAGAACTATCAAAGCAAACAGAGGAGTGACCTTGGGAAACAGTAAAACAACATGAAAATGAACTTACTGCTGAACACATATGAATGTCTCACAATGCTCAGGAATACCTGGAAGGACTCTGCAGAGAGTGCTGGGTTCTGAGCCAACAAATGCGAATAACAAACTATAAAATTCTGGTATTACTGTTCATATGACTGTGGTGCAACTTACAGACTGATAAGGTCTAAGAAATTCAGGTAGTTTTCCGCTTTTCTTCCAAATCCTGTGCCTCATCTCTCACTCCAGTTCTCATCAGATCAGATACATGTGTTTTTCTAAAATGGGGTACTCCCTTGGGCCCCAGTTCTTCCCACCTATGTCACAGTCTTTGTTATGGTAACTTTCTTGGCTCCTGCCAAAGCTTGGTCTCTTGGACCAAGCTAGCTGCTAATATCTGCTTGATTTTCTCCATATTGCCTGCTCATAGATTTCCTCTTGCCATAGTTCACTACTTATCCTGATATTCCTGTCACTTTCCAGTATTTCCTTAACACAGCTGGCATATGTAAAGTAACGTTTGGCTGAGTTACGCACGATTCTCAAATACTGACCTATTTCATTACAAAATATCCAAAAAGTCACATTTGTTAACATTACCACCAACCTCAGCCAAAACTTCTTTAATTATTGGGCAGTAGTTAAGCTCATAGTAGTGGATACAAGTTTTTCAAAGTGCTAATTTTTGTTTAAAATTCAAATTTTATCACTTGCAACAAATACCACCAAATATCCATGTCTGAATAACCATAGTTTGTCATTCAAGTAAAAATGGTGTGCTGTGGAAAGGTGGATAGTTCAGCTCTCAACTAAAACAACTGAACAAGGGCTTTTCTTCAAGACTACCCACCATCAGCATTCAGTGTACTACAGAAGTGCTTTATGCATTCTTCCCACTTTTTTTCACATGGAATATTAAAAATATGTATTGAAGAGTAAAGATTTAATAAAATTTATGTTTATTTATTTTTGGCTGCATTGGGTCTTCGTTGCTGTGTGCTGGCTTTCTCTAGTTGCGGCGAGGGCTACCCTTGGTTGTGGCGTGCGGGCTTCTCATTGCGGTGGCTTCTCTTGTTGTGGAGCACAGGCTCTAGGCTTGCGGGCTCTAGAGCACAGGCTCAGTAGTTGTGGCATATGGGCCTAGCTGCTCTGCGGCATATGGGATCTTCCCGGACCAGGGGTCAAACCCGTGGCCCCTGCATTGGCAGGCGGATTCTTAACCACTGTGTCACCAGGGAAGCCCAGGTTTTTTTTTTTTTAACTGCATGTGTATGGCAGTGAAGAATAAAATAGCTACTAATACTGTTTGTCACCACTGCCTTGATTCTGCTAAAGGACCAGAAGCTTTACTCTCTATTGCTTTTCCATGATTAATGAAAATGTTAACAGAGTAGAAAAGGCAAATAACATCTTAGTATTACCAAGAACAGTTTGACCTGATTCTCTGTGGTCCACCAGGGGGTGTGGGCCACATTTTGAGAACTGCTACTTCAGTTCAGCAAAACAGCTGTCCCAAAAATGTTGCCTATGAAAATCTTATTTTCCACAAATATCCTTTAAAATATCTAAGAAGGATAGGTGGGTCCCCATGGAGAAATAGATTTATAACAAAATTTGTAACAATTTATGAAATTTTCTATAAAGTCAACTACTGGAATTATAATCTATACAAAGAAATTTCATTCCTTCATCTGCCTTTTGCTACTTACAACTTTATAATGGTAAAAATCAGCATTTGGCACAGGTCAAATTCTACACTCCTGGGTCTCCAAGGTTTGCTCACCTTCTTTTTATTCATGGATTTAAACTTGAGATGAAGTGGACAAAATATAAATTACTAAAATTTATCTAAAATTAGAAAATAAGAATAAACCAAAAAAACTTTAAAAATTGAAATAGACCTTAAATATCTTCTCTAAAACTCATAAAAAATGGGGGGGCGGTCCAGGTAAAAATGATCTAACTGGCAAATTTTACCAATTCTTTAAGAAATGGATAATCTTTGTAACTTATATAATTGTGGTGGCCAGAAAATATAAAAGGAAGATGAGCTCTGCAAATAAAACATAACCTTGACACACTAACTAGACAAGGAGATATAAAACTACACAAAGAGAGTATAAGAAAATTACATACCAATCTATTTATGAACACAGATGATAAAATCCTAAATAAAATATTAGTCATGGAATCCATCAGTGATGTAAAAGAATAATACATTTTAGCCAAACAAGATTATTTTCAGGAATTCAAGGATGATTCAAAATGAAATAAAAAAGGCCTATTCAATATATTTTACAAACTGTAAGATTAAAAGAAAAAAAAAACACAGGACCACCTCAAAATATGCAAAATAAAACTTTTGGTAAAGTTCAACATTTAGTCATGATAAAAAGACAGCAATACTTAGCATTCTAGAAACAGAAGGAAATTTCATTAACCTGATAAAGAAAGGGCTTACTGAAAATCTTAGCAATTATAATACCTGATGGTAAAACTTTAAAAGCATTCCATGAAAATTAGGAAGAAAACAGAGACAATGATGCTATTTTTCATATTATTCAGCTTTAGAACACAACAGAAGAAAAGTAAATAAGAGGTATAAGGATTGGGAAGATTTAGTAAGTGAAAAAGAAATTAAGTGCCTGTGACACTGTTTTTCTTTTTTGGGCTGCAGATGTTTCCACCTTCTTAGAACTACATTACTCATTTCTAACGTACTACTAGTTTCTCAGTCTGGGCACTTATTATATAGGTGTGCTCACTTTGTGAAAATTCATCAAGCTATATGCTTGTGATATGTTTATTTTTCTACATGTATCTTATTTCATCAACATAACCCCATGCTTGCCTCTGTTTGAGAAGAGTGTGTAAAGAATTCTCAATATGGAGCAATGTCTACAGTAACAATTTTCATCATCTGGTCCTGGTTACACTGTCAGTGTTTATGATACATGGAAGTCGAGGAATTCCATCGACAGAAGGAATCAGAGATGTATTTTCCTACCTCTGCTTATAGGGGGATTACTTATCCACCACCAAGGAAAAAATGGAGAATGGGGAAGATGTAGGAATGTGTCCCTGCTGCTCTCTCATTATAAAAGTGACATATGTGAAAAATCAGCTTATATGTGGATAAACGGTCCACAGAATGACCAAAGAATTGGTTAAATGCTAAAGAAGAGTTTGGAATCCAAATCCTACACAATTGGAAATGGGTCAAGATACAAAAATCCAATTTAAAGATCTCTCACATAGGGACAACACTTTTGTATGTTTGTATTTCATGCAAAGAATTTGAATGTGAAGTATTCCAACTTTTCTACCGTAACAGTAAAGGAAGAAAATTTTAAGCTAGTGTTTTCCAGCAGTTTTATCATCTTTACATGTCACTATCTAATTATTTGGGCAGAGAGAGGGAAGAATGAATAGGTAAAACATAGGAGAATTTTAGGGCAGTGGAACTATAATACAGTGGTGGGTACATGACATTACACATTTGTTAAAACCTATAGAACTATACACAGAGTGAACCCTAATGTAAACTATGGACTTTAGTTAAAAATAATACATCAACATTCAATCATCAACTGTAAAAAGTGTATCACACTAACACAAGAGGTTAATAATAGGAAAAACTGTACAGGGGAGAGGGAGTATATGAGAGCTTTCTATACTTCCTGTGCAATATTTTTGTAAAGATAAAACTGCTCTAAAAGTGTCTTAATTAAAAAATATAATTATTTTGACATATAATAGCATTATCTACTCAAAGTTATTAATATTAACAAATGGGAAAGTATACTTTTGCCTTGTTTATTTAAATGATTGAAAATAGTTTTTCCTTTGAAATCTGACATTAACATTGGTTTTCCAAATGTAAGAAAAACTTCTACCTTGTCAGTATGATACCTGTATTAGTTTACTTGGGCTGCCATAACACAATACCACAGACAGGGTAGCTTAAACAATAGAAATTTATCAGTTCTGAAGGTTGGAAATCTGAGATCAGGGTGACAGAAATTTTGGGTTCTAGTAAGGGCTTTCTTTCTAGCTTGCAGACAGCCACCTCCTTGCCATGTCCTCACATGGCCTTTCCTCTGTGCATGTGCACTTCTGGTGTCTCTTCCTCTTCTTATAAGGACAACAGTCCTACTAGATTAGGGCCCCACCTTTATGAGCTCATTTAACCTTAAAGGTCCTATCTCCAAATACCATCATATTGGGGGTAAGAACTTCAATATATGGATTTGGGAGGGAGACAATTCAGTCTATAACATTCCTCCCTCTTGTCCCCAAAATTCATGTCCTTCTCACATGCAAAATATATTCACCCTATCCTAACAGTCTCAAAAGTCTTAACCCATTCCAGAATCTACTCCAAGTCCAAAGTATCATCTAAATCAAGTGTGGCTGAGATTTGAGGTATGATTCATCCTGAGGCAAAATTCCTCTAACCTGTGAACCTGAGAAAACAGAAGAATTATGTACTTCCAAACTAAAATGGTCGGACAGGCATGGGATAGACATTCCCATTCTAAAAGGGAGAAATCAGAAAAAAGAAAGGAAGGGATGACAGGTCCTAAGCAAGTCCAAAACCTAGCCAGGCAAACTACATTAGACTTAAGGCTCAACAATAATTCTCTTTGGTTCAATGCTTTGCCTGCTGGGGCCCACTATGGTGGTGGCTTTGTCTTCTGCCCACTGGAATGGGTGGCCTCAAGCCCTTGGCCATGGGAGGCAGCTTTGCCCTTGAGGCCATGTACAGGGACATGGTCTGCTGAAACTGAGAGGGTGACTCCACTTTGAAACTCAGGAGGAGACAACTTTACCCTCTGGACCTGAGTGCTCTGGGCCTATGCAGGCAGTGGCAGTCCTGCTGATCTCTGAATTATCTTCAGGATCATTTTTCCCTTTTCTTGAAGGATAAAACATATCTTCAGCCAATTCAGTCTAGAACAGTACCTATAAAACCCAAGCCAGTCTTCTCAATCTTGACATTATTTGAAAGCCCATGTTTTATTGTATGTCTTTCCTTTTATAGAATTCATAGAATAAAATCCTGTGAAAAATATTGAGTTCAAAATTTCTCAAAAGGTAAAAATCATGCTAGTGAACAAGAAAGAAAAATCAAAGGTGAAATGGCCAAAGAATCTGGAGCTCCCTTAACAATTATCTATATATTTCTTAAAAACTGGAACAAGGTATAAACAAAAAGCCAACAGAGGTAAAACTGATAAAAGTGTGGAAGGAGCAATGCATACCAAATTAGAAAATAAAACACTAAACTGAATTAGCCAATTCAGACCATTTCAAGGCAAATAATATCTCTAAATTTTAGGTTTGTTTGTTTGTTTTTAAGGAAAAGCTAATGAAAATGCACTACAGATAAAGTCTGCTGTCAACTTTGACTCTCAATACCATGTTACTACACCTAAATAATGAAGCATCTATATCTCTTATGTCTGCTGAAGATTGGTTTGAAAGTAGGAGGTCTATGGATACACATGTCAGTGGGAGCACATTTAATGCTGATTAGATGGGACTCCTCTTTAATGTGCAAACAAACTAGACGTGAGCTCTTACAAAGGAATGATGCCATGGAGAAAAATACAGACTGTCAGTCTTAGTCTGTTGCAATGATGATAATAGTAAAAAGTCAGAACTATTTGAGGACATTTGAATATTTTCTTTATATACACACCTTTCCTGTATATATAATGTTAACAAAAATACACTGATGTCTGGCAGGACTTTGGAGAGAATGACTACAAAAATCAGAGAGAAAATTACTTGCAGAAAAGGAATATTCTATTACTGATTGAGAAATCCTGCCCATACCCCCTGGGGCCTTATATTAAAGATGTGTATATACTTTTCTTTGCTTAAAAGCACCACGTTGCATTTGTAGCCATGAGACTGAGGCACAATTTGTCACCTAAAGGTTGTAAACTGGAAGTGCTTGGTAGATTATGTCTCCATGAAATAAGAAGCAGTATTTCTTTTGTAATATAAAGAAATGTTCTCAGTATAAAAGAAATCTCATTGTTATATAGGACACAGTAACCTCAGAAGTCATCCACAAATGTTTTCCAGAAGTGGGCTTTGAAGCCAATGATTGTTCACATAAACAGAACATCATGTGTAGTAACTCTGTTGGGAATAAGCTGCACAGATATTGGTTATTTTGTAAAATTGATACCATGTCAGCTCCCCCTGCTTATGTTGAATCTTCTTGATGTGTGTTGTGAACACAGAAGAACTGGAATAAAATGTGCTCAACTCCAAGCAGATACAGAAAAGAAGCATTAATAACACTGCAATCAATGGTCTGTGAAAAATTGCAAAAATATAAATAACTGAGTTTTCAAAGCAGCAGTCACTACACTTGTTTGTAAACTGTTTAAGAACACATCAGGACCCGAAAACTAATCTTACATTAGGCAGAAATTAAAACAGGGTTTTACAGATATAACTCGAGTCCTGTGGAATTTATATGCCTTACATGGTTCAATAGATATTTTTAGAACATGTATTATTTAGTGAAAGCTGGCTTGTAATTCAGGATCCCTCTTACATTAGCTTTCAATCTTTGTCAAGGGTATCAGATACTTTACAGGTACAAATAGGAGACTGGATCAGGTGATTTCTAAACTGTTAATTCTATAATTCTAGACTTGGTAGCTTCAGTGACGAAAATGTTAATTGAAGCCTCCAATTTATTAACTCTACAACTGTCTAAATCACAAATTACAGAGAGACGCCTCAATTTTCTTCAATAACTGTTGGTTTACATACTTCAGGGCTGAACATGATAAAGTCAACTTCAACAACTTTAACTGTTTAAATGGTTCTGCATACACTTTAGTGTTCACATCGAGAGACATTTTTCTTGGAAAGCACCCAACTTTTGTTGACAAAGAATTATTCAGTAGTTCAAACTACCTTATCACCGTCTGGTCACCTCTACCCACCCTCCCTTTTCTTCCCTTCTACCTTCCCTGGGCTTGCTGAACTCTTAGGCATAATACAATGCATATTCCACCTTAAGGAGAAAAGGTAATATAAATTTGATGCTGTAGTAGCTACCAAGTTCATTTACACTCTCACATAGCTTCTTAAACTACACACTACACTTGAAGTTGAATACCATCTCTTTATTCTTTTAAATTTCTCCTTTCCTCTCTTCTTTCTCCCAAACATACCTCAGACACTCAGTCTTGAATGCTCACTGCAGTCTTTGAATCCAAGTGACACCTTTAAGAATTGTAAAAATATCATTGAAGAAATGTAGATACTTTGTAAATTCTGTATTTTGATTAATTTTGCTCAAACTGCTACCACTCTGGTAAAAGAAGGAATCCATTCTAAAAATGGATGAAAGTAGTAGTATGTAGCACCCAAATATTCACTTATTTCTCACATGCTACTTCCTTAGGAAGAAAATATACGAAAAGGTAGAAATTACATACAGAATTAATAGAGTTATGAGGAAAGCTAAAATATACTTTCAAAATGGTGTGTGTCTATTTGTTCTCATATGTAAATCTTAGAAATCACCATATGATGAGTCTACAAAGTTTTGTTCCGAGCAATAGGTATACTCATATTTGGAGATTTTAGAGCAGACTAGGATACATCTGAACATATTTTTTTTTTAACTGCCAAAAATATTTCTGATTGACCAAGAAGAGGCAGTAGCAAGAAGAAAATAAAACCAGGTGATTTTTAAAAATTAATTTTAAGTTGTGTTTTAAGGCTACAGATATTCACTCATTCAGTGAATATTTGCTGAGAACCTACTGTTTTGTCAGGGAACACACACACAAAAAAAATAAAAATAAAAATAAAGCATGTACTGTGAACGCATATGAGAGGGTAAGAGGGGTTCTAAGCCAGTTGGGAGAGAGAGAGAGAGTAGGCAAAATTGTCAGGGTTCTCAGAGGAAAGTATCTAATTAAAGAATTGATGCTGAGGTCAAATGCAGCCTTGTTTCCCCAGGTGCTTCTCAGGCTGATTTGTTAGAATGGAAAATAAGAGCTAAAACATATTTACTTTATGTAAAATATATTAATATGATATGAAGTATGGTCTTAACTGAAAGCTGATAATAAGTAAGTTGTGGAACTCACCATGCTTTTATTGGATGGCTATATTCTTTTTGATGGGTCAAGTATCAATAATCAAAAAAGGATTCAAATGAAAAATTGGTAACAAAAATAAACACACTGGCTTCAAAACCCTTTTTTCGTCTGGGCAAAGGTGTAGTTACACAGAGATGCTTTTTGCTGGATACAGAGGCAGCTATACTAGGTTACTGCAAAAGATTGCCAGATAATGGAGACAAAAAAGTAGTAGGTATCTCCTAGCAGATAAAGCACTGACCTGGAAGCTAAGAAACTTGGGCTTGTTTATTTTACCTATTTATCCCATCATCTTCCCCACAAAAGGGTTTAAAGCTCTTGGCACTTTCATTGTTTGCCTCTGTCTTTCCTGAACAGCCTTTACCTTTGAGTAGTTCACCTGTTACCTAAGCCTCTGTCTAATACTCATGTCACTACACCACCAGGTATTATACTAATGTGTACATTTGTTTCTTCCTCTAAGTTGTAAGTACCCAAAGAAAGGGCATAAGCAGTATCTCAAATCTTCATAGTCCTTTATAATACCACATGATGCTTTTTACATGCCTATATATGTTGTTGACATGAATTAGAGGCAACTAATTTTCTCACTCTGGGCACTGAAAGGAAATTCTAACAGATCACATATAAACCACATTCTTCATTTCACATAAATTCACCTATGAGCCAATTCTATGACTAATTTCATTATACTGCATTACATGGGGAAAAAGTCCAATTTAGAGACTAAAATATAATTAACATTTTCATATGATTCTAGATGAATCAATAGCTTGTCCTAATATACAAGGTGCTTCCAAAAGATTCTGCCCCTGCACTACTAAACTCTTACTTACTCATAATTACTTAAGGATAGAAAAGAAAAATTGGATAAAGTAGCACTTTTTTTTATGCCACTTAGTTTCTGGTATTTTTTTCATTTCCATTATGGTTTATTACAGGATAGTGAATACAGTTCCCTGTGGGATACAGTAGGACCTTGGTGTTTATCTATTTTATGTATAGTAGTTTAAAGTAGCACTTTTTAAATGGCTTACTAGATTTAGTTTTAAATAAGATTCTCTGAGTATAAAGCGGAAATGTGGTTATGAAACTATCAATTTAACTCTCCTACTAGATAAACTCCATTATAATGGAAAAATGTTGCTACAGTAATCCAGCCAAAAGATAAGGCTCAGATTGGTGTGATGGCAGTGGTAGTGGTAAATAATGGTCAAATTCTGGATATACACTGAAGGTAGAACAAACAGGATTTCCAGACAGACTGAATATGGGGTCTAAGAGAAAGAGGAATCAAGGATGGCTCCAAATCTTTTTGCATGAGCAACTGTAAGGATGGAACTGCCATCGACTGATATGGGGACAGATGCAGGTGGAACAGAAAGGGCAGATCAGGAGTTCAGTTTTGGATGTATTAAGTTTGAGATGTCTATTCAACTTTCACAAAGAACTGTTAAGTGTAAGCTGGATTCAAGAATCTGGAGTTCTGAAGAATGTCTGAGCAGGAGCTTTAAATGTGGACAGGTTCTCTAAAGCCATGAAAATGGATGAGATCTATAAGGTTGTAAGTATGGATAGAGAAGAGAACAAAATCCTGAGCCCCGAGCTCACATAGATTTTCTGGGGATCTAAACTTCCTCTCAGTTATGTCTATTAACTTTCACTCATTTCCCCCTGAGTTTTGTAATTCTGGAATATGAATTCATCTTTACCATGAGACAACTGTGGGACCTTGTTTGAGGATCTGCCCCTCCAGGAAGAACAGTTTCACACTGTAACTGCCAGGTGCTTGAGGAACATCACCAGCACAGGAATAGATTTTAGGTAAGTTTCTCAGTTTGGGGCTCCTTGGCTCACCCTGTTAGTATTCAATATAAATCCAAGTACTAAAACCTGAAGTTAAGGATTCTCAGGTGATTTGGAGGATGTCAGAATCGAAAATGAATAAATACAGGAAAAGAATCTACAGACTATTTCTGGGTGAACAAATAGTTGGTGAGGAAAAATTCTCCAGTTCAAAGGTATCATGCTAATAAATGTAGGATGATTAATATAATCACCATTTACAACCCCTAATGAAATGATGGATTTAAGGGAAATAAATCAATGGATACTAAAAACATTTGGAAAAAAGGATGACGGAGCATTTTATAATGTATGTGTAAGGCTGTTACCACCTGAACTCAAAGATCAATCTTAACATCACTCGAAAACAGGACAACTGTACTGGTTTGCTAGGGTTACCATAACAAAATACAACCAACTGGATGGCTTTAACAACAGACTTTTTTTTTTTTTTCCACAGCCTGGAGACTAGAAGTCTAAGATCAAGGGGCCATCAGGGTTGGTTTCTTCTGAGCCTCTCTCCTTGGATGTTAGATGGCTGCCTTCTCATGTGTCCTCACATGATCTTTCTTCTGTAGGCACATACCCTGGTGTCTCTTTGCAAGTCCAAATTTCCCCTACTTATAAAGACACCAGTCAGATTGGATTGAGTCCACCCAAACAGCCTCATTCCAACATAATCACCCTTTAAAGGCCTTATCTCCAAATACAGTCACAGCCTGAGGTACCTACTGGGAATTAGCTCTTCAGTATTTGAATTTGGGGGGATACAATTCACGTTATAACAACAACCAAACATCTTGTGCCTCCTGATGTAATGCAGCTGAAAATACTGAGCACCACCTCTAAAGTATTCTTAAAATAATAATAATAACCTGAACTGAATCAAACCTCTAAATCTAAGAACCACTTTATTTACTACATGAATAGAGGGATGTTGAAATGACACCATGAGGCCACAACTAGCCAAATACAGAAGGTAGTTAATTCTACAACTTGGTTTTCTCAACAAATTAATTTTAAAAGAAGGAGGAGAAACTTAAGAGATTTAAGATGTCTAACAAATGCAAAGTGTAGACCTTGTTTGAATCTTGATTCAAACAAATCAACTCTAAAAAAATATTTTTGAGACAACCAGAGAAAATTATACATGAACTAGGTATTAGATGATATTAAAGAACCATTAATTTTGTTGGACACAATAGATAAAACTGTTGCTATGTTTTTTAAAGGTCCTTAGGCTAGAGATAAATATTCTAATTTTGAGTATTTATAGGCAAAATTGTATAATGTAGAAACAAATTATATATAATGCAGAAAAAAGGAACAAGAATGGAAGAATAATAATAACTATTAAAGCTGGTTGATGGAGACATGATGATTCATTATGCCATTCCTCTATTTTTGTGTATGTTTGAAATTTCTCATAAAAAGTTTCTTTTAAAAAAAATGAACAAACAGAATTTTCAGATGCGACTTTTCTCTACCATCTGCTCAGAGACTAAGCCAATATAGACTTCCTCATAATCTCTGTGTCTGTGGATGCTGTTTTTTTTTTAACCTACTGTTTTACTGAAAATGTTACCCTTCCCAAGCCCTGGCTTTACTCAGGGGACTCAGTTCCCAACTGCCTGCCTCATGTGTACCCAAGGCCTTGGCCTCCTGTATGAGTATATTAGTGAGACTAGCAACCTCACTCTAACACTAAGGGTAGCTTTTATGTCATGTGTCTGTTGCCAAGCTCTCTCCACCTTTCTTCTTTTTAGCTCCTGGGCTTTCTTTTACATTGTTACAAGTTCATCTATGCATTTATGTAGTATATAATCAAATATTTCTAGTGAAGTTCTAGTATTTGTAGCATAGGTTTTCAGGTTATCATAACCAGAAGCCTCCCCTCTGTTAACCACTGCAAGAAAAACTTCTAATTCCAGTTATTTGGCAATGTCACTCAGAGTTATGGTCATGTTCCTTAGGATTTGTTCTGCAAACATCAGAATTCTGAAGGGAAGAGGCAAAGGGAGAGAGGAAGATTAAAGTGGACTGAGGACAAAAGATACCTTGCCAGCTTTTTCAAAAAGGTAGAATGGGACAGAATCTCTCTAACAGGTCAAGGAATAAATATGCGAAGAGAAAGATATTTCATCCCATATGCTCTATAAACAATAAGCAAATGTGTGACCTCAAAAATTCTAGGCCAAGGACTTCCCTGGTGGTGCAGTGGTTGAGAGTCCGCCTGCCGATGCAGGGGACACGGGTTCGTGCCCCGGTCTGGGAAGATCCCACATTCCGTGGAGCGGCTGGGCCTGTGAGCCATGGCCGCTGAGCCTGCGCGTCCGGAGCCTGTGCTCTGCAACGGGAGAGGCCACAACAGTGAGAGGCCCGTGTACTGCAAAAAAAAAAAAAAAAAAAAAAAAAAAATTCTAGACCAAAAATTATGGTTCTAATCACCAAGGCTTTACTTTTTGAAAATCTGAAGCATTTTATCCTCCACACTGAAGGCAGAGCCCTTGTTGAAAACACATAACAAACCATTACTTTCCTGCACCCTTCAGGGGCTTCCCAGTGCTCTGCTGACCAGGCTGCTGTCTGTCCTCAGCCCCAGTCTGCTCTACAGGCCCGCAGTCCAGACTTCTTTCCACTCCTCCACTCCACTGGCTCACTCCCCCTGCTCCTACCCCTGGATCCCTGGAAAGCTTGCCTCTGGCCTCCAGGGAATAGAGCCATATCCTTCAAGTCTCAGCTTAAATGCCTCTCCCTGGAGAAGAAAGGGGAGTGGGTCTTCCTTGACATATTTTTTTCCCCCAGTGACCTTTCCAATTCCCCTTCAGAACATTCATCATGCTTTTAATTACTTGTTCCATGTCTGTCTTCCTTGCTGAGTTGCAAACTCCTTAACAGTTTATAACAGTGCTAGCACAGTTGAATGAATGAGTGAATAAGTAAGCAAGCATAAGCAAGACATTCTTATGCATTCAAAAAAAGGCATTCTTTCCTTACTCTGCTTAAAGTCAGGATACAACTTACTGACATCACCAGGGTAAATTTAGCAAACACCACCAAAGGAAGCTGGTCTCAGCCTTTTTTTTTTTTTTTTTTTTTTTTTGCGGTACGCGGGCCCCTCACTGTTGTGGCCTCTCCCGCTGTGGAGCACAGGCTCCAGACGCACAGGCTCAGAGGCCATGGCCCACAGGCCCAGCCGCTCCGTGGCATGTGGGATCTTCCCAGACCAGGGCACGAACCCGTGTCCCCTGCATCGGCAGGCGGACTCTCAACCACTGCACCACCAGGGAAGCCCTGGTCTCAGCCTTTAAATGCTGTTATAGAGACAATTTTAGAAGCTCCATTTTAGAATATGATCTGAGCTTCATGACATCTTATGTGGTTTGATGACTATATATCACTGGATGTGTTCAAATTATTTATAATCCTCTTTATGAAGCTATCCATCAGAAAATAATACTTTTCTCTTTTTAATTAGCAATGGGACAGAAAGTAATATACTCTCCATATTTTTTAAACTAAAATCTCTACATATAAAGCATGAATTCAAGGGGTTGGAATTATTTTAAATACTACGACTATTTTTGAAGACAGTGATTACTAAATGGCATTAGCTCCTTTAATCATCAGGACATTCCTGTGAAGTAGGGATTGTTAACTCCGTTTTATAAATGAGGAAACTGAGGCCTAGAGAAGTAAAGTAACTTCCCAAACTATCTCCATCATTTTATGAGGAGGAAGTTCCTATTTCTAGAATCTTGAGATTTCTAAGGACAAGAGAAGTGAGGTCGACTGAAGTCCTTACAGAGAGTTCAAAGTTGGGAAGGGGGAAAGTGCTCTCTATTAAGTCATTTACTGGAACAGAGAAGGCAACAAACTTCATTGGCTGCCCTCCTCTATCTGCTGGCATCTTAGGTGACTACAGTAAGAAAAGCAGAAGGTAAGGCATGGAAGCAGTAACTAGCTCTAAGCTTCAAGATCTATATTGTTGTGATCAGCTTTTGGGTGACATGAGAAATACACTTCTTTAGCCATTCTAAAAATAAATCAGGACTCAATAAGTTAGCAAGAGTCCACAAAAACTGCACACACTCCTATCTAACCATATGAATTTTAGTGCATTTTACTTTTAACATTTGCTTTGCCTTTGCTTACTCCCCGCTTTTTTGTAATTACAGAATCTACATCATGATATATCCAATTTGCTATCATTTATTCTCCTGTTCTTATGAGTTTACCACTGTCTGGCAGCAAATGTTTATGAAGACAGCTATTCTAAATAGTCCTCCAGCATGGATCTCCATGGAATTCAGTGATACCTAGATGGTGTGCTAAGATGAAGATTTGGTTTATAATCCTGAAACAGCCATGCTGCACCAGTTGTTTCTTCTGTCTTCCCATTCAGTGAGGTCCTTAGAGGCTCCTGAAATAGGCAGGGTTTAGCCTGCCTTCTTTAAATGTTTCTAGACATCTAAGGCACTTACGTATCTTACATTCTGAACAGCTATTCTGACTCTCAGTAAATCCAATATCCACAGTTTCACAACAAAACTTTTAATGGAGATTAGTAAGATCCCCTAACAAAATTGACTTAATTAGTGAAATTTCTTTCTTTAAAGTTCAATTTTTTGAGAATAACATTATTTAAGAAAGTAGCCATTGCACTTTACCCTTCATACAAAATCTTATAAGGAACCTCAAAATATCAACGTGATAAAAACAATGAGGGGGTTAAATATTTCACTGCTTGCAGAACCCCTGAACACAAATTGAGCACTAGAGATATAAAATACCATATTCATGTGACTAATATATATCAAGTCTGAAATTTATGTTACATTCCAATTCCTCTCAATAATAAATCTTCTTTTGTCCCACAGTATTTCAGAGGTTTCATCTTAGATTGTTTTATTTCTTTTTCTTTCTATACATTTCAATCATGGGGGGGATCTACCGAGACTTAGTGTTAAACAGACAAGGTGAGGAAATTACCCATGGTCACTTTTCTGCCCACCTGCTCAGATCTACGGTGGCACAGCTTGTTGATACACAAAGCACTCAGTCCAGTTTCCCTAACAGGCCTTCACCACCTGGTCCTCTGTTCTCTACTCTGTTCTTCACAAGGGGCATCTTGCACTATCTTTTATTGCCTGTTTCTCCGGGAGCGGAACTGGCGTGACCCATGATGCTGCTATGTATTATCACCAGGGTTCTGTGTGTCTCAGGTCTCCAGATGCTCTGCAGCACCCACCACAAAGGTCTGACATTCTGCCTAGTGCCTTCTTGGAATTTGCTGGGAACCCAGAAAGTGAACTGCCTGAATTTATCAGGCAGTCTGTATCAAGAGGTGAGGGTGGGATAGGGATTTGCAGGTGCTGACGTAGAGAAATTCCCTTCAGTCGAGGACAATCTGCTTCTTAAGGTTACTTCCCCCCAGCTTCAGTGTTTTAGGAGTTTTTTGCTTTTTGGTTTTGCGGTGAGTTTCCATTTTATTCTACATTTTCATAGGAGCTTTAAGAAAAATGAGAAAAAGCTACATTGGAAGCTGCTATTTAGATGCTGTTTTTGAACTGGGAAACTTTTTTACACAAACTGTTAAGGATTAATAATTTTACATATATTCCAGTGATAAAATGTGTGCCATGTTTATTTCTTCATTTATTTATTTATACTCTATCTAGAAGGAATTTATGAAAGTAAGGAAGACAGCTGCAAACCTTAGAAAGACCAAGGTTATGACTACATGTTGAGTCATAAAACTGTTTCAAAACACAGAGCAAAATACTGAAAAATTTTAAATACTGATATCTTTTAAAACTTCAGTATAAGAAAATACAAACAAAATTAAGAGACAACACACAGACAGGAAGAAGAAACTTATAAATATAAGCAAATGGTTAATATCTACAATGGATTCTACAATACAAATTTTAAAAAAGATAAATCTCCAACAGAAAAATTAACACAGAATATAAAATCACTATTGCCAGAGAGGAAACCCAAATGGCCAACAATCATATGAAATGTGCTCAACTTCACCAGAAATTAGGAAAATTAAAATTAAAACAAGATACCATTTCATGCCCATCACAAGTCTGACAAGACCAAGTGTAAACATAATACAAAGCAACAACAAAAATCTCATAAACCACTATTGGGAAGTATAACTAGACACAAGCATTTCGGAAAGCATTTTGGCAAGATCTGCTAAGACAGAACGTGTATATGTGGGTCTGCAGTTCTACTTCTAGGTTTGTATGTATTTAAGGAAATATTATATCATAAAAGAATGTTCACTTTCGCAACATTTTGTAGTAGCAAAAAATTAGAAACAACCAACGTTTCATCAATAGGAGATTTGACAAATTAATTTGTGCTCATTGATACAATGGAATATTATATAGCAATGAAAGTTGATACACTAAAGCTACATGTATGTAGAAAAAATTCCAAAGTATGTTAAACAAGGGGAAAAAAAGGCTGCAGAAATATACATGGTAAAGAATAAAACACACAGCATAGTAATAGCTACAAAAAATTACAGCATGTGCAACAATGTTATAGTTTGTTTACTGTTTTATGTATATACAGCCAAAGTATAAAAACATGAATGGGAATGATAAATACCAAGTTTGGATAATGGTAACCTCTTCAAAGGGATCTAAGGGGGGCTTAAATTGTATCTGTAATGTATTTTTTCTTAAAAAAATCAGAAAAAAATAAAATGTTAATATAAGGTTACATGGTGGAAACATGGGTGTTCATTACATTATTCTCTATACTGTATATTTAGAAGGTTTTATATCTATATTTAAAAATTTAAATTCATTTGCCTTGATAATATGGAAACCACATATTTTGCATCCTATATCATGAGCACCTCTCAATGTGAAAAATCTAAAACATCGTTTTTGCTTTGAAGAGTCCATAAAGCAGCACTAACTTTCCATTTGAGCCTTAATTACTGAGGAGTGCTACATGTACATTAAAGGGGGAGGGGGGAACTACGACCAAAATGATTACCTGTGCTAGTGCTTCTCACATTTGTGCATCTGAAATATCTGAAAGCTTTTTAAAAGAACAGATGTTCAAGATTTATCTTAAACCTGCTTGAAACAGAGTATCTGCAATGAGAGCCACATACACCAAGACTGAACACCACTGATCTATGAAAATGGCACAAAGAGAAAAATGAGCAATCCTGACTAGTTCAGACAAATCATGTGGTTAGAATGGTGAAGGGGCAGTTTTCCCAATGACTATGCAGACAGTTCTGTGTCTCCCACCTGGGCACTGTACAAGCAAAACACAAAATATGAAAAAATGAAATCACTGAGAAGACATGCGTAATGATACCACACCAGCTAACACCACAAAAGAGGGATAGTGGTTCTTATGAAATGCATCAATCATAAAATAAAGTGTTCTTGGATGTTAGTAACTGAATTAGACTAGAAAGAAACAGGTATGCCTTTTATGAAATAACGACAGCACAAAAAGGCTTATGTAACTGTAATCAAAACACTCTCTAGATGATATGATTATAGCACTGGATATTCTTTGCCTCCCTCGCCCCCCACTCCAGAGGTACTTTCCACCCTACCTTGCTCTATTTCCCAGGAGGCTGACTTTTGACCTGCAAAAATAGGGCCCCCTAATCTTCTGCCTTCCGGTTGGATTTGCCAGTGGGAAGCACCACCAGGAAATCAGAGGGCTGGAAGAGAGTGAAGCTGGGGTATTTATTTCCCCATCCTTCCCAATCACAGAAAGGCCAGAGGTCTAGCCAGGCAGTGTTCCCCACATAGCTACCCTCTCTGGGTTTCAGTCATGATCCAATTCTCTCACCCCTTCAGGCCTAGGGATGATAATGGTTTCCACTATTGTTAGTCCTGAGATGCTTCACCATCCACTGCTGGTTTATTTTAACCCAGGAACACTTCTAATATTAATCTTCTGAACTACTCCATTTTGAGCCTGCTATGTATTTTCTACCAGAACGCTGACACAATTATGAAGCATGAAGATATCCTACCCCACTCTCTTAAGTAAAACATCTTTTGTAGATCTAACCTTACAAGTTGAATATGTCCAGCTAGTATCCAGAGTTATAGGTGCTATACATGATTCAAGAAAATACGTATTGAATATTTGACCTGTGCCTTAGAGGGGAAAAAAACTAGGTGGAAACCAAATTCATTCCTACTCCTGGGCATACATCCAGAGAAAACCATAATTCGAAAAGATACATATACCCCAATGTTCACTGTAGCACTATTTACAATAGCCAGGACATGGAAGCAACCTAAATGTCCATCAAAGGATGAATGGTAAAGAAGATGTGGTACATATATACAATAGAATATTAGCCATAAAAAAAGAATGAAATCATGCCATTTGCAGTGACATGGATGGACCTAGAGATTGTCATACTGAGTGAAGTCAGATGGATATCATACGATATCGCTTACATGTGGCATCTAAAAGAAATGGTACAAATGAACTTATTTACAAAACAGAAATAGAGCCACAGATGTAGGAAACAAACTTATGATTACCAAGGGGGGGGATAAATTGAGAGATGGGGATTGACATACACACACTACTATACGTAAAATAGATAATAAGAACCTACCATATAGCACAGGGAACTCTATTCAATACTTTACAATAACCTATATGGGAAAAGAATCTAAAAAAGAGTTGATATACATGTATGTGTAACTGATTCACTTTGCTGTATAGCAGAAACTAACATAACATTGTAAATCAACTATACTCCAATAAAAATTAGTTTAAAAAAACAAAAAACAAATTCAAGGCCAAAATAAAAGAAATTATCAGAAACAGAGAGTAATTAACAAATAGAAAGATATGGTAAACTAAAAACAAGAACTAGGGAGTTAGGGAAGGATTTCTGGGAAAAAAGTAGTATTCCATCTGGGTCTTAAAGGGTAAGAGAGAATTTAGATAGCATTAGCAAGTAGAATGGAGAGGAATGGGCATCTTGAGCAAAGAAAATAATATAAGCCAAAACACTAAATCGGGAAAGGGCATGGTTGTTGGATGAGCAAAAAGTATAATGCCAGACTAGAGTAGAGCAAGCTTTATTTAGGACTCTACAGCCTTAGCTAGTTCTAAGTCAGACAGGTGAAACTATACAAATATTAATTATACAATTTATATATCTTCCAGGAGACCAATGGTCTGGGAAAGAATAAAACCAAAAATTCAAGCAGAATATGGCTAGAAAAATATACCTTAGTTTTAATTTCTAACTCTCTTAAATAAACTTTCACACAGTCCCCAATTTACTCATTATACAATGGGCCCACATATCTATACTATTCATCCCATGCTGCCTAAATTGGTGGTCATATTTCAATTCTGGCTCGTCGGAAAATTTTTTTCACCAGGTTTATGAATAGGCCAGGAGATGCTCAATCAGAATAAGCCTCATGCTTATCTCAGCAATTTTATGAAAGATGTTTTGAAGTTGCTTTTAAAATCTGTGCTAATGACCTACTGCTTGTTTCTAAGGTTTTTCCACCTGTCACACCAGGGAAAGAGATTACAGAACTTGAAGGCAGTTCTATTATTAATAATCTCTAATATTTCTGCTTGCTACAGAGAAATTTATCAAGACAAAAAAAAATGCAACAGCTCCAGTTTCCTCAGCTACATTTTGTAAAAGACTCACCATTCAAGTCATTTCCTCAAATATTTTCTAAAATCAAGAAAAGCAATAAAACATCTTGTTAATTATGTGGCTAATGTTTACTGTACCAAAGATACTTAGCTTTGGTTAATATAATATTATTTTTGTACACATTATTTTATACTAGGGCCAAAAGAAGATATTTTAATGTGGGCATCTTTACGTCACCATTTTATTGGGGACTGCCTACTTATTGGGGCTGTTCTGATGCAGGGAATTCTGACGAGACCTCAAAAATGAACTATTAACCTTCCAAAATGAGAAAAAAAATCATGTTATACATAAAACAGATATTCTCATCCCTTCCCTCTGCTGTTTTCCTTTCTGAACCAACTACTTTCCACCCAAAGGTGGCAATTAAAGATGAAGTAAGGTCAGAGATTAGAGTGAGGGTCAGAGGCAAGGTACAATTTATCAGTGGAATGAGATGGGCATGGACCATTACGTGGGAGACAAACCCCTGTATATAACCAGAAGGTAATGTTTATCATCACACTTGCTCATCTTAGAAAGGGCCATGCTAGGGGAAAATTTCTGCTTGTCAGCTGATAATTTATTTGTCACTTCAATAATCTGCATATCAAAATAGGTGATTTCTTTCAAAGTTACCATTTACTCTCATTTAAAAAGAGAGAATTGGCTGCTAAGTAATGGAACTTTTTTCCATTTGAATATCAAAAGGATAATACCCCTTCTTTTCATATGCTCCTTATTATGTATTTATTATTCAGTGGAATGGAATGGGGTATATTTGCAGCCACAATACTATCCCTGTTCTCAAGCTATTGACTGCATGGAAAATTCCCTACTTCTGATCCCTCAGAGATGATTTCATATGTTTATCATAAAACTCCTGCTTGATGACTTTAGAGGACTAGGCCAATATCTCCTTAACTGCTAATATAGTTATAACAGACTTCTGACACTTATATGATATATAATATGTATAATACAGATACAAAATTTTCAAACAATCCAGAAATGAAGAAAATGAACATATCCAGTAATTGGTGTGATCAAGAAAATCTCTCCCACACACAACTTGCTAATGATTTTTTTGAAAATAGCAATTTTGCATTTTGATGAGGCCATTTTGACCTAGCTATATTACACTCAAAACATATAATGTGGAGCTAAATTTTGATTCTAAATTATTCTACAGATTTACACTTGCATGTATGCGAAGTTCAATTTTTCATATGAAATACAGCCACAAGTTAATACAGTTCCAGTATTATATGTGCTTTACTTAATGTATTCTACTTGAATAAATTTATAGGTTGCAATCCAAATTATTACTTTCAAAATGTTTAACAATATGCAAATGTACACATAGATATACATATATGTATTACAAATGTATACAAGCCTACAAGTAAGCAGTGCCCATTTCAGGGTAGTCACTCTGGGTAGGTTACTTCTAATAATCTTGTCATTAATTAAAACTATTTTTTAAAAGATCTTCTGATGTGGACCATTTTTAAAGACTTAATTTGCTACAATATTGCTTCTGTTTTATGTTTTTTGGTTTTTTGGCCCCGAGGCATGTGGGATCTTAGCTCCCCGACCACGGATTGAACCTGCATCCCCTGCATTGGAAGGCGAAGTCTTAACCACTGGACTGCCAGGGAAGTCCCAAAACTATTTTTAAGACACCCTTTCAAAACTGTCTTCATAGCCTTCATGGTAACTGTTTAAATATCCTTAATAGCAATTAAATCTTGAAGGTAGAGCTGAGTTTTGCAACCATGCAGAAATCATTCTGCCAAGTTTAGCAAATAAGAGATGTTCAAACTGAGTTACAGTTTTCGATTACAAAATATAAACCAAAGACAAGCACTTATAAAAGAGATTCTAAAATCATGTTTTTATGTTGCTTGTAAATCAACTAAATTTTTCAAATATTCAGTAATTGTGAATAGCAGCAGCACTTTTGGAATAAGCATTTAGCCTCCTAAAATAACTACCTGAAACGACCACTCTAAAAAAAACATAACTGACAGCATGTTTGGGGGAAGGGGTAGTGTTTCATGACCCTATAGTCACACTTCGAAGTCACAAAGCAGCTTTCTTCCAAGGAGTTTAAAATATTTTCCAGACACTACTTCATTAATTCTCCAAATATCCCTTTATGAGAGATAGGGCAGATTATCATTCTTTTTTTTCCAGAGTGCTGAGTGAAGATGGTGTAAGGGAAAGAGAATTGTGTTTATTCCATGAGTCAATAGTTAAGTCTAGTCATACTGTGCCCTAAAATGTGTGCTATGTAGTTAGCAATATTTAACTGAACTTTTTTTAGCTTTATTCTGTTTGGTAAAAAGGCATTATATGAGGTAGATGTGTCATAAAATATTACAGGGATTAAAATGATTATTAATTCATTGCATACTTGACTGGAAGAATTCTTGCTTGATGTACAGGAGTTACTTATTAAAGAAGCTAGTGTCTATCCTCAGATACACTCATAAAAGGCCTAGTTAAGTCTATTTTATCAAAGGAAAAAAGCTTGTTTTTTTAAAGACTCTTTTCCTTGAATTTTAGAAGAAAAAATATCTTCACTTTGAAAAACCAAATATATAAATGAAACAGACGAAGAAAAATGGGGCTATAAAAGATCTATTGGCAAAATCATTTAAGAGCAAACCCTAGGGAAACGGGTAAATTGTCGATGGCTCTGGAGAGAGAGCACAACATAATATGCACATGAGTACAAGTTAATTTTCATTGAAATTATTAAAATGATTATTCTTCTAAATGTTTAATTCTTTTGTATGAGAAAAAACTTGCTGCTCAGGCATACCACCATTCCACTTATTCATTAAATAAACATTTAGGGTCTCTGCTATGATAATCACTAGGTATACAGGGGCTCCCAGTGGCCCCATTTTTATATGGGAGATTAATGGTTTGACAGATGAAAAGACAAACAAATTTAGTCCCTACTACGATTCCAATGATCCTATTCAACAAATGGAATGATTCTGGTCTTTTAAGTATCACTTTTAGGGGTACTAGTCCAGGAATATGAAAGGACTCAACTCTATTTTTTTAAAGAAAGGTTTTAGTAATTAATGAGTAAATAAAAATACGCCTATTAGAGGGGCACTCAGCACTACATTTTGTTTGAGGTTGAGTGACTGACCGGACTGAGGACAAGTCTCAGTCAGATAAGCTCTAATCACAGCTCCCACAAGGGCTGCCTGCTTATTTTTTGAAATAATCACTTTTCCTCATGGGTGCCTTAGCTGTCTGGTCTATAAAATGGGTAACTTAATAGTAACCTGTCCACACAATGCTCCTTTGAAATTGACTAATGAATGCTCTCCTAGGTGTTAAAACTATTAGATGCTACAAAAATATTGGGTACTGTCTCGAAAAGAACTCGGTGATATACACGTTAGAGCTAACGAGGGCACTAATAATAAATCCCCGCCACGCTATGGACCCTCTCCCCACCTCTGCCCCGCTGCATTTCAGAGCTTACCCATGACCTCTGCCTGACAACAAGTCTGTATACTCCGGACCCGAGGCTGCAACAAAAGCAGCTGAAACGCCGATACCGAAATGGACCAGACAAAAGAAAGTGGGTCTGTGCGAAGGGAACGGACCGTGGGAGGGGGTGTGTGCCGACTCTCCTCACAAGCTCTGAGATGAAACCGGACACAGCGCCTCAACTCCCACCTGGAGGGCGGCCCACACCGGCCCCAAGGCGCCCCACCGCCGCCCCGCACGCCCCCGCCGCCTCCCGGCTCACATTTCCAGACCCCGTGTAATTCCACCCTCCCTCCGGGTCGCGCCCCGAGGCCGCCGCCGCCGCCGCCGCCCCGCAAGCCTCAGGTGCGAAAGTTAAACCGCCTCCGCATCACCTGAGGCCGCGCCGGGAAGCGGCCGGGCCGGGCCAGCCCAGCCCTCGGCGCGTCCTCCCTGCGCGAGAGTGGGGCCCGAGCCGCCGCGGCCAGGCAGGGCCGGGCCGAGGCCAGACCCTCGGGCGGCCGCACCCCCCCGCCCCCGGGCTCCAAGCCGCCGGCCCTCACCTGCGACCGCGTCCCGGAGCCGTCCGCTCCGCGCGTCGTCCCGGAGCGCCCGGCCGCCCGCAGCCCGGCTCTGAGGACTCGCGGCGGCGGCTCCGGCGGCTGCGGCTCAGTTGGCGGCGATGCAGGTTCGGCGAGACGGGAAGCGACAAGAGCCAAACCCCGCGGAAAGCGCTCGAGCTGCGCCGGCGGCCCGGAGCCCGCGGCCTCGGTTTCGGCTCACGGGCGCTCGCCGCCGCCTCCAGCTCTGCGCACCCACCTCAGCGGGTTCCGGTCCGAGCCGCGCGTGGGCAGCGCCCCGCCCCGCCCCTCCCCTTCGCAGCCCTGACAGCAGCGCCAGCTGCGCCGGGCCGGGCGGCACCGAGGGAAACTTGTGCTCTCTGGTCATCCTTTTACCAGAGCAACAGAAGTTGCGGGTGCCTGCTTCTCCCGTGGCCTCACCCAGCCCCTCCTGTAGTTCAGAGCTCCGAGCCCACCTGCTGAGCCCATTACCTGCTCAGATCGTCTGGCATCCCCCGACCCATCTCCACGCCTAGACTTTTCCTAAGGCAGCGCCACTATCTGAGTTTACTTTTCCCTTCTGATGTCACTGTCCTGGTTGCTTACCTTCTTATGCCTAAGGTTCCATCCAAGTGCAACTGGGATTAACTACTAAAGTGGTTTGTTTCCACTCTTGACAAATTACAGTTTGTAGGTGAGTTAATGACCCGCGGTAAATCAAAAGCGCTTAGTCAGGGAGCTAGGGGGCTGCTTTGAGTAAATGTGGACTTGTCAGCACGTCGTGAACTCTGGATTCAGAGCAATGAAAATAGGTGATCAAAAGAGTATAAATAAGGTTTGGAATATAAAAAAGCAAGTTTTATTAGTTGGCTTGAGGAAGAGGAACGGAGATGGGTGGGGGGACCTCAAAGGACTGTACAGCTTTCTCTGCTAGATATAGACATTTCCATTTACCTGACTGGCTTATTTAGAGCCTTGTTCCAAGACTAAGGTGATATGCAATGATTTCCCACCTGAAAATCCGATGAAATCAACAACAGTAACAATACCGAACAAAAACATCACAGGAAAAGAAAACTACGGACTTTATTAATATTGATACAAAAATCCACAACAAAAAACTAGCAAACCAAATCCAGCAAAGTAGAAATGGCATTTTAAAACATGACCAAGAGGGATTTGTCTAAGGAATGCAAGGTTGGTTCAATAAAAAGAACTATCAATGTAATACACTCTCTTAATAAAATAAAGGACAAAAAGTACAGGATCATCTCAATAGATGAAGAAAAAGCACTTGACAAAATCTAGCACTTTTTCATGATTAAAAACACCCAACAAACTAGGAGTAGAAGAGAATGTCCTCAATCTGATAAAGGAAATCTATTTAAAAAAACCTGAAGTTGGGCTTCTCTGGTGGCGCAGTGGTTGAGAGTCCGCCTGCCGATGCAGGGGACATGGGTTCGTGCCCCGGTCCGGGAAGATCCCACATGCCGTGGAGCAGCTGGGCCCGTGAGCCATGGCCGCTGGGCCTGTGCGTCCGGAGCCCGTGCTCCGCAACGGGAGAGGCCACAACAGTGAGAGGCCTGCGTACCACAAAAAAAAAAAAAAAAACAAAAAACCTGAAGTTAACATCATACTTCATGGTAAAAGAATGAATACTTTCACTTAAGATCAGGGTAAGACAAGGAAGGTCCCACTCTTGCTACTTTTCTTCAACATTGTACTGCAGGTTCTAACCATGGCAATTAGGCAAGGAAAGGTCAAATATCTAATAGTAAATAAAGCAAACAGAAGAAAGAATTATTGAAGAAAATCAGGACAATAGTTCTTAGCCCTGAGGGGCAACAGGATACAAGCTCTCAGCTCAATGGATAAAAATTATCTATGTCAAAGTGTATTTTTATGAAATTTCAAAACACATGGTTCTAGGAGAAAGATCTTAACAGGTTCCTGGGAGGAAAAAATAGATCATTTATGAAGATTCAGAAATCAGAATGGCATTGGACTTTTTGACAGAAACATAAGTAAAAGATAAATTCTGAAGGAAAATTATTTCCAATCTAGAAGTTAATAAAGGTTAAAAAGGGACTTTCCTGGTGGTCCAGTGGTTAACACCTTGCACTCCCAATGCACGGGGCATGGGTTCAGTCCCTGGTCTGGGAACTAAGATACCGCATGCCGCATGGTGCGGCCAAAAATAAAGACAATAAATAAAAATAAAAATAAATAAAGGTTAAAAAAAGACATTTTCAGATATGCAAAGTTTTAAATATTGTTTTCATGCATTCTTTCTCAGAAAACAATTGGAAAATATGCTCTACCACTACAAAGAGGTGAGGTAGGGAGTCTAATAGAAGAGACAGGTGAAGGTTACACCCAAGAAAACTGTGGTAGGTGGAATGGCCACCAAAAGATGTCCACGTCCTAATCCCTGGAATCTGTGAATATACTGCATTGCATAGTAAAAGAGACTTTGCTGATATAGTTAGTTATGAACACAAATATGGAGGTTATCCTGGATTATCCAGGTAGGCTCAATCTAATCTAAAAGCCTTTGCTTTGCATGAGAGCATGAAGAAAATAGATAGTGTCAAATGTGGCAAAGAGTCTGAGGTTGAGGAAAAGCTACTGGGTTTGCTGACCCATGAGGCAACATAGAATAATAGCTCAGGTGTGGGGCTCTGGAATCATAGTGCCCTGGCTTGAATCCCAACTCTACTGTTTATAACCATAAAACCTTAGGACAAGCTTCTTTCTTGCTGTGCCTCAGTTTCTTCATCTGTAAATAGAAGATTATAATAATAACACTATAGAGTTAAGAGGTTTTAATGCTTTTATCCACAAAAAGTGCTTAAAATATCTGGCACATAGTAAATACTCAATAAATATCAGCAGTTGTTAGTATTATTGACAACATTTAAGAAAATAGTTTCTATAGAGCAATAATTAGTTAGGACTCATTTCAGTGAAATGACAGAACTCCAACTCTAGTTGGCCTGAGGAAAGTATTCATTATTTCATAAGAATAAGTCTATTATAGTTTTATGTACCTTTGGATCTAAGTGATCAAATGATGCCATGGACAAAATATCTCCATCTTTTCCCTCTATTTTTGGCTCTGTGTTGGCTTTATTTTTAGGCAACATCAGTCTATGTCATGACAAGATTGGCCACCAGGAACTCTAGGAGTAAATTCAACCAAGTTAGCAACCACAATGGAAAAAGAATACTTCTTTCCCAATAGTTGCCTCAAATTTCTGGAACTGAGTCTCAGTATATAGACCTGGATGGCATGCCCATCCCCATCAATTACTGTCACTAAAAGGAGATAACTAGCAGGTTGGCCAGTTCAGTATTATTTGATCACCCATAAAACTGTGTGTGTGTGTGTGTGTGTGTGTGTGTGTTGGCATGTTGGTGTTGAGGGGAATCAACCTCTTTACTCAGACCACATAGACTGAAAGTGGCAGAGGCATAGTTCCTCAAAGGAATATTGGGTGCTGTTATCAGAACATGGAAATAGATATTTGGTCAGGCAAAAATAAAAGATGTACATTATAAGTGGTGAGTGTAGTTAATTAAACACAGAATGAAAGATTACTGAACATCAGAGAGAGCCCAGCTGAGGCTTGAATGATGCTAGAAATCTGTATGTAGGTTTTGTGACCTTACTCAAAATGTTCAGCATCCCAGGAAGAAAAAAAAAAGACAGTACAATGATGTGATTTACATGAGGTTCAGATTTGGGAAAGTGAACATGGCTAAAGGAGAAGAGCCAAAGGAGTGAAGGTGTCATAAAAGAACTGAAGAAATGGCAATCCATGGGGCCAGGTTGGGCAGAGAGGCAATAAGGCCAGAAAGGTATTGGCAAAGTAATCCCTATGTAGCTGAATGTTCCTGCACTAGTAAAGTTATGAACCTAGTGCTAAAATTATTGAGAAAGGCAAGGCTCCTAGAGATTTGTAGGTAATAGGGATGGAGATGGAAAGAGACCTCAGGAAAAGGTAATTGTTTAGTTTTACTTTTAATTCTCTCTCTTCAGGATGTGTAAGGCTAAGTGGACATATTCCAAATTGAACTGAGGTCAAATCAAATCCGAAAAAGCTGAAGAAATCTTATTTTGTAATTGAAATTAACCAATGCATGCTAATTTATATTTTATTACTATTGGAATGGAATGTAATTCCATTCAAACCACTCTAGTGGCAGTAAATCAGGAGTTTATTATATTAGTTATTAGTTATAAGTATCTTTAATATGGTTACATAATAATTAAATATATATAAATATTATGTCATAATAAATATATAATGAATAAATTAATATTAGTATTGATAAAATCAAGCCAGAATTTTTTCTACCAGTTATGATAATTTTCCAATTCTTAAAACACCTAAGAGGAAAAATCTTTCAAAGAAAATCATGATATTGTGGAAATGTCAAAGAAGATTTGAGATTCATGATTTTTCAACTACATGACCTTAGGCAAGTTATAACTTTAACTCCAAGTTTCCTCAACTATAAAAATGGTTTATCTTAAACGGTATGCCTTAATTGTTGTGATTATCAAAGGAAATTATCAAATGAGAACAATAGGTGCCAGTGTCTTATAAAGAATAAAATTATTTAAATATGTCATTTTTAAAATAAGGAACTGTTTTACAATTTAGATAGCTACTACAGTAACCATTAGGTAGAGTTCACATTAACTTCTAACCTAATTAGAAGGATACACATTTTAACACTAACTTTCATTAAAGTAGTTCCTTCCAAATTATTGAAGTAATTTCCTAATCAATTTGAGTCTGCTTCCCCTCACCTTAGAGTTGTTTTTTCTAAATTAATAATTCAAAGCACTCTTGTGTAACCAATTCACTTATCTAACATTGAGAATATTACTAGTCAAAAGGTTACATACACCTTCCATCTTCAAATGTTGTTATGGGACCTGTTCCAAATGTTAGTTGTTTGGTTTAACAATTTAAATGAAATTGGTTTATGGAAGCAATTGTTATTTATCAGGGAGTAATAAAAATAAAGAGCAGAGAATAAAAAAAAACGTGATTCATATGTGCTGTCTTCCCAAAGCAATCCAGGCAAATATAATCTCTCAAATACTGTGACACTTCTCACTCTAGCTCACTCTCTGGCAGCAGCAAGGTCTCAATCTGTCAGACAGCCTATTGCTTTCCCTGCAAAATGTTGAACCTGCAGTGTGCTTTAATATTTAAGTTTATGGCCTTGGGCACTGTGGACATGAAATTTACAAATTTACCAAAATAGCATCATTCACACTGGTACATATTACTTCATGTATATCTCTGTCCCATATCCTTTAATAATCAGAGTGGCTGTCACTTCTGTCCTTTACTGAAAGGATCACAAGTTTGCAATCCAATAGCTTCATTTGCTAACTTCACTGTAGGTACCAAGTAAAGAAGGCCATGTCTCTAATTCTTCAAAAAAAACAAAGAGATTATAGTTTGAGATTTGCTTTGACAGAGTTAGAGGGCAAAGTTCTAGACACATTGCGTCCATGATAGTAGACATTTTAACTATATATTTAACAGTTTTATCCTTTGCAATATGCATAATGGAACAAATGAAAGCCACTCTGGTGAAAGACTCAAGCCTGTCTCTCTCATTAACTATGTGCTAGTTCTGGTCAAATGACTTAACCTGCCTGAACCTCAGTTTTATTATCTGTAAAGTAACAGAATCATAGAATTTTAGGACTGGAAGGCACCCTAAAAAAACAAGGATGCATGGAAGTTCAGGCCTGTCTTATGTAGTGAGTCTTGAGGCAGAATTCATCTTTAACTTTGGCCTCAGTCTTTGGAGGGCCAAAAAGCCAAATACTGACTAGAGTGTCATTTCTGATAATATAGAGACTTTTTAAATTTTAAAAACCAATCATATTACTATTTTGATATGTTACTAGATCCAAGGTTTAAGGAAAAAATTCTCTCAAGTGATTGTGTGACGCAATGAGCACATGAAAGAAAGAAAAAAAATTTTAAGCTAAGGGCAAGGGCCTCCCTGGTGGCGCAGTGGTTGGGAGTCACCTGCTGATGCAGGGGACACAGGTTCATGCCCCGGTCCAGGAAGATCCCACATGCCGTGGAGTGGCTGGGCCCATGAGCCATGGCCGCTGAGCCTGCGTGTCCGGAGCCTGTGCTCCACAACAGGAGAGGTCACAACAGTGAGAGGCCCGTGTACCACAAAAAAATAAATAAATAAATAAAGTAAGGGCAAGTAAATTAAGTCTGCTTCAGAAAGTGTTTTGCTCAGTCAGGGCATGAGGCTTCAGTGTTTGGGTTTATCATTGAAATTGCATCCATCACTAGTAACAGAATCTTGGGGTTCCGAGAGTTAACAGAGGATAAGTGAGGAAAGTTAAGAGAGGATAACCTTGGTTGGTTATTATTAGAGAGGAAGGAAAGATTAATAATATAACTGCAGTATCCAGTATCGGCAGAACCAGCCAAAACATATCTTGCATCTCCACCAACCTCAAGTGAAGGTGAACGCTTAGTATCACAAACATGCAGTGCAGTTACCATATAAGCAATCTAGTAGCTATGGTGCTAAGTGATGATTAATGATATTATAATGCCAGACTTTTAAAGTAGCTACTATAATTTAATACCAACATTACAGTAATATTTTAAAATAAAACTTCAGCTTTATTTTGATATCCCAGAAATTCATCCTGTGATGGTAATATTTCACTTTGACCTTGACTTTTGTCAAATACAAAGCATTTTGTATAAGCATTCAGTTATTCAATCAAAACATATATTTGGTGCACTTATATGGGAAATTTAGTTCAACTTTCCATCCAATTTAGCAATCGCTTCCAAAATATCCTAGAAGATAGCCATTCAGTTATGATAGGGCTCTTCCATTGATGAGCAATTTACTTCTGAACGAGGCAATAGTTTCCTTGTCTTGTCAGTAGACAGCTCTAATTAATCAAATATTTCATTATGTTGACCTGAACTCTTCTTGCTTAAGAACATTTCATCCAGTGCCCTTAATTCTGTCCTCTTATGTAACATATTAATAGACTAAGCCTGTTTTTATGGGGCTAACCTTCAAAGGTTAGCCCTCTACAGATTTGAAGTCAATCCTTTGTCGTATCTTTTCTAGGCCAAGTGTGATCAGGCCTTTCAACCATTTATGGCACATGCAGACCACACCCTTCACTATCCTAGTGTTCTCTTCTAATATTTGATGTCCCCCTTAATAATGCACGAAACTTAAAAATGAGAACCCAGGACTTAGTGCTTTCATTCACTCAAGACGTTTTTATTGAGCATCTATCACATGGCCTATCTCTAAGGGTAGGATACAGCAGTGAACAAAACAGATAAAAGTCCTTACCCTGTGGAGCTTATATTCTTAATGGGAAAAACAAAAAATAAAAAAGTAAAACATATAGTATGTTAGAAAGTAATATGTGCTGTGGAAAAACACCAAAGCAGTGAAGGGAAATAGGACCTTCTGAGGGCGGAGGTGGGGTTGCAATGTAAAATAGTGATCAGGGAGTCACCAAGAAGGTGACTGTGCCCATTATCTTTTGGTCACCCCTCTAGATCTGCTCTCTTTTCTTATCCCACCTATTCTCCATCTCAGGAGGCTGACCTGTAGAGTAGATCAGCAGTTCCCCTGCCACCTGGCTTCCCGTTTGGGTTAACCATTGGGGATCCTAGTAAGATATTGGAGGGAGGGAGGAGAGTGAGGTCAAGATATTTATTCCTTAGTCGTCACTCAGTGAGGACTCTCAGGTTGACTGTGTCCCTCTGTGAGAAGTTTGGCTCCTCTCAAGGATCTTGGCTCTGCAAAATTCTCTCTCCTTCTGTTTCCAGTAACCACTCCCTTTCTTGTCCCTTTAGGCCTAGGGATGGTGAGCTCTAGGTTACTGCACTATCCTTTGTGGTTTCTTTATATCCACACTTTTGAAAATAGTCCCTTTGTTCACGAGGCTTCTTTGACGTTATCCTATTTCAAGTATGCTATTTCCTGTTGGAACCCTGACTGATACAGTGATATTTGAGCAAATATATGAAAGAGATAAGGGTAAGCCATGTGGAGACATGAAGACACGAGTATTGCAGGAGCAGCAAGTACAAAGGCATATTGCTACAGACACAGTCTGGCAGTGCAAAGCACAGAGGAGCTTTCATCTCCCTTGACCATTACATTATATGTCCATTAGTGTAGTCAAAGATTGTAGTAGCTGTCTCGTGGCAGTTATACTCTGTTTATACTGAACTTATCATAAATTCAAATCCAATTCTTCTGATTCATTAAGATTTTGGAACAAAATACAGAATTTTAACATGTATTTCCATTAACTTTTATCTTTTTGCCATTAAACAAATACTTGATAGGTACCTATTATGTGTCAAATATTGTGCTGCATACTGGGAATTCAATGGTAAGTGAAACAAGAATCGTTTCTACCCTTCTGGAAGCTTCAGCCTAGTATAGGACACAATTAAATAATCACACAAATAAGTCTGTGCAAAGCTTTGTCAATTGTCAGTTCAGAAAGAAGCCCTTGGGACTGGTATACAGCCAGAGAGTAAGAGTGTCATGTAAAATGAGGCTAGAAAGATAAAAAATTGTTATATCATGCAGGGCTTCACGGGATATGATAAATATTTTGTTCTTTGTTGCCAGAGCAGTGAGAATCCATTGAGGAGCTCAAGCAACTGGGTGAATTGCTCAGATTTGTGTTTTGAAAATATTAATCTAGCCATAGTGTGGAGAATGAACTGGAAGGAGTTAAGAATAGATCCAAGAAGACCAATTAGGAGGTCACTGAGAAATGTTGGGATTATGGGTAGAAACAGAATAACCTTCATATTTGAGAGATTTTGAGGGGAAGTTGGTGTCCATGATGACTGTATTATATTTCTTGTTTGCATAACTGGCTGGATGGAAGTAGCACTCAAATTATATAGACAATATTGGAAGAGAAACATGCTGTAGAGAAGAAGAGCAAGAATTTGGTTTGGAATATATAAAACCTAAGATCTCCATAAGATATCCAAGAAGAGAGGTCAACTAGGCAGATGGAAGTATGAGTCTAGAGCTCAAAAGACAAGTCTCTGCGTAACTGGCAATCCATATAGCTGATAACTATCATGTTGGTTTTGTTTAATGATACGAATCTACCAATATTTCAAAAATCTTGATTCTATTATTTAGAGTATTATTAACTGTTTTTACTGCTGAGCTCTCTTAAATTTGGTTATGTGCTTTCCATGTATTTGTCCGAATTGGTGACCATTAAACTGGACAGTGCTAAATCCTAGTCAGGCGATCGGTTTGGAAACCTGGAATTGTAAATGGATCCTGACTGTGATTTGGCACAGCATGTTCTAAGCTGTGGCTGCTCTCTGAACTATTAGCATATATTTTATATTTTTGGCCACGCTTATTATGTCTTCCTAGTCTCTTTCTTCTTGGTATATGTGCCTTTCCTATTTCTGCTGTGTACCTTTTGTTTTCTTTTGTTTTTTTAATTTTTATTGTAGTACAGTTGCTTTACAATGTTGTGTTTGTTTCTACTGTACAGCAAAGTGAATCAGCTATACGTATACATATATTCCCTTTTTTTTTTTGGATTTCCTTCCCATTTAGGTCACCACAGAGAACTGAGTAGAGCGTCCTGTGCTATACAGTAGGTTCTCATTGGTTATCTATTTTATACATAGTATCAATAGTATATATATGTCGATTGCACTCTCCCAGTTCATCCCACCCCCCAGCCCTTACCCCCTTGGTATCCATACGTTTGTTCTCTACGTCTGTGTCTCTATTTCTGCTTTGTAAATAAGATTGTCTATACCAATTTTTTCAGATTTCACATATATGCGTTAACATACCATATTTGTTTCTATCTTTCTAACTTACTTCACTCTGTATGACAGTCTCTAGGTCCATCCATCCATCCATCCACGTCTCTACAAATGACCCTTTTTATGGCTGAGTAATATTCCATTGTATATATGTACCACATCTTTATCCATTCCTCTGTTGATGGACATGTCCTGGCTATTGTAAATAGTGCTGCAATGAACATTGTGGTACATGTCTCTTTTTGAATTATGGTTTTCTCCATGTGTATGCCCAGTAGTAGGATTGCTGGGTCACATGGTGGCTCTATTTTTAGTTTTTTAAGGAACCTCCATACTATTCTCCATAGTGGCTGTATCAATTTACATTCCCACCAACAGTGCAAGAGGGTTCCCTTTTCTCCACACCCTCTCATCTGCTGTGTACTTTTAGTGGGATAGACCTAGAAGATACAATTGGGTAGCTGAAAAAGTAGATAAAAATGAAGAAATAACAAATTTTTAAGGTACCAAATGCTTTAAATGTTTACTTGCAAAAGGACTAATGGGAGAATGTTGTGCACCAATGCTATGTGTTTATTGCTCTCTGGCAAAGCTAGGAAACTCCTATTATTGATTTATAGTGTGTCTTCTCTAGTACCTAGTATGAAAGTAGCAGCTGCTCTATCCCTGGTGTATGCAGAACATGGCTCCATCTCCTCCACTGCTCTATACAGTGTTCCAAATCTCAGCCCCTCATACTCAGAGGTGGGTTCTAAGGCATCTTCGGCATCTTTATATAACCTACAGGTCAGCTGTCCCTCTTCTTCTCAGTCAGCTCTTGTCTCTGTTTCCACAAGAAATTCAACCAAAGCAAGCACATTGCAATCTTTGTAGTTTTGTGGATCCCAGAAGGATCATGTTGCACCTCACATGGCATATCACTTTTAAAATTTTACTTGGCTGTCCCTTCCTGAGTCTTTGCTCCTGGCTGCACAATCACCAGATTCCTCTTTCTGCCCTCTCCACCTCACAGGTCTCAGCTCAGCTCCCCCTGATTGCTGTCCTCCTAGCCCTTCTTTGCTTAAGTATTTCAATCTCCTCTCTCTCTCTCTCTCTCTCTCTCTTTTCCTTCTTCAGAGCAACTTAGCATTTTTCTAATTTCTACCTCTAAACTTTCATACCTCATAGCAAAGTACCCTCCAGGTACCAAGGACTGTTCTCCTATGGCAGTGGGAGATTGTAAATTTATGATGAATTTATAATGAAATACATAATGAATATTTTTATTGTTGGATATTTACAACTTTGTCTCATTCCTTCCACATAGAAGGAAAATCAGCCTATTTTCTGAGTGTCACAGTTCCACCCCAGTGAAGAGAATAGTAATGGGATGAACATAAAATTGGGCTTAACATAGAAGTCATTCCCTGAAACACTGAAAGATCAGGCTGGAGGGGAACACAAGAAAGTTGGGAAAATAAGAGGGGTGGAGGGGATGAATTAGTTGGAGAGGTTGTAAGGAACATAGACATTTTCTGCCCTTAAAATTCTTACATAATAACCTATATGTTATTTGAAAAGAATCAATGAAGGGTAATCCAGTAACTAATAAGGGCTATTAATCTGTAGGTAGAGAAATAGCGTGATATATATGTGTATTAGTTTTAATTTACACTCCAGGATAACTTGCTAATGGTTGAAATAATTAATAAGGAATCCATATCCCAGAGATGTTTAGCTAGTATTTGAAAGACTAACCAGAACAACTAGCTTTATCATTGATCCACACCAAGAGATTTGATAATTCGTACATGGATGTTAGAAATGATTCTTCATTCATGTGGCCAGTTTTGTTCAAAGTATACAGATTGGCAAAAAGAACTTCACGGTTACTTCTACACTTGCATGAGTAGGAAATAAGAATCTAGCAATTCCAAGAGGCTATGCTGTTGAGAACAGCTTGATCCCATGCCTAAAGACTCCATTGCATCACATGTCTAGACATTTTTGGAGGCATCTGTCATCTGATCTTACCAGGAGGTTGGCGGAACCCTACAGCAAGAATATTGTTGCATCTGCCTTGAGTGAATCTTTCTTGCAAAGTGCTTGAAAGAACAAAGGTCAGGGATGTCACTGAATTTACAGAATAAGTTAATTACCTTTTTATCTTTCCATTTTTTTTCTATTGTGGTAAAATACACATAACATAAAATTTACCTTGTAAACCATTCTTAAATGTACAGTTTGATGGTATTCAGTATATTCATAATGTGGTACCACCACCACCATATATCTCCAGAACTCTTCATTTTATAAAACTGAAACTCTGTACCCAGTAAACAATAGACAGTTATTCCCTGCCCTCAGCCACTTGCAATCACCATTCTACTTTCTGTCTCTAGGATTTTGTCTCTTCTAAGAACCTCATGTAAATGGAATCATACAGTATTTGTCCTATTGTGATTGGCTTATTTCACTTAGCATAACATCTTCAAAGTTCCTCCATGTTCAATCATGTGTCAGAATGTCCTTCCTTTTTAAGAATGTATAATATTCCATTCTCTCTTTTTTTTGTTCCTACTTGTTTTCTTGTATTTGTAGCTGTGGCAAATTTTGGTCTGAGACTTGCTTTCATTGTAAGAGTGCATTGTAAGGCTTTGATGGAGAAGAACAAAGATATGTATTGTCCTTACATATCTCTTTGAAACAGGCTATTGTTATTTACCAAAAGTACCTAATAATTAGGAATTATCAAATTGCCTTAGGGCAGTTCTCAACATTTAGGTTATAATATTTATCATCAACATCTTTCAGTGCTCAATTATTAAATCTCAGGATTATAAATCAATTCTCAGAAAAATATAGCCATATTTAGGGAACAATAGTTTTATGTTAAAGTAGGCACGTTTTCAACAATAAAAATTCATATTAAATTATTTGATTATTGCTTTTATTCATTCATTTGAAGGTTTTTTCACAAATAATGTAATTCTAAATAATTCTCTTGAGCTTTAATTTTAAATGGAGTCAGAGCTTGGATTCAGCCTTTAGAAATCTGACTGGCAAAGTTTTTTGGTTTCACATGAATTTTTTTACAGGTGTTCTCATAGCTTAAGGCAGGGGTTACAAAGGAAAAATTTGCTTATAAATGCTGTGTGTGTTCCTAGGACAGTAACCTTTCATTTCTGCATTTTCATTGCAATTGAGAAAGAGCCCAAGGAGGAATTAAGAACAAAGAAATGGAATTAAAAGAGAGCAAATAGAAAATGTTGCCCAAAAGAATCAAACATGATAGGAACTGGAGACAAAAGATATAATCAAGAGCAGACTGATGAAATAAATTAGTGTCTACTGCAAAGTCTTTCTCTTGGGTCTAAGTGTAATAAAATCATAATTTGAAAATGTAAATTAAATGATTTCAACAGTTTTCCAGTATTGGAAAAAATAATGCTTCCTTTGATAGAAGGTAGAATAACATATTTATTAAGTATTACCATGTGCCCTTTTAATAAACAGTACCTTATTTTTCAAATACTTACTCCTCAGCTCAATACTATGGAAGTATCACTTGGTTATTAATCATGCAAGGTCATCATAGTGGGCTAGTGGTATGAATGGTAGAAAGATAAAATGGGCTCATTTAGAGGATATACATTTTCTTATGTAGAAAAGGATATAGAAAAAAGATAAGTGATAACACAGAGCCCCCCCAGATGGGGCAGCAGTTTCCCATGGAGATTTTAGCTGTGGTTGATACCACTGGTACAAAGTGAGGATTCCTCCAGCATGGAAACTTATACTTATGTTCTGTGCCTGTTTGCCCACCAGGTGGAGATGACAGGTGGAAAATAACTCAAAGAAATCCCTAAGTGCATCTTGCAAAACTAGGTAATGTGTTTCCCAAGAGCATCTATCAATACAGTGCACTGAAGAAAATAGAGCTGCTACCATATTACACACTTGGGCATCCTCAATGGCAAAATTGAAGGGGCTAAGGGCTGAAGGTTGAATCAATCTCCAATGGCCAATGATTTATCAATCAGGCCTGTATAATTAAACACTCATAAAAACCCCAAAGGAGGATGTTTGGAGAGTTTCCACATTGGTGATCCAAACTGATTCCATGTGCCACCATGCCAGGCCCTAAACTTCATGAAGACAGAAGCTCTTCATCTGGCTGTTGCATTGTACTCTTTAACATTCTTTGTAATAAACCAGTAATATAGTGAGTAACCTGGTTTCCTGAGTTCTGTGAGCAGCTCTTGCAAATTAATTATACCCAAGGAGGGTGCATGGGAACCTTCAATCTATACCCTGTTTGTGAGAAGTACAGGTAACAAACTCAACTTGCTCTTGGCATCTGAAGTGGAGGGCAGTGGGACTGAGCCCTTAACCTATGGAATCTGATGCTACCTCTGGGTAGATAGAGCCAGTATTGAATTGAATTGTAAGATGGCCAGCTGATGTCTGATAATTGCTTGGTGGTGTGGGAAAACCCCCTCTTCTCACATCAGAATTGGGTACCAGAATCTTTACCAGGTAAATTCACAGTGTGAAAACTCACCCTGCCACACACTTGAAACACAAGCACTTTTCACTATGTGTACTGAGGGATAGAAGGCTACAGAAAATAAAAAAAGTTGAGTATGTATGTATAATATGCATGTAAACATACTATGTTAAGTATGTGTTCATATCAATTTTAGATGAGCAAAGTTTATCCTTTCAAATTCCAGAACTAGAGCCATTTTTCCTGGGTCTCAAATCACCATTCTGAAACCACAGCCACTCGCCCCTGCAAATCCACACTATCTATGAAAAACAGATAACTATTTTACTCTGAGGTCAAATATCAAACTAAAAACGTTAAGGCCCCAAAGGGCTCAAATTGTCAGTGAAATTAGTCATTCTTTAAAAATATACTGTATTTTTCTCATTTTTTCCCCTAGTGACTTCCAAAGTAGCAAGTTGACATCCAAAAGACATTTTAAAAGGAATAGTCAATAGCTTTTCATTATAAAAAATATTCTAACACAGAATAAGACCTATTTAAAGCACTTTTAAATACCAAAGCCTCCTTGTCTCATAATAGTACCTGTATTACAGAAAACATCACTGATGAGAAGACAGGGAATTTAAAACTTACAGGCATTCTTAAAAATACTCTGAACTTGCAAACTTTAATTCACACTTTAGATATTCTTAATAAGAAGAAAGCAAAAACATTAAGGTTTGTGCTTTTGGTAAGGACGAGGCACTTCTGAGCCCTGGTTATATTTGAATGTTTATCCTTTCCTCTAATCGTAGTAGCATAACACCTCCCTTCTAAGTAGAAATTTATGATTGTTTTAAAGTTGCAAGCAGCAATATTTAAATGCAAAAAAAATTTTGAGGATCACGTGTATGACTTTAACATATCTGTGAATTTATGTAACAAGAAATATTTCAGATACCTTGTTGCTTCAATACCTCAATTATGTATAATTCATTATAAAATTTTTTTCATCGAAAGGTTTTGGTGTTTAGAACTTTGGTTGTCTGGCCATCTCATTCTGCTCTAATTTACAGCATAAATTTTGGGCAAGTCATATAAACTCTTTGGGGCTTAATAATCTCATCTGTCAACCTCTTTTTAGTATACATAAATATCTTTATACATATGTATTTTTCTGTGGAGAGAATTCACAACTTTCAATGACTTAAAGAAGTATGTGATACAAAAGGCAAAAAAAATTTTAATTACTGAGTTAACTAATTTTTAAGGCCTTATATTAAATGCTATTCATGTCTGCCCAGATTCCCTTTACTGGTCAGTCCACTTGTCTCAGCTGTTTTCAGTGTCCATGGATAGAACTCACAAATGCCCTCTTCTCTAAAGGAAAACTTTTGGGGAAATGGTAGCCACCTTGCCTGGGAGACTATGCATAACACCACCCCAAATCCTCAACCAGGACAGGGCAGTCCTCAACAAATGACTAATTGGCATGTGGTCCTTGCCTCAAGTTGGAATCAGTTCTGGGGTGCAATTTGAGCTCCAGAACTTCCCTGTGGGATCAGATTGAAGTGTGTATCTAGCAGAGAACACATTCTTGAGCAGCTCCTTCTCTACCCTCCTCCCGCCCCTAGCCTTATCTTGTTTCCCTCTCCTCCTCAGAGCATTCACCCAAAATCACTTGAACAGGAATCTCTGTCTCAGGCTCTGTTCCCAGGGAAATAGATTAAGACAGGCATCTTTGAGTTCTCACATTTTATGAGTCTAGGAGGTAGTTTTAGGATCAGACTCTAAGGATGGGTTTCTGTAGTTAGTTCATTCATTCTGGATTATTCTGGAGGTGGATAACAGTGAGGATGCTATCACTGATGGTAAGTGGAATTTGATAGTCCCTGGCATGCTGCAGTTGAATAGTTGCTTACACTTTATTTAGTTCACCATGGTGAACTGGAATGGGATATAGATGAAAAGGGATCTACTACCTGATGTAATGTCTAGTGGGATTGAGCAATGTGGGGAAATAACTATAAGGACTGATGTTGAGTGGTTCTTGCTATGTGCCATTAATTTGTTTAAGAGAGATGACAAAGCGTGTATCTATTTATCAGCAATATAAAGCAAAGAGTTAGGATAGGAGGGCCTCTTCGGCAACATTCAAGGAGACCCTTATTTCCTGCAGCCAGAGGACATGCCATGCTGAAGGCAAGGCTCAGGACCTAATTGTAAGAGTAGCAGAATTTCAGAGAAGATTGAATTCTCAACCCTGGCAAGTGTCTTACATTAAAGTCAGTGCCCTTTTAAGAGAGTGACCTTGAGTCTTGGGAGGAGGTGTGTGGGTAAATGCACATGAGACCCTTTGAGACCCTTGAACTCCTGCATTCCCTTCAATGCTCTGCACCTGTAGAATTGCCCTACTCCCCTTGTTGGAAGATCACAGTCTATTTGCTTAAGGACTATGCAGAAGCTTCAAATAAGGTGAGTGCCTAACATAATAATCCCCACCCTCCTCAGAATCTTCCCTAGACTTATACTGGCCAGCAGAAAATCAAATCTTAGCAAATCCTGACTGGGGAGATGCTGGATAAGGTAAAGAGAGGAGAGGAGTTATGTGTCAAAATTGCTGCAGCTCCTGGCCCACATCTATCAGTAGAAACCAGGACAGTATGTCTGAGAATCCTGAGGATGCTGAATCAAGAGCGGAGGAATATGTCTGGACATGGGACAGTTTGGTGATATGGAAGCACTCCCCTGTGAATTTATACCCTTGGCAATAATGCTGAGTGATTCTAATACATTCCTGGAATGACTCTTGGACATTTGGAAAGGGTGATGGCTGACACTAAGTGATGTAGAGATGCCAGAGCTGCTGTGGCAAACTGTTGAGAAGAAACCAAAAGGCTTATAGAGGTGGGAATGCTTGCCAGGTTCTAATATTTTTTAAAAAAATGGAACAGCCAACAACGGTCCATGTCCTTTGGGAGGGCCCACATCAGGAGCAGCATCAGAAACAGTTTGTGTTCACAGGGGATAGACAACTGTATGCATACATGGTCAAGGCTATGTTAATTCTGCTCTCTGTCACAATATAGGTTAATATAGGTTAATAACCACAATATAGTGGCTTGGAGTGACTTCCACTTTAACACTTTGGTTTCTGGACCATGCATTCTACCTGTTGGTGATGACTTTGATTGAATATATAAACTGTCTTCTGAGGACAGTGCATCATCCTGACATGGCATCATTCCCAAGCTGGTACTTAAGCTGTACCTTCAAGAAACCATTCTGTTGTTTTATCCTGAGTCAAAAAGTGAGAGATCCCTAAAACTTTCATGGATATGGGAGGCCCTGAATCTTTGTATAGTTTATCTTCCACCCTCTGGAGCACATATATTAAGACACAAGTTATCCACTTGCCTCATGTCTACCAGGTCCAATTAACATATCATCAATATAGTGGACACAGGGAACTCTACTCAATTCTGTAATGACCTGTATGGGAAAAGACTCTAAAAAAGAGTGGATATATGTATATGTATAACTGATTCACTTTGCTGTACAGCAGAAACTAACACAACATTGTAAATCAACTATACTCCAATAAAAATTTAAGAGAAGAATTAAAAAAAGGAAGACACTTAGCATGAAGCCCATGCATTGACCCCCAGTGTCAGCCAATGACTGACTAGCTTGAAAGTAGCAAAAGGGACACTTTTGCCTTAATGTGGGTACAACACTGTAGCACAACTTGGACTCCAGACCATCTCTCTAGGATCAGGGTAAAGGTAGTCTCCAGTGGAGACTATATCCTTCCTTAGTGTTTTTTTTTTCCCTATCAATTCTGCTTCCTTCACTCATCTTTTTCTGAGATCACTCCCTGAAAAAGCAGAATAGAAATCCCTGTCTCAGGCTCTCCTTCCAGGGCAATGAACCTGTGTTAGTTATTGTCTAGTTCTAGCATTCTATGAGTCTCTGATTATCATATGTGGAGTAAAAGTAGTTAGGATTAGTTTACAGGTAGCTAAAGGGCAGGGAAGACCAGGGGAGACAAAAGCAGCAAACCAGTGCTGTTTAGCAGATAGCTTGATCAGGGTCTAGTATGGCAGCCATTTGAGGGGAATGGCAAGTGTGTAATGGGAAGCTGCAAAATTGCTTTGATTGAGCAGCTTCTGTGTGCCAGAGACACAGAGGAAGAGTGCATGAGTGATCACTGGTGGTCACAGTCTAGATCACTGCATCTCAAGCTTTAATGGTCAAACAAGTTGCTCAGGGATTTTTTTAGATGCATATTCTGACTCTGTATTCTCAAGAATTTCCCGGGTGACATCCTACCTGTTGATGCACAGACTACAGTTTGAGTAGTAAGCCTCTAGACCAGAGTACACAAGAGAAATATTAAGACATATGTGTGATTTAAATTTTTTCTAGCAGCCAATTACACATTAAATAAAGAAAAAAATGAGTAAAGTTAATTTTATAATATAGTTCAATTGACCCACTATACCCAAAATACTATCATTTCAACATACAATCAATATGAAAATTATAAATTAGATATATTATATATTTTTGTCTTGTCTTCAAAATCCAGTGTATATTTTATACTTGAGGAACATCTTAATTCATATCTAAATTTTTATCAGAAATATATATGTGTTTGTATTTCATAACGTTTACAGTTGAAAGTAGATTCATGCACTCAAGTTATTCTAAACATACTTAAAATTTCCCAGTAGGTGAATCAAGTATTAGCTTTTAAATGTAAATTAATTAAAACTGAATGCATTTGTAAAAATCAGTTTCTCACTTGCACTAATCATATTTCAAATGCTCAAGAGTCACATGAGGCCATGGTTTACCGTATTAAATGGAGTAGCTGTAAGTCATGTGAGAAAGACAAGAAGAATGCTGATTGAAATGAAGAGAAAGGAGCCTGGGAAGTGGGCTTGAAGAGATTAAACACTGAGGGTTGAAGGGAGTATACTTAAAAAAAAAAAATCTAAGAAGTGACGATTTCTTAGGGAGTAAGTGACAGTGTCTGAGTGAATAATGGAAAAAGCACCTGTCTTTGATCATTTGTGGCTAGAATTATTTTAACTTGTTCTGATAATCCAAAGCACCAATATCTGGTTTTCTGCTATAGCAACCTGGACCCAAGCACTTGCCATCTTGGATTTTACTTAACCAAGTACTAGATGTAGAATATTTCAGTGATTAAAAAACCATGATCCTCAGTGAAGAAGTACTACACCTGGGACCTGCACCATTCTCCACCAGTCTTCTTAGAGATAGGTATATTTGGACTCCTGGCTCTGGCTACAAAGATAAAAAGGCTTGTTGTTCGAGAGGGGTGCCCTCTGTGACCACTACCAACAGGTTTCCTGACTTGGCTGGGATAATTTGCCTAATTCGTTGATTAGGTTCCCTAACAACCCATCTGTTTGTTCCATGGGCCCCCAGTGTGGATCTCATTCTCTTGGACAAGCCTGCCTCCCTCTCTTCCTGCCTCTTTCCCGCATCTTGATGAGGACACAGTCCTAACCAGCTCTCTGGCTCATTCTCTTCAGCTCAGACTGCTGGGGCCAGCTTGAACTGCCTAATCTGATTAGCTGTCCCCTCTGAATGGCTGACCCAGTGTGGTGTCTCTTTGCTGAGCTAGTGAAGGTTTGCTGCCCCCTTCTGGTGTGAATGCTCACTAAATACTATTTGTTTAATGAATTCTGGAAATGCGTTATAATTGCATGTCTTGTCAAATGCAGTGTATAATAAAGAGCTGCATAATTTTAAAAAATTAACTACTGTTTATTGAGCAGCTTCTGTGTGCTAGAGATATTAGGCACTAGAGATACAGCAGTGAATGAGACAGACATAAGTCTGTGCCCTCGTGGAACAGACAAGAAATATATCAACAAGTAAAATCTGTGGGAAATCAGGAATTATAAAAAAATATATTAAATAAAGCTGAGAAGGGAAATAGCAAATGAGGGAAGGCAAATTTCAGATAGGGCCAGGGAAGTTCTCCCTGAAACCTAAAGGACATGAGGGAAAAGAAAGCAATAAACACTGAGGCCAGAGGCTGCTTGGTATGTTTTAGGAACATTAAGGAGGCCAGTGTGGCTGAAGCATTGGAGCAAAGTTACTGTGGGGGAGAAGTAGGACATAGGTTAGAGAGGTAAGAGTGGAAGGGCAGGCGGGAGCAGATTCCACGGGGCCTTGTAGGTAATTATACACACACACACACACACACACACAGACATATATCCACAAACACACATATACATATACAGTTGAACTTTCAAAGTCGTGCATGCATACTTTTACACAATTTTTTTTCCTGTTTCTTTCTTTTTCTCCCAGAGTTTTTTCAATAGTAAATACTACAGTACTATACGATCTATGGTTGGTTGAGTCCACAGATGCAGAGCTGTGTATATGGAGGATCAGCTCTAAGTTACACATGGATTTTCTTGACTGTAGGGAGGGTTGGTACCCCTAAACCCTGGGTTGTTCAAGGGTCAACTGTATAGGTACATACATATTTACATATATATTACTCTGAAACAGATTGGAAGCTAATGGAGAGTTTTGAATAGAGGGAAAATATGACTTGACATATTTAAATAGATCACTGAGGATTATATGATGAGTAGACAGAAGGGGTGGCAAGAGACAAGGTGTGAGACTTCTTAGGAGGCAAGGAGTAACAACAACTTGGACCTGCATGGCAGAGAGAGGTTGTGAGATATGGTCAGGTTCTGGATATATTTGGAAAGCAGAAAATTCGCTGATGGAATGAATGAGGTGTGTGAAAGAGAGGTCTCTAGGGTACCTGGATGACTGAGGAAACAGTTGGAGTTGGCATTTACTGAAATGGAGAAGTCTGGGGGAAGAGCAGATTGGAGGAATAAAGGTAGAGAGGAGAATAAGAATTGTTATTTGGAAATGTTTGAGATGCCTACTGGGCATATACCAAACTGGAAATCAGAGGAGAAACCTAGGGTAATGATAAAATCTTTGGAGATATAGCCTATAGATGGTATTTAGAGCCATAACATTATATGAGATCAAATTAAGAACATTAATTCAGTGTGTTGGAAGTTGTTGATAAAACTGAATCATCACTTGTAATGTGAACATGGTTCTGACTTCAGTGGTGCAGCTTTGAGATTTAAGTGCCCATTTTGCCATGTGATGTATGATGACTTAATTCTCTTACTACTTTTCTCTATTTGAACTATTGTGAAACTGTCGTTCCTATAGCTCACTCTGTAGTTATCTGGTCTTCATGTGGCATGACTGTACCCTTTTATTTTATTTTATTATTTTCTTAGGAGATTGACTTTTTTTTGTTTCTTTTGTTTTTTTTCTTTATGTGTGTATGTGAATCTCTTTTTTTTAATTTTTTAATTTAATTTTATGTATTTTTTAATACAGCACGTTCTCATTAGTCATCAATTTTATACACATCAGTGTATACATGTCAATCCCAATCGCCCAATTCCTCACACCACCACCACCACCCCACCACCGCTTTCCCCCCTTGGTGTCCATACGTTTATTCTCTACATTTGTGTCTCAGTTTCTGCCCTGCAAACTGGTTCATCTGTATCATTTTTCTAGGTTCCACATATATGTGTTAATATACGATATTTGTTTTTCTCTTTCTGACTTACTTCACTCTGTATGACAGTCTCTAGATCCATCCATGTCTCAACAAATGACTCAATTTCATTCCTTTTTATGGCTGAGTAATATTCCATATTCCATTGTATATATGTAGCACTTCTTCTTTATCCATTCATCTGTCAATGGGCATTTAGGTTGCTTCCATGACCTGGCTATTATAAATAGTGCTGCAATGAACATTGGGGTGCATGTGTCTTTTTTTTTTTTTTTTTCCGGTACGCGGGCCTCTCACTGCCGTGGCCTCTCCCGTTGTGGAGCACAGGCTCCGGACGCGCAGGCTCAGCGGCCATGGCTCACGGGCCCAGCCGCTCGGCGGCATGTGGGGTCCTCCCTGACCGGGGCACGAACCCACATCCCCTGCATCGGCAGGTGGACTCTCAACCACTGCGCCACCAGGGAAGCCCAGCATGTGTCTTTTTGAATTACGGTTTTCTCTGGGTATATGCCCAGTAGTGGGATTGCTGGATCATATGGTAATTCTATGTTTAGTTTTTTAAGGATCTCCATACTGTTCTCCATAGTGGCTGTATCAATTTACATTCCCACCAACAGCGCAAGAGGGCTCCCTTTTCTCCACTCTCTCTCCAGCATTTGTTTGTAGATTTTCTGATGATGCCCATTCAAACTGGTGTGAGGTGATACCTCATTGTAGTTTTGATTTGCATTTCTCTAATAATTAGTGATGTTGAGCAGCTTTTCATGGGCTTCTTGGCCATCTGTATGTGTTCTGTGGAGAAATGTCTATTTAGGTCTGCCCATTTTTGGATTGGGTTGTTTGTTTTTTAAATATTGAGCTACATGAGCTGTTTATATATTTTGGAGATTAATCTTCTGTCCGTTGATTCATTTGCAAATATTTTCTCCCATTCTGAGGGTTGTCTTGTTTATGGTTTTCTTTGCTGTGCAAAAGCTTTGAAGTTTCATTAGGTCCCATTTGTTTCTTTTTGTTTTTATTTCCATTACTCTAGGAGGTGGATCAAAAAAGATCTTGCTGTGATTTATGTCAAAGAGTGTTCTTCCTATGTTTTCCTCTAAGAGTTTTATAGTGTCCAGTCTTACATTTAGGTCTCTAATCCATTTTGAGTTTATTTTTGTGTATGGTGTTAGGGAGTGTTCAAATTTCATTCTTTTGCATGTAGCTGTCCAGTTTTCCCAGCACCACTTATTGAAGAGACTGTCTTTTGTCCATTGTATATCCTTGCTTCCTTTGTCATAGATTAGTTGACCCAAGGTGCATGGGTATATCTATGAGTTTTCTATCTTGTTCCATTGATCTATGTTTCTGTTTTTGTGCCAGTACCATATTGTCTTCATTACTGTAGCTTTGTAATATAGTCTGAAGTCAGGGAGTCTGATTCCTCCAGCTCCGTTTTTTTCCCCTCAAGACTGCTTTGGCTATTTGGCGTCTTTTGTGTCTCCATACAAATTTTAAGATTTTTTGTTCTAGTTCTGTAAAAATTGCCATTGGTAATTTGATGGGGATTGCATTGAATCTGTAGATTGCTTTGGGTAGTATATTCATTTTCACAATATTGATTCTTCTAATCCAAGAACATGGTATATCTCTCCATCTGTTGGTATCATCTTTAATTTCTTTCATCAGTGTCTTATAGTTTTCTGCATACAGGTCTTTGGTCTTCCTAGGTAGGTTTATTCCTAGGTATTTTATTCTTATTTTTGCAATGGCAAATGGGAGTATTTCCTTAATTTCCCTTTCAGATTTTTCATTAGTGTATAGGACTGCAAGAGATTTCTGTTTGTTAATTTTGTATCCTGCAACTTTACCAAATTCATTGATTAGCTCTAGTAGTTTTCTGGTGGCATCTTTAGGATTCTCTATGTATAGTATCATGTCATCTGCAAACAGTGACAGTTTTACTTCTTCTTTTCCAATTTGTATTTTTTTATTTCTTTTTCTTCTCTGATTGCCATGGCTAGGACTTCCACAACTATGTTGAATAATAGTGGTGAGAGTGGACATCCTTGTCTTGTTCCTGATCTTAGAGGAAATGCTTTCAGTTTTTCACCATTGAAAATGATGTTTGCTGTGGGTTTGTCATATATGGCCTTTATTATGTTGAGGTAGGTTCCCTCTATGCCCACTTTCTGGAGAGTGTTTATCATAAAGTGGTGTTGAATTTTGACAAAAGCTTTTTCTGCAACTATTGAGATGATCATATGGTTTTTATTCTTCAATTTACTAATATGGTGTACCACATTGATTGATTTGCGTATGTTGAAGAATCCTTGCATCCCTCGGATAAATCCTACTTGATCATGGTGTTTAATCCTTTTAATGTGTTGCTGGATTCTGTTTGCTAGTATTTTGTTGAGGCTTTTTGCATCTATATTCATCAGTGGTCTGTAATTTTCTTTTTTTGTAGTATCTTTGTCTGGTTTTGGTATCAGGGTGATGGTAGCCTCATAGAATGAGTTTGGTAGTGTTCCTTCTCCACAATTTTTGGAAGAGTTTGAGAAGGATGGGTGTCAGCTCTTTTCCAAATGTTTGATAGAATTCACCTGTGAAGCCATCTGGGCCTGGACTTTTGTTTGTTGGATTTTTTTTTTTTTTTTGTATGCAAGCCTCTCACTGTTGTGGCCTCTCCCATTGTGGAACACAGGCTCTGGATGTGCAGGCTCAGCAGCTATGGCTCATGGGCCTAGCCACTCCGCTGCATGTGGGATCTTGCCAGATCGGGGCACGAACCCATGTCCCCTGCATTGGCAGGCAGACTCTTGACCACTGCGCCACCAGGGAAGCCCTGTTGGAAGACTTTTAATCACAGTTTCAATTTCATTACTTGTGATTGGTCTGTTCATATTTTCTGTTTCTTCCTGGTTCAGTCTTAAAAGTTTATACCTGTCTAAGAATTTGTCCATTTCTTTCAGGTTGTCCATTTTATTGGCATAGAGTTGCTTGTAGTAGTGTCTTAGGATGCTTTGTATTTCTGCTGTTTCTGTTGTAACTTCTCTTTTTCATTTCTAATTTTATTGATTTGAGTCCTCCCCTCTTTTTCTTGATGAGTCTGGCTAATGGTTTATCAATTTTATCTTCTCAAATTCCCAGCTTTTAGTTTAATTGATCTTTGCTGTTGTTTTCTTTGTTTCTATTTCATTTATTTCTGCTCTGATATTTATGATTTCTTTCCTTCTGCTAACTTTGGGTTTTGTTTGTTCTTCTTTCTCTAGTTCCTTTAGGTGTAAGGTTAGATTGTTTATTTGAGATTTTTCTTGTTTCTTGAGGTACGCTTGTATAGCTATAAACTTCCCTCTTAGAACTGCTTTTGCTGCATCCCATAGGTTTTGGATCATCGTGTTTTCATTGTCATTTGTCTCTATGTATTTTTTGATTTCCTCTTTGATTTCTTCAGTGATCTGTTGGTTATTTAGTAGTGTATTGTTTAGCCTCCATGTGTTTGTGTTTTTTACATTTTTTTCCCTGTAATTGACTTCTAATCTCATAACTTTGTGGTCAGAAAATATGCTTGACATGATTTCAATTTTCTTAAATTTACTGAGGCTTGATATGTGAACCAAGATTTAATCTATCCTGGAGAATGTTCCATGCGCACTTGAGAAGAAAGTGTAATCTGCTGTGTTTGGATGGAATGTCCTATAAATGTCAATTAAATCTATCTGGTCTATTGTGTCATTTAAAGCTTTTGTTTCCTTATTTATTTTCATTTTGGATGATCTGTCCATTGGTGTAAGTGAGGTGTTAAAATCCCCCAGTATTATTGTGTTACTGTCGATTTCCTCTTTTATAGCTGTTAGCATTCGCCTTATGTATTGAGGTGCTCCTATGTTGGGTGCATATATATTTATAATTGTACATCTTCTTCATGAATTGATCCATTGATCATTATGCAGTGTCCTTCCTTTTCTCTTGTAACATTCTTTATTTTAAGGTCTATTATATCTGATATGAGTATTGCTACTCCAGCTTTCTTTTGATTTCCATTTGCATGGAATATCTTTTTCCATCCCTTCACTTTCAGTCTGTATGTGTCCCTAGGTCCGAACTGGGTCTCTTGTAGACAGCATATATATGGGTCTTGTTTTTGTATCCATTCAGCAAGCCTGTGTCTTTTGGTTGGAGCATTTAATCCAGTCACGTTTAAGGTAATTATCAATATGTTTCTTCCTATGACCATTTTCTTAATTGTTTTGGGTTTGTTTTTGTAGGTCCTTTTCTTCTCTTGTGTTTCCCACTTAGGGAAGTTCGTTTAGCATTTATTGTAGAGCTTGTTTGGTGGTGCTGAATTGTCTTAGCTTTTGCTGTCTGTAAAGGTTTTGATTTCTCCATCTAATCTGAATGAGATCCTTGCTGTTAGAGTAATCTTGGTTGTAGGTTCTTCCCTTTCATCACTTTAAGTATATCATGCCACTCCCTTCTGGATTGCAGAGTTTCTGCTGAGAAATCAGCTGTTAACCTTATGGGAGTTCCCTTGTATGTTGTCATTTTTCCCTTGCTGCTTTCAATAACTTCTCTTTGTCTTTAATTTTTGCCAATTTGATAACTGTGTGTCTCAGCGTGTTTCTCCTTGGGTTTATCCTGTATGGGACTCACTGTGCTTCCTGGACTTGGGTGGCTATTTCCTTTCCATGTTAGGGAAGTTTTCGACGTAATCTCTTCAAACATTTTCTTTGTTCCTTTCTCTCTCTCTTTTCCTTCTGGGACCCCTATGATGTGAATGTTGTTCCATTTAATGTTGTCCCAGAGGTCTTAGGCTGTCTTCATTTCTTTTCATTTTTTTTTCTTTATTCTGTTCCACAGCAGTGAATTCCACCATTCTGTCTTCTAGGTCACTTATCCATTCTTCTGCCTCAGTTATTCTGCTATTGATTCCTTCTAGTGTATTTTTCATTTCAGTTACTGTATTGTTCATCTCTGTTTGTTCTTTAACTTTTCTAGATCTTTGTTAAATATTTCTTGCATCTTCTCAATCTTTGCTCCAGTCTTTTTCCGAGGTCCTGGATCATCTTCACTATCATTATTCTGAATTCTTTTTCTGGAAGGTTGCCTACATCCACTTCATTTAGTTGTTTTTCCGGGGCTTTATCTTGTTTTTTCATCTGTACATAGCTCTCTGCCTTTTCATCTTGTCTATCTTTCTGTGAATGTGGTTTTTGTTCCACAGGCTGCATGATTGTAGTTCTTGCTTCTGCTGTCTGCCCTCTGGTGGATGAGGCTATCCAAGAATCTTGTGCAAGTTTCCTAATGGGAGGGGCTGGTCTCTGTACCGTTTTATGAATTAATTCCATGTCTGACTTTTTCTCCTTATTTCAATCATAATTAAAATAGCTGTTAGAAGTAACAGTTTGTGAGCATGAGTGCAAATACTGCCAGTGTTACGGAGTACCTGCCATGCCTTTCCCATCTCAACATCCTCCTATTCAACTAGAAAATTTCCATTTAGCTTTTAAGCCTCAGTTTATATGTCTTCCCCTCACCAGAAGCCCTTCTTGATGTCTCTGGGCAATGCCAATTGCTCCCTTTTCTGTGTTTTCATGACGCCTCTCTTTACCTGTTTTATGGTCCTTGTGATGTAGCTAATCATTAGCTTTCATATCCTTTCATTCATGTGATTTTAATGCCCTAGAGGGCAGGGACTGTATGTTATTCATTTTTTGTATGCTTGGTGACAATTACTGTTATATAGTGAGTGCTCAATAAATATTAAATGAGTAAATAATATAATTAATGCTAAACAAAATGATGGGCTTTTCATTTTGGTCACTTTTTTGTTACATAAATTAAAATCATATAATTTCAAAAGCTATTTCATAGGTGCCTTTAAATAAAGGAGGAAAAGAGTTCTTTATTTCTCTCTGAGCTGTATAAGTAGTTGCCTGGGTTTATATTTCATTTGACATTAATTCTGTTGGCCACAGTAGACTGCCTGAAGAGCTGTCAGACTTCTTCCTTCACAGCTGCTCTTTTGCATGTCTCACATCAAAGCACTATATGGAAGTTTTTTCATATTGAGGCTTTCTGGCTCCTTGTACTAGTTTGGAAAAAGGATCCATTTGGGAGATTAACTGTGTGGTTCCTTAATGTTGACTAAGTCTTTTCACCAAGAATTATTGCTGTGGTTTTCCTTGGCTTAACCCCACACCTGTTCTTAGACCATTACTGGCTCAGAAGTTTTGTCCTTTATGTGCTTGTTTTAACCAGTTTAAGTTTTGTTCCCATTATTTATTTTGCAAGCCTTTATGCAGCTGCTAAGTTATTTTTATATTTAGGAAAGTGGCCTTAAAGCCTCTTTGTCCCAAGAAGTTTATACGGAAAACAGCAGCCATTCAATCTTGTACCCAGGCAAACAATCTTTAAACAGATACCTACTGAACACTTTTATGTGCCAGGAATTATTTTGGGTGGTAGAGACACAGTAGTGAATACAATAAAGTTCCTTGCTCCCTTGGCACATACTTTCCAGTAGATAGAAGATAGATAATAACAAATAAACAAGTATACCCCTTTACTTCATAGCATATAATTATCAGATTGTTATCTCAGCTCCCAATCTTATGGCTTCTGGTCAGGTTGTGAAAGCATTGGCCAGCGATCAGAGGGTGGAAAAATAGGTTGAGATATTTATTCCCCTCTCACTCTGTAACTAGCAGCATGGTTCTGGTGGTCCTGCATTACTCTACAGCCACAGCTCCTGTCAGATGGCACATCTGTGGGTCCAGCTCTTGCCACTTCTGGTAACACTGATTACTACCTTGCCCCTTCAGGCCTAAGGGTAGCAACAGTTTTGTGCTATAATAGCCATACTGTGCACACCTCTATAAATAGAATATACTTTTAAGTCTCTTCATTTAAACCCATTTGGGTATGCCTTCTGTTTCCTGTGAAGACCATGAACGATACAGCAGGGATGTTAAAGGATAATCACCCACACACATAGATGCTCCTTCCATCAATTTCTATGAAGGAAGAATATTCTAGTCCTGTATCTTACACATCAGAGGTACTTAAATATATTTTGTTACTGATAACAAAAAATCTCTGAAAAATCTAATCTTGGGGCCCCAGCGCCCTTGGCAAATAGGCTCACACAGATCTCATCCATTCTTTGAGGTTAGTTTTACCTATAATTTGGTTTCATGAACACAAACTATTATAGATATGTACTACATGTCTTCAGATGAAACTGTCAAAAGGTTAATACTCCAAAAACCTGGAAATCTCTTCATATTAATTAGAGAAGTAATATTTTAGGGAAATAGAGGCTTACTGATTTAAACAATATGAATATTATTGTAACTACCAGTGGTGAAAGTGTATTTGCTATATGATTTACAGAATGGGGTAAAAGTGTTATCAAATGTATTCTTTTCTCTCCAAGGATATTAAACTCTGGCTACTTCTATGGCTACTAGAGAATCATGCACTCTGATGTCTAAGAACATAAAAGTAATCTAACACAATATTCTAAATAATAAAACATGAATTTCTATGACAAAATCTCCAGGAAATAGCTCTCCAGTTTTTGTCAGGATATTTTCAGTTTGCGATATTGTATGATACTACCTTATCATACTACCTTATAGGGGAATCTATGCCATTTGTGATACCTGTAAGTATTAGAAAGTGTTAGAAAACCCTTCCTTATATTCACCTCAAATCAACCTCTCTGTAACTTCCTTTTATTGATCCCAGTTCTGGTTTCACATAAGTGAAAATTACTCAAAGCTGGAGTTAAAAAAAAAAAAAAAAAAAAACTACCTGAAAGGATTAGAGGTAACAGTGCCTACAAGGCCAGGAATAGTTCCTGTTCCCACCAGCCAGACTTTGGAAAACCTCCAAATAAAAAAGACAATGGGTAGAGTACACAGAAGGTTTTGCTTCTTGATGGGGAGTAATGAGCCCTACACTAAATAGTGCTCCATTCAACCAAATAAATCTTAAAGTAAGACCTGAAGGGAGAAAACTGTTTCCAAGCAGCTTAACTGAATCCTGGGGTGGGGGTGGGGGAACTCTCAAGAATATTTATGAAAGTAAAATATCCAGAATTTAACAAGGTAAAATTCATGTTTGGCCTCATGTTAAAGTTACCTGGCATGTATAGAAACAGGAAAACAGAACCCATAATGAGGAGATAAATCAATTAATTGGGACTGACACTGATATTAAAATTAGCAAAGACACTAAAATAGTTATTTTAACTGTATTCTTTAAGCTTGAAAAGTTAAATAGAAACATGAAAATATAAGAAAATCAAATCTAAATTCTACAGATGAAGTTTACAATGTTGACATGAAAAATATACTAGATGGAATTATAATAGATTATACACTGCAGGTAGAAAAAGTAGAGAAGTTCAAGAAATACCAATAGAATCCACAGAAAATGAAACACAGGGAGAAGTCAATTTAAAAAAAATTAACAGAGAGTCTTGATCTGTGCGATAACTTTAAGTGGCCTAATATACATGTAATTGGAAAAGTATTTGAAGAAGTAATGGTCAAAATTTTTCTAAATTTGATGAAAACTATAAAACCATAGAAATAAGAAGGTCAATAAATCTCAGTCACAAGAAAAAGAAGAAAACTACAGCAAGGCACATCATAATTAAATTGCTTAATGCTAATAATCAAGAGAAAAAATTAAATGCATCCAGAGTAGACAAAAGCCAACAGCAGAGATAAAATAGAATCATGAAAACTATTCAATAACAAAAAGTCAGAGAAATGGGGAAAGGAAAATAAAAAACAGATGGGACAAAGGGAAGAGAAATAGCAAGGGGTCTGAATGGCCACCATCAAAAAAATCTACAAACAATAAATGTTGGAGAGGGTGTGAAGAAAAGGGAACCCTCTTGCACTGTTGGTGGGGATATAAATTGATACAGCCACTACAGAGAACAGTATGGAGGTTCCTTAAAAAAGTAAAAATAGAACTACCATATGACCCAGCAATCCCACTACTGGACATATACCCTGAGAAAAACATAATTCAAAAAGAGACACGTACTACAATGTTCATTGCAGCACTATTTACAATAGCCAGGACATGGAAGCAACCTAGGTGTCCATCGACAGATGAATGGATAAAGAAGATGTGGAACTATATACAATGGAATATTACTCAGCCATAAAAAGAAATGAAATTGAGTTATTTATAGTGAGGTGGATGGACCTAGACTCTGTCACACAGAGTGAAGTAAGTCAGGAGGAGAAAAACAAATACCGTATGCTAACACATATATATATGGAATCTAAAAAAAAAAAAAAAAGTTTCTGATGAACCTAGGGGAAGGACAGGAATAAAGACACAGATATACAGAATGGACTTGAGGACATGGGGAGGGGGAAGGGTAAGCTGGGATGAAGTGACAGAGTAGCATTGACATATATACACTACCAAATGTAAAATAGATAGCTCGTGGGAAGCAGCTACATAACACAGGGAGATCAGCTCGGTGCTTTGTGACCACCTAGAGGGGTGGGATAGGGAGGGTGGGAGGGAGGTGCAAGAGCAAGGGGATATGGGGATATATGTATACATATAGCTGATTCACTTTGTTATACAGCAGAAACTAATGTAACATTGTAAAGCAATTATACTCCAATAAAGATGTTAAAAAAAATAATAAAGGAAGGAGTACCTCTAAAAATGGAAATATTAAGATAATAAATTTAAACCTAACCATATCAATAATAACATTAAATATAAATGGTTTAAATCACTCATGGGTCAAAAAATAAATCAAAAGAGAAATTAGAAAGTATTTTGAACTGAATGAAAATGAAAACACAACATATCAAATTTTGTGGGATGCTACTAGATCACTACCAGGAGGAGTTTTTATAGCACTAAATATCAATATTAGAAAAGCAAAAAGTTCTCAAATCAATGACTTCAGTTACCATATTAAGAAAGAATATTTATCCCATTAGGATGGCTACTATAAAAAGAAAAAAAGAACAGAAAATAACAAGTGTTGGCAAGGATGTGGAGAAATTTGAACCCTTTTGGGAGTCTAATGTACTGTTGGTGGGATTGTAAAATGTTACAAGCACTATAGAAAACAGTATAGAGGTTCCTCAAAAATTAAAAATAGAATTACCATATGATCCAGTAATCCCATTTCTGAGTATACATCTAAAAGAACTGAAAACAGGGTTTCAAAGATATATTTGTACAACCATGTTGAAAGAAGTGCTATTCACAATAGTCAAGAGGTGGAAGCAACCTAAATGTTCATAGATGGATGAATGGACAAACAAAATGTGGTATGTACATACAATGGAATATTATTCGGCCTTAAAAAGGAAAGAAATCTTGTCATATGATACAACATGCATGAACCTTGAGGACATTATGCTAAGCGAAATAAGTCAGTAAAAAAAGACAAATATTGTAGGATTCCATTTATATGAGGTATCTAAAGCAGTCAAATTCATAGAAACAGAAAGTAGAATGATGTTTACCAGTGGCTGGGGTCGGGGAAAGGGGGAGCTATTGTTTTATAAATACAGGGTTTCAGTTTTGCACAAAGAAAATATTCTGTATATCTGCTTCACAACAGTATGAATATACTGAATACTACTAAACTGTACACTTAAAAAAAAAACTAAATACAATGTGGGATCCTGAAATAGATACTGGAACAGAGAAAGAATATTGGTGGAAAAACAAGGAAATTTGAGAAGGCTTTTAGTTTAGTTAATAGTATTGCACTAATGTTACTTTCCTGATTTTGATTACTGTATCATCGTTATGAAAGGCATTAACATTAGGAGAAGCTGTGTAAAGGGTATATAGGAATCCTGTTTACAATGTTTGCAACTTTGCATAAAATTATTTCAAAATAAAATGTTTACAAAATTTAAGAAGAGAAAGTGTAAAAGTAAGAGCAAGTTAATTCCAAATTAAGTCAAAGAAAGGAAATAATAAAAAACAGAGCAGAAACCAATGAAACAGCAAAACAGTATGGAAAATCAATGAAACCAAAAGCTGTTTGTTTCGTTTTGTTTTGTTTTTCATTTCTTGGCTTTTAAAAAAATTTTATTGGAGTATAGTTGATTTACAATGTTGTGTTAGTTTCAGGTGTACAGCAAAGTGAATCTGTCATACATATACATATATCCACTCTGTTTTAGATTCTTTTCCCATATAGGCCATTACAGAGTATTGAGTAGAGTTCTCTGTGCTATAAAAATCTGGTAAGCTTGTAGGTAGACTGATGAGGCAAAAGAGAGAATAGAGAATTTGCTAATGTCAGGAGTGAGAGAAATGATATCACCACAGATTCTACAGATATCAAAAGGATTATAAGGGAATATTATGAATAACTTTATGCTATTAAATTCAACAACATGGATGAAACACACAAATTCCTTGAAAGACACAAAGTACCAAAGAGAAAAGACACAAGAAAAAACACCCTGAGTAGCCTTATATTTATTACAGGAATTGAATTTGTCGATAAAAACATTGCAACAAAAAAATTTCAGGTCTGAATGGCTTCCTTGGTGAATTCTACTATATATTTATAAAAGCAATTCTATGCAAACTCTTCAAAAACACTAAAGGGAAGACAATATATCCTCAGTCATTCTATGAGGTCAGCACAATCCTGTTACCAAAATCAGACCAGAAAATAAATCCACAGACCAATATACTTTATGAATATAGGTGGAAAATTCTAAAAGAAATTTTAACAATCAAATTCAATAGTATATAAATCCCAGCTGGGGTTTATGCCAGGAATGGAAATTTGGTTTAACATTCTAAAGTCAATGTAAAGACCCAGAATTGCCAAAGCAATCCTGAGGAATAAAAACAAAGCAAGAGGCATAACTCTCCCAGACTTCAGGTAATGCTACAAGCTAAGTAATCAAAACAGTGTGGTATTGGTACAAAACCGGACATAAAGCCACACACCTACAGTTGATTAATCTTTGACAAAGGAGGCAAGAATATAAAGTGTGAAAAAGACAGTCTTTTCAGCAAGTGGTGCTGGGAAAGTTGGACAGCTGCATGTAAATCAATGAAGTTAGAACACACCCTCACACTATGCACAAAAAAACAAACTCAAAATGGCTTAAAGAAGTAAACATAAGACAGGACACCATAAAACTCCTAGAAGAGAACATAGGCAAAACATTCTCTGACATAAATCATACCAATGTTTTCTTAAGTCAGTCTCCCAAGGCAGTAGAAATAGAAGCAAAAGTAAACAAATTGGACCTAATCAAACTTACAAGGTTTTGCATAACAAAGGAAACCATAAAAAAGAAAAGACAACCTACGGAATGGCAGAAAATATTTACAAATGATGTAACTGACAAGGGCTTAATCTCCAAAATATACAAACAGCTCATACAACAAAAAAGCAAACAACCCAACTGAAAAATGGGCAGAAGACCTTAGCAGACATTTCTCCAAAGAAGACATATATCAATAGATGGCCAGTGGGCACATGAAAATATGCTCAACATCACTAATTATTAGAGAAATGCAAATCAAAACTACAATGAGGTACTAACTCAACCAGTCAGAATGGCCATCATTAAAAAGTCTACAAATGACAAATGCTGGAGAGGGTGTGGAGGAAAGGGAACCCTCCTACACTGTTGGTGGGAATGTAAGTTGGTGCAGCCACTATGGAAAATAGTATGGAGGTTCCTCAGAAAACTAAAAATAGAGTTACCATATGATTCAGCAATTCCACTCCTGGGCATACCCCCAGACAAAACTATAATTCAAAAAGATACATGCACCCCTATGTTCATAGCAGCACTGTTCACAATAGCCATAATATGGAAGCAACCTATATGTCCATAGACAGAAGAATGATAAAGAAGTTGTGGTACATATATACAATGGAATACTACTCAGCCATTAAAAGAACAAAAAATGCCATTTGCAGCAACATGGATACAACTAGAGATTATCATACTAAGTGAAGACAGTCAGAAAAAGACAAATACAGTATGATATCACTTATATGTGGAATCTAAAATATGGCACAAATAAACCTATCTACAAAACACAAACAGACTCACAGACATAGAGATCAGACTTGTGGTTGCCAAAGGGGAGGGGGGTAGGGAGAGGGATGGACTGGGAATTTGGGCTTGGTAGATGCAAACTATTACATTTAGAATGGATTAACAATAAGGTCCTACTGTATAGCACAGGGAACTATATCCAATCTCCTGGGAAAACCATAATGGAAAAGAATATTAAAAAAAGAATGTCTATATGTGTATAACTGAGTCACTTTGCTGTGCAGCAGAGATTGACACAGCATTGTAAGTCAACTATACTTCAATAAAAAAATAAAGTCAAGGCTTCCCTGGTGGCGCAGAGGTTAATAGTCCGCCTGCTGATGCAGGGGACACGGGTTCATGCCCCGGTCCGGGAAGATCCCACATGCCGCAGAGTGGCTGGGCCCATGAGCCATGGCCGCTGAGCCCGCGCGTCCGGAGCCTGTGCTCCGCAACGGGAGAGGCCACAACAGTGAGAGGCCCGTGTACCACACACACAAAAAAAGTCAATGTAATTCACCATATTAACAAACTAAAAGGAAAATAACATGATCATCTCAACAAAGAAAACACATCTGACAGAATTCAATATCCATCTTTGAGAAAAATTATCAGCAAATTAAGAGCAGAAGGGGACTAGCTCAATATAATAAAGGGCATCTATGAAAAACACACACTAATCTCATACTTACTAGTGAGTTGAAGAATATTTTTTCACTAAGCTCATAAAGGAGATAAGATGTCCATTCTCCCTACTTTTATTTAGCAGTGACTGGAGATTCCAGCTAGTAAAAGGCAAGAAAAAGAAATGAAAAGAAGTAAAACTGTCTCGATTCATTGACACAATCATCTATAAAGAAAACCTGATGGAATCTATGAAAAATACTAGAATTAACAAGTGAGTTTGGCAAAATTATAGAATATAAGATCAATGTGCAAAAAACTCTTGTACTTATCAATATATATAATAGCATGTGACAATCAGAAATTGAAATTTAAAAGACCAATACCATTTATAATAGCTTCAAAATATATGACATACTTAGGGACAACTCTGATAAAAGACATCAACAACCTGTACACTGAAGTTTACACATCATTGCTGAGAGAAATTTAAGAAGACTTGGACAAAATGGAGTTATACAGTTATACCCTTGTTTTATTGTGCCTTACTTTATTACACCTTGAAGATACTGAATTTTTTACAAATTGAAGTTTCATGGCAACCCTGTATTGAGCAAGTCTATGGGTGCCATGTTTCCAAAAGTATTTGCTCACTTCCTGTCTCTGTGTCACATTTTGGTAATTGCAATATTTTAAACTTTTTCATTATTATTATATTTGTTACAGTGATCTGTGATCAGTGATATTTGATATTACTATTGTAATTCTTTTGGGGTGCCACAAACTGCAGCCATATAAGATGGTGAACGTAATTGAAAAAGGTTGTGTTCTGGCTGCTCCACCTACTGGCTGTCCCTTGATCTCTTCCTCTCCTTGGTCCTCCCTAAACCCTGAGACAGGACAATATTGAAATTAGGCCAATTAATAGTCTTACAATGGCCACTAAGTATTCAAGTAGAAAGAAAGAGTCACATGTCTCACTTTAAATCAAAAGCTAGAGTAATTAAACTGAGTGAGGAAGGCGGGTCAAAAGCCAAGACAGGCTGAAAGCTAAGTCTCTTGTGCCAAACAGTCAAGCTGAGAATGGAAAGGAAAAGTTCTTGAAAGAAATTAAAAGTGCTATTCCAGTGAATACACAAATGATGAAAAAGCAAATCAGCTTTGCTTTCTTTATTGCTGATACGGAGAAAATTTTAGCTGTCTGGATAGAAGTTCAAACCAGCCACACATCACCTTAAGCCAAAGCCTAATCCAGAGCAAGGCCCTAACTCTTTACTTCAATGAAGGCTGAGAGAGGTGAGGAAGCTGTAGAAGAAAAGTTTGAAGCTAGCAGAGGTTGGTTCATGAGGTTTAGGGAAAGAAGCTGTCTCCATAATATAAAAATGCAAGGTGAAACAGCAAGTGCTGATATAGAAGCTGCAGCAAAAATTATCCAGAAGATTTAGCTAAGATAATGAATGAAGGTGGCTACACTAAGCAACAGATCTTCAGTGTAGATGAAACAAACTTATACTGGAAGAAGATGCCATCTAGGACTTTCATAGCTAGAGAGGACAAGTTAATGCCTGGCTTCAAAGTTTCAAAGGACAGGCTGACTCTCTTGTTAAGGGCTAATGCATTTGTTGACTTTAAGTTGAAGCCAATGCTCATTTACCGTCCCCCAAATCCTAAGGTCCTTAAGAATTATGCTAATTCTACTCTGCCTGTGCTCTCTAAATGGAACAGCAAAGCCTGGATGACAGCACATTTGTTTACAACATGGCGTATGGAATATTTTAAGCCCACTCTTGAGACCTATTGCTCAGAAACAAAGATTCCTTTCAAAATATTACTGCTCATTGACAATGTACCTGGTCACCCAAAAGCTCTGATGGAGATGAACAATGACATTAAGGTTTTCATGCCTGCTAACAATACACTCATTCTGTGCCCATGGATCAAAGAGTAATTTTGACTTTCAGGTCTAATATTTAAGAAATACATTTCATAAGGCCATAGCTGATAGATGGTGATTCTCTTAATGGATCTGGGCAAAGTCAATTGAAAGCTTCTAGAAAGGATTCACCATTCTAGATGCCATTAAGAACTTTTGTAATCCACATGAAGAGGTCAAAATAGCAACATTAACAGGTGTTTGGAATAAGTTATTTTAACCCTCATAAATGACATTGAGGGGTTCAGGACTTCAGTGGAGTAAGTCACTGCAAGTATGGAAATAGCAAGGGAGCTAGAATTAGAAATGGAGTCTGAAGATGTGACTGAATTGCTGCAATCTTCTGATAAAACTTTAATGGATGAGGAGTTGCTTCTTGTGGATGAGCAAAGGTAGTGGTTTCTTGTGATGGAAACTACTCCTGGTGAAGATGCTGTGAAGATTGTTGAAATAACAAAATTTTTTTTAAATATTATGTAAACTTTGCTGATAAGGCAGTGGCAAGATTTGAGAGGATTGACTCCAATTTTAAAAGAAGTTCTACTGTGAGTAAAATGGTATCAAACAGCATTCCATGTTAGAGAGAACTCATTTATGAAAGGAAGAGTTGAACAATGCAGCAAATTTTTTAATTAGACATAATGCTAATGCACACATAAGAGACTACAGTAGAGTGTAAATATAGCTTTAATATGCACTGGGAAACCAAAACGTTCATGCGACTTACTTTATTGTGACTTTCACTTTATTGCCGTGGTCTGAACCTGAACCTGCAATATCTATGAGGTATGTTTGTGCTGTGTTCATGAGATGAAAGACTCAAAGTTATTAATATGTCATATCTCCCCAAATACGTCTATAGTTCTAAAGAAATCTCAAACTTTTTTTAAAATTTACAATCTGATTCTAAAATCTATATGGAAATGCAAAGGTACTAAAATAGACAAAACAACTTTGAAAAAGATGAACAAGTTTGAGGATTAATACTACATGACTTCAACAGTTATAATAAAGTTACGGTAACCAAAACAGCATGATATTGCCACAAAGATAAGTTAATCAGAATAGGCACACACAAAAATGGAATACAAATTTTCAACAAAGGTACAAAGGCAATTTAGTAGAGAAAATTATTGTTTTCAACAAATGTTACTAGAAGAATTGGATAGACGTGTTTAAAAAATGAACTTCAATTCTTACCTTGCACCATATAGATGTATACACTAAAACTCTGAAACTTATATAATAAAAGAGGCAAAAAACTTTGTGACCTTGAGTTATGCAAAGATTTCTTATATATAACACCAAAAATATGATTAATACAAGAATATATTGACAAATAGAATTTCATCAAAATTAAAAACTTCTGCCCTTCAAAAGACACTGTTAAGAGAATAAAAAGATAAGACAGACTGGGAGAAAATGTTTGTTAATCTTATATATGCTAAAAAAACTTGTGTCCATAATATATAAAGAACTCTCAAAACTCAATAATAAGAAAGCAAACACCTAAAAAGAAAATGAACAAAATACTTGAATGGATGCTTCAGCAAAGAAGTCATATAAATGGTAAACTAGCACATGAAAAGATAATCAACATTTTAGTCACTACAGAGATGTAATTACAACCACAATGAAATGCCATTATATACCTATTAGAATGGCTAAGATTGAAAAGAGTGACCATACCAAGTGTTGGTATGTGGATAAACTGGAACTCTCATATGCTGCTGGTTGTAATGTAAAAAAATATAACCACCTTGGAAAACAATTTTACAGTTTCCTTTAAAGTTAAGCATATATGAACTATATGATCTAGCCACTCCCCTTCTAGATCAAGAGATATGAAAACACAGATCAATACAAAGATTTGAATCAAATGTTCCCAGTACCTTTATCTGCAATAGCCTCAAACTAAAAGCAACCTAACGTCTGGCTGTGCATAAACAAATTGTGGTATATCTGTATACTGGACTACTATCCTGCAGTAAAAAGGAATGAACTAAAAAAAAAAAAAAGGAATGAACCACTGATACATGTTACAATATGAGTGAATCTCAAAATGACTTTGCTGAGTGAAAGAAGCCAGGCATAGAGAGTAATAGCATATAATTGCACTTATATAAATTCTGGGATATTCAAACTAATTTTTATGACAGAAAGCATATCAGTATTTGTCAGGGAATGGATGGAATAGGGGTATTCTGGGAGAATTAAGAGGGAAGAATCACAAAGAGACATGAGGAATATTTTAGGTTCACTTTCTAGATTGTGGTGATGGTTCTACAGTCAAAACTTATCAAATACTATACTTTATAGATGTGCAGTTTCTTGTATGCTAGTTATATCTCAATAAAGCTGTTAAAATATCTGCATAAGTAAAGGGATGGTGCAGATCTATTTCCTAGACTATTTGTTTCCTCTAACTTTAGAGAAATAAGAGTTAGCAAAGCAAGGTTCAGAATGGTTAAAGATATCTTTTATAAAAAAACACAAAATTCACTCAATTTGTTCATTTACTTATCAAGCATTTATTGTTATAAATGTATTTAGGTACTGTAAGACTTAACAATTATGAAACTTTGAAGGCAGTTCTGGATATTATTTTATACTGTCTTTGTATCATTTTTATAAACTGCTTTCTAAAGAAAACTTTCATTTCCATACCAGTTGGATGATCTGTAATAAACTCCTGCAATGTTTTGACTTGTATTTATTTCTTCTTTTGTCTAGAGGAATCTATGGTTTCATTCATTAAGCTGGTTGACTGATCACCTGCTAATGTGAATAAAGATATGTATGGGTTGCTTCAAACAATATTGTAGGTTCTACTAACCCATGTCAGAAGGCACCACTTGTTTTGTTTTTAATTAAGTCCTCTTAAATCTTCCCACCTTACAGAACCATCACATAGGTCCCTGACTATCCTAAGGTGATTATCATGACCACACTCCTACCTCTATCAATTAAAGGGACAAAATTCTGACCATAATATTTACAAAAGCAGCAAGGACCCTGGATGCACTATCCTTCTTACTTCCTACAAGGAGAAGAGAAGTGAGAGGAAGGAAAAAGAATTAGAGTGGCTAATGTTGACAAGAGAATAAAATAATGGTACACATTCCAAATAGTATGATCATCAATCTCTCCTCTATTGGACAGCTGCTTCTACAATGTATTTTTGTTCTTGAAGTTTCTGTTCTTACTTCTTATCTTCTGGCAGAAATGGCCAGAGTAGGACACAAGCAAAGCTCCAACCTATTTGCAAGCTTTGATTGAAGACCTCTCTATTTCACAGTCCCTAAACAAATTCAGTTTTTCCCATTAATTCCTTATTTTCTTCTGGTTGAATCTTCTTTTTACTGAATACTTAGACTCATCTGATAAGCCACAGAAACATAGAATTCTAGCATTGAAAAGACCTCAGATTATCTAGTAAGGTGGTTCCAAGTTTCCCAACGCTGGTGCACATAGGCTCCCACTCCCAGACATTCTGATGTAATTGATATGGGTGTGATCTAGTGGTTGGAATTTTTAAAAAGCTCTCCAAGTGACTGTAATGTGCAGCAAAGTTTAGAAGGCACTAATTTGGTACTAATCTCTGTCTGTTTTTAGGGCATAGAGCTAGTAGGTGGCCAAGCCAGGACTTGAAAGAGCATCAGTTGCTACTTGGGCCAATGCACTTTCCACTGCTCCAATATTGTGTTCCTTCTTAAGGAAATAGCACCAAATGACAGTAAGGGTAAAAATCAGAGCACTGCTTGAGACTTTATTAAGGTATGTGGTACACTTAATGTGCACTAAAGAATGAAGATTAAGATGGGTCATTCAAAAAGAAAAAGTTTAGTAATAGTGAACTATTTTAATATGATAGAGTATTAATGACATGATCTAATTGCTACCAATAAACTACTGGTGAAATGACAGCAAGTCTTTAGTAGGCTAACATGAAGTTCTTCATATTGGATCATTAAAGGGTAGATTGGAAAGATTTGTATTTTTATAGGATGACCTATCTGTTAATATCAATTATGTAAACTAGAAAGAAAATTATGTTTTTAGAGGCACTTGAGGAAATTTTCCTCCATTCTGTTGATCAAGCTATAATTTTTTTATAAATGTGTGGATGTTTAGCATACCCAGAGTAGTAATAGGGAGGTCATAAGCTAAAAATACAATAGCGGTTTGAGATAACAGAACACCAAATAAAACTATAAAAATAAAGGTATGTTACAGCTTTTGGTCTCAATACTATCATTAATAATTGACTACTTGACCTCATTGTTGAAAATGCCAAAGAAATGAAGATACCGAGACCTTCAATGTCCTTGAGTTCAGTACAGTCTGTTGACACCTCCTAAGGTAGTCATCAATTCCCTCAGTGTTCTCTCTGTTTTTCTTTGTTATTATTTTTATTAACAGCACCAAGATATCTTTTGCACTTTTGATTTAAAGATAAAACTTTGGCTATAAACTGAGGCAGTAGTCCTGCAATATGTTGCTTAATACAAGAATATACTGTATTAAGCAATATATTGCTACCATAGTCTTTATTAAAGTTTGCATATTAAGGAATATACAATGTTTAGAAGTATTCTGGAATTTCTAGAATGGCATTAATTTCTAATATACTCTTCCAGAAATACATCGTGTGCTAATCTGGAGTTGGGAAAATATAATCTGCTTGCTTATGTGGAGACAAATGAAGCCTAAACTGGGTTCTTGAAGAGTTTTCTGGAAGCTTGGATGCTGGTACCATTCTTTCTGCTGCAGCAGAACTTTCCACGCTCCAGCCTTTGGGGTGCATTTAGGGATTCTGAAGCTGCTCCCTGAGGCCAGGCTCCTGAACCTGTGTCTCACTGCAGGGCAGAGTAAGAGGCTGCCGAGGAGACAGCCAAGGTGTGGCACCAGGTGTATTTCATGGGTTGTCTTTCCTAATGCAGTTATTGGGCACTTTGAGCAAGCTCCTTGGAAGAGTTATGTAGCTTCGTTGCTGCCAGAACAGCACAGTTCTATGGTGAATGCCCTCTGGAGTTCCCTCTGGGTAAATGTCACTGAGCTGTGCAGATGTGGAGGGAGCTGGAAGCTGTCTGGGAGAGAAGACAGTCAGAACTGGTGACAGAAGCTGCTGCTCCTCAGTGTGGTCCTCCTGGAAGAGTCAGTGCCTTTGGGAGCTGCTGCAGAGGATTCGCCACAGAGTCTCCATAGGAAGCTCTGCTAGGGGTAAGGCTTGTTTTCCTGTCAATACAAATGGGATAAGTCGAGAATGACCGTTCATGGCCCATATCTGCTCTGATTGGCTAGGCATCCTTGGGGTGGTTTGTTAGACTGCAGTAGTAATTGGAATAATGGTGGACACATTGGTTTGTCTGTTTGAGAAAATGTCCTCCTTTTTTGACAACTCCCTCAATACAACCAGCAAGCTGTCAATCAAGGTACTTCCCCTTTGGATATCTGATTCAGTATAAGGGTGGGAAATGGCCTACACTGGATATATCATAATAATATGTCCCCTTTGCTAACGTGACTGGACCAAGGGATGGCACATGACCTGACCAGGGACAGGCTGGTTCCATTCTTATAAATTTAATTAGAGCTGGAGGGAAAATTTTTTTGCATGTTAGTCTATAAAGTAGCCTGTAGCCACATTCCCACGGTATGGAGAAAGCCTTCCTGCAGTAGGGAAGAACAAAGATGAACAAAAAAGAGCCCAGGGAGGAGAGAAGGGGGGAGATAATTGATCTTACTGGGGACTCTGGTTCCAGTCACCAAGTTAATCTTGACTTCCCTGGTCCTGCAGCTCTTCTTTCATTTCTGAAAGCTATCCTGATATCTTTTCAATAAATTATTTTGTATAACCTAGTTTGAGCTAGGCTTCTGTCACTTGTAATCTGTGAGAACCTCAACAAAGAGTTTCAATTTTACCCTCAACCTCAGAGACTCTTGAGAGGGTGTAATTTTGAAAAAGGTAGCCATTTGGGACCAAAGGGAAAATAACAAGAGTACACTGGGGAAAAGCATTTTAAAATAACAAAGAATTAATTCTTGTTAAATAATGAGTCAAAGACAGGTACACATACCAGAGAGAAGATAATAATTAACAAATCTATCTCAGTGATGGAAAAGTAAATTCCTCCTGAAGTTATGAGTTATTAGTCTCAAATGTTATGCTGTATTTCCTGAGTCACTGCTATGCATCCTTTGCCACCCCCCAACCTTGCCCCCAGGCCATTATTAATGATGTACAATTTTAGGGCTGTGACAAAGTTAATATCATTGTTTAGAATCTAGCTGAAATATTTAATGCTAATTAACAGATGATTATGTAGAGGGCATTAATATGACAGAAAATCAATACCCACAGTGAAGACATTGAATACTACTTAATCCCCAATACCAAATCAGTAAGAAATAAAAATACAACAAAGAAATAATCTAGTGATTTTAAAGAACCAATTTAAAAAGAGTGAAGCTTAAGCAAAAAAAAGTAAGAAAATTGGCATTACGTAAAATCCTATTAAAACATTTTTTGATGTTGCTTTTGGAAAGAAAATGACCCATACATAAATATTACATAGGCTCTGGACATTGTTTACTATTTGTGTCATGCTTTAAAATTTGTCTCACCATGGGAATTTTAACTAATAAGATAGCATTTCTGGTAAAGGGTAGTTTGGGATGTTTGGTAAAGGGACAATAACATTTGGATTATCTTTCAGATAAAGGCAATCATTTAGAAGGATGCCTCCAAAAATTGAGTTGTTAAACATTTCAAAGTTCAGAAATGTTAACAAATTACACACTTTTGTCTTGATTTTATTGATGACCATCCTTTATAGGTACGTGTGTTCAATGTGATGGTCCAGCCTCTTTTTGTTAGCTATCAACAGGATTCCTGTCTTAACTCTTACCCGCTTCCCAGGGATCTCTTAGACTGTTCTCCTCTCCTTATTTGTACCCAAATGTATATTTATGGAGCAAAAAGTAATTTAATAAAAACCTTAACAAAATATAATTAAGAAGATAAATTGTAGGACTGTAAAAGTTTAGAAATGAACTGTAAAAGTTTAGGACGTTAAAGCTCACCTGGTTCAATGACTTTATTTTACAGGTAAGGAAATAAGACACGAGATTAATTAATTTGTGACTCAAAGTTATGTTTGCTGCTGAGAAAAAAAAAATGTTACCAAACTAAATATAAATTATTCTTAGGTTATCCATCTTTTTGGTGTTTTTATGCCTCAGGTTTTCTTTCTTATACTTTTTAAAGCTAAGTCTCTTTGAATGGTTCTCTATTTAATTTATTGAGTGATATGGTCTACTTCAGTGATTCTCAAAGTGTAGTCCCTGGACTAGCAGCATAAGGAGCACCTGGAAACTGAATAGAAATGCTAATTCACAAGCCCACCCCAGATCTGGTGAACCAGAGACTCTGCTGATGGGGTCTGGTAATCTGTGTTTTAACAAGCCCTCAAGTTATTCTGATGTGCCAGGCTTGTAGAATGACATCTGGTCTGAGTGTTAGGAAACTGAGGTCTTAGTTGAGGTTCTGTAACTAACTGGTGACTACTGGCAACTCACTTAACTTAAAGCAAGTCTATTATTCTTTTTCCCTTTCCTAAAACCCTCTAATGCTCCCCTATAGGCTATAGAACACAGTTTAAACCTTCTAGCCCTATGTAAACTGATCCCCTCTACTTCCACAAATTTCCACTGCTTCCTCAACCTTTGGCTCCATCAGTATCAATCTTTCTGTTCCATTATCCCTGGTGTTTCTCTACCAGGAATGCTCTTTCTTCCCCATTCACCTGACTTGACTTCTTTATGAATCAGACTAGAGGTCCAAGACTTTTAGGAATTCTTCTTTGGCTTCCTGCCAGGATAGGTTCTATGTCTACTTTATTATTTTCATAATATTCTATGCACATGACATCATTGAGAGATGAAAATATGTAGGTATTAACTAGTTGAAGGGGGACAAAATAGCTTCCCACATGAGAGAATGGCTTGTGCAAAGGTCCTGTGCTGGGAGTGAGCATGGTACAAACGAGGGGCTGAAAGAGGACCTGTGTGATTGGACCGGACAGAATGAGAGGGAGCAGAGTGGTACAAAGTGAGACTGGAGATATGGGTAGGGGCCAAGTCATGCAGCACTGTAGGAAACAATAGGGAGATTTGTCTTTATCCTAAGATGTAGGAAAATATGGTTATGATTTGGGAAAAGAATAAATGTAATAAGATTTGCATTTTTGAAACATCTTTATTAGATTTGCATTTTAAGAGTATCAATTTGGCAACTGTTTGAGGCTAACAAGAGCAGACGTTCAGCAACCACTTACATAACCATTGCAGTAATGCAAGGAAGAGAAGATTGTAGGTAGGACTTCTCATGTTGTTGGTAGTGGAAATGGAGAGAGGAGGATGGATTCATGAGGAGATTTTTAGGATTTGGAGATGGCTGGTTAGGAGGGGTGAGGAGAGAGAGGGGCCACGGATGACGTCAAGGCTTTTGGTTTGCATAAGCAGTGTGTTCAGTCATTTATTTGGGGAATGTTGAAAGAAGACCAGGTTTTGGGAGAAGGTTATGGAGATCAGGAATTTCAGGCAATGTCAAGGTCAGTAGTCAAACTCAGAGGGAGGTCAGGGATGAATATAAAAATTTGGGGTCATCTGCTCCAAGGTGATCTTTATGAGACAAGTTTTATTGGATTGGTGGAGATGGAAGCCAGTTTGTAATGGACTGAGTAACAAGTGGAAAGTGATCAAGTAGAATTGGGAAGTTTTGTTAGACATCTTGAGAAGTGAGAATATGAAAGAAAGGGGACTACTACGGGGGTTGCTGAAATGGGGGGTGCAGACAAATTAGGGTTTTATGTGTATTAGAGACTTGACTGTATCTAAAAACTGATGAGAAAGACTTTGTTGAGGGGGAGAGGACGAATATATAAAGAGAAGAAGTAATGATTGTGAGTTTCTCTGGAGAGTAGAAAGTGATGAAGTCCAAAGCTTCAGTGAAGGGATGAACTTTAAGATAAGGTTGAGACAGCTCCACTATTGCTACATTGCCCAAGGTAGGTTTGTAAGTTTGGTAAGCAAAATTTTGGGGAGTTCCCATCCAAAATTTTATATTCTCTCAGTAAAGTTAAAGGCTCAATCAATATACTGACTCTGAAGGTCTTACAAACCCCTCATTCTGCTTGTTAGCATATAGAGATCACTTCAGGGCTTCAAAGTCGTATGCAGAATGATGCAGTGGGGAGAACATGGGATTTGACATTAGTTGATTTGAGTTCAAGTTTCATCTCTGCTCTTAGGAATACCTGGATCATGGTCATCTTCCCCAACTTATTTTACTCTATTTCATTTCCTCATTAGTAAACTGGAGAGGATACCTCTTATCTTACAGGGTTATTTTAAAGAGTCAGTGTAAATGATGAAACTGCACAAATGTTAGTTATTTTAGAACAGCAGCGTCCATGGTCACAGAATTTTAGAGCTTTAAGTTTCCTTATGGATGTCTAGTCTAAGAACAATTCCCTGATAATGGGTACAAAGGAACTGAGGCCCAGAGCAGCAGGGTTAGGATGGGAATGAAATATCCCATCCATTATGCTCTTCCCACTATTTCAGGTTGTTCAGTGTAGCCTTTGGAAGAACTGGTTTATGCAGTTACTTTTTGTTTTGTCTTCTTAACTTCTTTTTATTTATTTTTTCTATTATATCTATTTTCCCAACAGAATTTAAAGGAACTTTTAATAAACAGCTTGTTTTCTTTTATTCCAGGTAGATGTAGCTTTAAAGTCAGTATATAGTATCTGAAAAATATTGGTTACAACTGCCAGATTTACACTGCCAAATAAGGCTCCTATTTAAATACTCTGAACAAATGTAACATGTATCTCTGTCCCTATGTATGCTCAAAGCATGTCAAGTTTATTATGGACAATGAATGTCCTTGCACCTCTTTGAGACTGTCTTTAAGAAGGTGATAAATAAAAACAGATTTACTGTTACTTTCACCTTCCACTCTATGTCCACTGATGGAAACGGATAGCAATCATTCAATTAATTCCCTTGGATTATTTCTGCAACATTTGTTTTAGACATCACTCCTCATTATCTTTTGTTCCCACCAGTCAGTGCTCTTTGTTGTGCTTAAGAATATTTCATACTTCATATCTTTTGCTTCATGTTGAGGTTTAATGATCCTCTTTCTTCTTTACTGTCCCTTTGATATATTATTGTCATTAGAATAGAAGGGTAGGGTTGAAGAGATTTTTTTGAACCAAGTCTAAGATTTCTAAAACTTGTAGTTTTCTTTTTTTAATCAGAATTTATGATTAAAAATATGGCTAGGAGTCTTGAGAGATGTATTTATGAAACAGGTATGGATTTGAGGTGAATAACATTTTTGTTTGGGTAGGATATTAAAAAAACACCTTTAAGTTTGAAAAATTCTTGGATTCTGCATGAAATAGTTAACTAAAATGGGCCTTCCAATTTCAACAATTTTAGAAGACTGACAAAACAAGATGAGCAATTTCCTATGAAACTAAGCCACTGACTGAAACCTGAAGAGGCCTATAATATTCTTTCTAAAAAATAAATATAAGAAACAGAATTATCCTCAAGGGTTACTGGATAAATGCTTGATGGTCCTCTGAATACATTAAGCAAGTATTATAGTTGGAGCTTGTCAAAGAGGTAATTCAGATGAATGCTGTGAAATAGGATCTGGTTACCTGGTAAGAACCATTTTCTCTTTCAAAGATCTTGGCAACACTTCCTAGTAGTGATTCTATTTGCATCAGTAAGATGTTTCCACTGGAAGAGCACTGTAGCATCATCCTTGAGTTGTATACCATTGACTGCTTTATAGATAAGAATCTCTTATAGTGTGATATTATTGATTCTCCAGTAATTAAGCACTCTTTGGATGAGGTATAAGACAGACTGACTTCTTTAGGAAAATGACTCAGTAGTGAATGGTTTTAGAAAGAGATTTCACTCTATTTGCATTTGACAGATGTAAAAATTAGTTGCCAAAATTTCTTGATGAAATGAAAGTAGACTGTTAGCACAATGTAAGCCAGGACACATCTTCTAATCAAGGTCTGGAATCTGGTTTAGGCATCTCCTCTGGCCTTCAGAGAAGGATGAAACCTTCCACAGTTGATAAGAATTGATTCTGTTTCCACAGTCCTTCAAGCAACCCATTTCATTGTGTAACAATATATGCTCTGAATCTATCCCATTATGCTCTAAAGCCTTCTTCTGAGTCCTGGTCTCTGAAAAAGGACCAGTTAGTCATCATTTACTTTTTATTTATTGATGTTAAAAATCTTTATTGCCATCTCTTTTCTCAGCTGATCAATCCAAATTTATGTAACCTTTTCACATAGAGCTTGATTTTCTCACCCCTGGACTCACCCTAATGATCTCCCTAAAATTCTCTCCAGATTCTTACTGCCCTTGGATGTAATAACTTAATGAGGTTGTCCTGATACTACAGGAACTCTGGCTCTTTAGTCCCCAAGCCTCAGCCTGCCCATTATCCTACAGCCGCCCACTGCTCACCTTCCTAATACTGTTGTTCTCAGATCTCTATTCTCACCTGTGCCTGGAGAGCAATGCACATAACCATCCCCAGCAGGGCTGCCTTATGAGTAGGGGTAGAGATATGATTCCAGGGTTAACAAGAAGGCCTTCCATTGCTTATTTACCCCCTGGAGTCTGCTCTTTCTTTCATAGGAGGTAAGGCCCTAAGTTCAGTTATTTAATGTCTTTAATGAAATATATTGCAAGAGAGATAAGACAATGACAACTTTATTTGTATAAAATTATAAAAACCTAATATAAGACCCAGAGATCATGCTACATAATGATTGGAAGGGGAGGGAGTATGAATATCCTGGTGGAGTACAATAGGGCTAGGACAAAAGTCAAATGTGACTCTACTTATTCCATTCCATTATCACTTTTGATTAGAATTGGTTATGGTCCTTGGAAGTACTGGGTAGTAAAGGGATGTCTTCTTGAGTTCTCAATAAGAGTTGAACTATCCATTGCTTAGGTCTAGCTCTCAGTGTATTACTTCTTCATCTATCTTAAGCTCACTAATTCTTTCCTTGGCCATGTCATATACTAGTGATCCTGTCAAAGGCAGTCATCATTTCTGTTCTTATTCCTTTGTGTTTTTAATTTCTAGAGTTTCCTTTTGATTTTGTCTTAGGGTTTCCATCTCTCTGCTTATATTACCCATCTGTTCTTGCATATTATCTACTCTTTCCATTAGCACCTTTAACATGTTAATCATAGTTATTTTAAATTATCTTTTTGATAATTCCAACATCTGCATCATGAGAGAGTTTTATTTTTGCGATTGCTCTGTTTCTTCAGATTGAGCTTTTTCCTTGCATTTTGTCATGCCATGTAAATTTTTTTGCTGAAAGCCAGATGTGTTTGTATAGGGAATAGGAAATGACGTCCTTTAATGTGAAGATTTGTGATAAGCTGGCTAGGAACTGAACTGTGTTTAATGTTTGCTGTAGCTGCAGGTGCCAGTGTCTTGAAATTCCTCTAGTGTCCTTGTTTTGTCTCCTCTTGACTTTGGCCTTCCCTCAGCTCTCCTCCTCAGAGAGAGTCTGTGTCTTGCAGTTTTCTGAGCTATAATCCACTGTAGTTATACTGGAGCCCTCTTGGTGTGCTGGTAAAATGTAGCATTCTATAATATGATAAGTGGACCTGTGTCTCAAGTCTGTGATCTTCATAATTACTTTCCTATGGTATAGCTTTTATCTTCCTCCCTAGGTAAGAAAGAATAGAGTAGGCAAGGTGGTGAGGAATGTCCTTCTCCCAGCTTGCATGAGGCTCTGGTAAACTCTTTTCCCTTACTGAGTAGGCCTTTGTTGTGAGAACGCTTTGGGCCTAATTCACATTGATTAATCTTTCTCAGATCTTTACTGTGAGAACACAGTGGAATTCCTGGAGGTAAACTCATGGAAGTCTGCATCTGCTCCAGAGTGGTGACCTCCAGAAGTTTCTCATTCTCACGATAATCCATATTCAGCCTCCAGCAAGTCATCAAAATCACTACTTAAGTGTTTCTATCAATTTATGGATCTAGCAGCTTTAGTCCAGGTAAGCATTTTTTTTTTTTTTTTTTTTTTTTTTGCGTTACGCGGGCCTCTCACTGTTGTGGCCTCTCCCGTTGTGGAGCACAGGCTCCGGACGCGCAGACCCAGCGGCCATGGCTCACGGGCCCAGCTGCTCCGCGGCACATGGGATCCTCCCAGACCGGGGCACGAACCCGTGTCCCCTGCATCAGCAGGCGGACTCTCAACCACTGCGCCACCAGGGAAGCCCCCAGGTAAGCACATTTTGACTGTGACTCTCTGGACTCTTTCTCTCTAGATTTTGGGGTGTTGGTTTGCCCTGTAACCTCTGTTCTCTGACAGGGGTCCAAGAAAAGTCATTGATTTTCAGTTTACTCAACTGTTTCTTGTTGTAAAGATGGAAGTGATGACTTCCAAGCTCTTTGTATATCAGAGCTGAAACTAGAAGTCTTCTCTAAGCAAATTTCATTTTATGTTATTTCTCCCACTGCATTCCTCTTAAGCAACATGACAATGCGTTGTTTTTTTTTTTAATTGAAGTGACTGTAGTTATATTCACATTTGTACATAAATCAGGTCTGACATTACAGGAGCTGAAATACTAAAACAAGATGACTTTAAAAGATAGAGCATTAGAATGGATTCTAAATTCTACTGATGGGACCCTGAGGATAAAGAAATCTTCTTTCCCACTAAAACAACTCCTCCCCCATGAAATATGTTAAGGTTACCTTGATATGTGGCTCAAGCTGATATAACCTAAACATTTAAAAACAAACTATTTTTGGTTCCCTGGAATGTCTCATTTTTCCAACTCTAATTCTTTGAGATCAAAGTAAACCTTTATTTACTGTTTTGTTCTACCACATGTTCAATAAACTTGCAGATATTCTACACATCCTTTAAAGGTCAGATCATACACCACATTCTATAGTAAGCCTCCTCTGATTACCTCAAGTGGAAGTGACTTCTCTCTGCTTTTCTTTAACTATTACAATGGTGTACTGGAGACAATTCATCTGGCTCATAAGAGCTGAATGTGAGCATGCATCTCTTACCAATTCCACACTCAGCGACTTCACATTCTGAACTCAGCTGTGTGGAGCACTTACATCATTGAAACTGGTAAACACTATAAATCAGAGCTCTTAAAAATTTCCCTACAGATCCAGTTAAACATTTACCATAACACTACTCTTGTGTGTGTGTGTTTGTGTGTCTGTTTGTAGATAGATAGGTAAGTAGGTAGATAAATAGATAGATACTGAGAGACAGAGGGACAGTGAGAGACAGACAGACAGACAGACAGACATAACAGCTGTTTCTGTACATATGTCTTACTCTAGTCTGTAGTTTCTTAAGTGTAGATGTAGTTGACAGGTATTATTTTTATTCCTGACTATCCATTTTCTCTTTTTAATTGGGGAATCAATGGTCTCCTATTTAATTCTTGGTCATTTGGGTGGGATTTAGTTCTGTCTTTGTTCTAGGAGCAGACATGAACTTGACAATTCAGTATATTGGTTCTCTTTGGCCTCAGTTATTGATTCAAGGATAGTCACATGACATAAACTGAATAAATCAAAGCCCACCAACCCTGAGACTTTAGTTGGAACTACTAGAAAAGCACTCTCTTTTCACAGAGCTCCTAAGTTGATAGACATTAAGTTTGGAGCTTCTGGTGGCCATTTAGCTAATTCAGTGGTAGAACCTGTCTAAGAATAAAGTTAACACAGAGAAATGAAGAACACCACGAGATGAAGAGAGAAGATTCCTGATAATAATGAGCTAGAGCTATACTGAAGTTGCATGAGCCAAGAGTTTTTTTTTTTTTAATTTTGACTAGTTTGAATTGGGTTTCTGTCAGTGACAATCAAGAGAGCCCTGACTAAAATAGTAAGTAAAATAAGTTATCTTTAAAAAATCATTCTAGCACCACATCTATATAATGCCCTGTCTATAAAGAGGCTCAATAATTATTCATTGAATGAAAGAAGGAATCTTATGTAAAATACAAATGCAAAGCTTGCTGTCAATGTGAGTGGTTTGCTCATATCAGATTGCATCCATTTTGAAAGATGAAGAAATTGTGTCTTACTACTTGACCTTTACTCCCTCTTTGATGTTTGACTTTTGTTTATTATTTGAAGGAATAATTTCTTCAGATAAGTAAGCCATAGTAAGTACTTCTGTCTTCAGCTCTTCAAGGTTAAGGTTTTCACTCTTTAAAACATAAAATGAAATATAAAAATCCTTATCACTCAATAAATGAGCTGCTTGGAAGTGATTTTTTTAGGCCTAAAAGAGACTATTAATCTAATAATAAAAGGAACTGCAAGAAAGTACAAATTTTTAAAAGATGACATACTATAAATGCTCAAAACAGAAAAAATTTAAAAATTTGTTATTAACTAAAAATCTCTATAATTCTTTTTTTCTGTTTGCATATTATTTGATTACTTTATCATATGACAACAATTTTGTGATACCATTTTCTACAGAGAAAATGGAAAGATAATCACTCTTTCTTCTGTATGAGTCTCCTTTTTGATGTCATCCTCAAGAGAACTTTCCTTGATTAAACCAAACAAAACACATGCCTTTTGTTAGTTGGTTAGTTGGTTGGTATTGTACTCTGCTGTGTACTATTGGGTTTTTTGGGGGTTTTTTTTGCTAAACATGCTTGACTTTTAAACAGTTGAGGAAGAGTTTTCATGCTTGGTCCCTAAGTGCTCAGCTCAGGGATATGCAGAAGTCCTTTCTCTTTCCTCAATACCTAATGGAAATTCATTATTTAAAAACTGGAAGTTGGGCTTCCCTGGTGGCGCAGTGGTTGAGAGTCCGCCTGCCGATGGAGGGCACACGGGTTCGTGCCCCGGACCGGGAAGATCCCACATGCCACGGAGCGGCTGGGCCCGTGAGCCATGGCCGCTGAGCCTGCGCGTCCGGAGCCTGTGCTCCGCAACGGGAGAGGCCACAACAGTGAGAAGCCCACGTACCGCAAAAAAAAAAAAAAAAAAAAAAAAAAAAACTGGAAGTGGAAATGCATTTATTGTATTTTCAGGAGTTTGAACAGTGAGGATGCTGAGAGCAGTTTTCTTTTCATTACGTCACATTATGTGGATTCAGCCTGCCTTCCTTATACTTTCAGGTGTAAAGAGCTTTCTCCTTATCATTTCATTTTCCCTTTTCAGTGATCAACTGCTTTTCAGAAAATTACAGAAGACTCCAAAGGACAACACTCCATCCAGAGCTAGTCTACAAATTGTAACTCAAGTTCATTTAAGTGCCCAGAGTACCACTTCCAAGGATAGCCATGGAAACTGAGCGATATAGTGGACTCAACATTACATTTTATGTAATTCAATATTTTACTCCATGGTTAAATCAAGGGACAATGGAGGAGACTAACCCTGCTGTATTAATTCTTATTTTAAAACAGGTGGAGGACTGCACAGAGAAGGGTATACATATACCAACATTACTTATGCTCTGGTATTTGTGCTTTTAATTGATCTGAAAGCTAGGTTTTAAAATATGCTTCAAAACCTAAATGGAACTAGTGAAAAGCACTGCCATATGGGCAGTAATGTACTGACTATACTGAAGCAATGACTTAAGGTTATGTCAGGAATTTTAACCTAAAGTTCTTAATAGCTTACTTTGTTTTCCCACTTATACTTGTTAGCATTTAACTCTTAACTAATGACCCTCTATTTTCTTGCACATAAAACGGAATGAGATAGTGCTGAATTAAAATTTAACTTGAGGTAAGTTCCCTACATTTCAGTAAAGTGACTCTTTTTAATCTCAAAGCTGTGTGATCATGCAGTGCTAGGGAGGGGTCAGAATTGTCAAGGCCCCAAGACTAGAAGTAAAGTCTTTGCTAACAGTGAAGTCTCTGGGGAAGAAAAGGAGAAACAAAGTGTTGATACTGCTGTGTTCTCTTCCTTACCGGGAATGCTGTTATACATATATATATATATATATATATACACACACACACACACACATATATATATATATATATACACACATATATATACACATACATATATATACATACATATATATGTGTATATACATATACATACATATATATATATATATATATATATATATATATATATATATATACACACACCAACATTACATAAGCTCTGTTATTTGTCAGAGAAAGTCACAGTGATGACTCGTTTGGAGATGTGTCATGGAAGGCCTCAAGATTTACTGGGAAAGTGAGTTTTACTTCTTGGTGGCTGCTTCTGTGGGTAACAGAGATGATTACTGAGATGAAATTTAAAGGCAAAGATAAAGAAGCCTGACCTCCCTTCCCTTTGTGAACTACAGGCTGACATCAGGTTCTGCCTCCATCTCCATTTCCATGTTGTATTTTATTTTCTCTTATCTCAAACCACTGGTTAATTAGACACATCTTTAGTGACCACTACATTTGGGTGTTGTGTCAGACACCTTGTGGGATAAATATATGGCCACATAAAATACAGTTCCTGCTTTCAAGATTAGCCAAGTGTTTTCTCAAATGACAGAGAATGGAAAGTATCAGTTATGAGGCACCAGCCAAAGGCTATGCCAGTCTAGGGGAGGGAGGGAGTGCATTCAACTGCAGGATCAAGGTCTTGAAGAAAAGGTAGAATTTTTCATGGCAACTGGATGTTAGAGTGGATTTTCCTGTTCTCTTTGAATTTCAGCTAAAGCCCCCCTAGGTAGAAAATAGACACAAAATACCTAAACAGAGTGCTAAGTGCTAAGGAGCTACTAGGCTTCATCTATGAATCACCAAGAGTTAGCCAAACTGGAGCTGAGACTCATCACCTCCACCCCATCAAGTGATGAGTGATGCTGTGGAATTTCCCTTTTCCTCACTGAGAGTAAGGGAAAGGAGGGTGTTATGGTCTGAAATGTCTTCCTTTAAAATTCATATATTGAAGCCCTAACCCCCAATGTGACTGTATTTGGGGATAGGACCCTTAAAGAGTAATTAAAGTTAAATGAGGTAATAAAAGTGGGAGCTTAATCCAATAGGAGTGGTGTCCTTATAAGAAGAGAAATAGATACCAGGGATGTGTGGGCACAGAGGAAATACTATATGAGCACATGGTGAAAAGATAGTCATCTGCAAGCCAAGGAGAGAGGCTTTAGGAGAAACTGACCCTAGAGCACCTTGATTTTGGACATCCAGCCTCCAGAATCATGAAAAAATAAACTTCTGATGTTTAAGCCACCAGTTCTATGTATAATGTTATGGCAGTCACGGCAAACTAGTATAGAGGATTTTCCAGTCAAGAGCAGTCTCAGGATGACACAAACAGATGGAAAGATGTACCATGTTCTTGGATTAGAAGAATCAATATTGTTAAAATGACTATACTACCCAAGGCAATCAACAGATTCAATGCAATCCCTATCAAATTACCGATGGCATTTTCACAGAACTAGAACAAAATATTTCACAATTTGTATGAAAACACAAAAGACCCTGAATAGCCAAAGCAATCTTGAGAAAGAAAAATGGAGCTGGAGGAATCAGGCTCCCTGACTTCAGACTATACTACAAAGCTACAGTAACCAAAAGAGTATGGTACTGGCAAAAAAACAGACACATAGATCAATGGAACAGGATAGAAAACCCAGAAATAAACCCACACACCTATGGTCAATTAATCTGCAACAAGGAGGCAAGAATATACAATGGTGAAAAGACAATATCTTCAAAAGGTAGTGCTGGGAAAACTGGACAGCTACATGTAAAAGAATGAAACTAGAACATTCTCTAACACCATATACAAAATAAATTTGAAATGGATTAAAGACCTAGATGTAACACCAGATACTATAAAACTCCTAGAGGAAAACATAGGCAGAACACTCTTTGACATAAATCACAGCAATAAACACAAATAAAAATAAATATTTTTATATAAAAATAAATAAATAAAAACAAAAATAAACAAATGGGACCTAATTAAACTTAAGTCTTTGCACAGCAAAGGAAAACATAAACAAAATGAAAAGATAACCTACAAAATGGGAGAAAATATTTGCAAACCATGTGACTTACAAGGGATTAATTTCCAAAATATACAAACAGCTCATACAGCTCAATATCAAAAAAAAACAAATAACCCAATCAAAAAATGGGCCAAAGATCTAAGTAGACATTTCTCCAAAGAAGATATACAGATGGCCACCAGGCACATGAAAAATGATCAACATCACTAATTATTAGAGAAATGCACATCAAAACTACAATGAGGTATCACCTCACACTGTCAGAATGGCCATCATTAAAAAGTCTACAAATAATAAATTCTGGAGAGGCTATGGAGAAAAGGGAACCCTCCTACACTGTTGGTGGGAATGTAAACTGGTGCAACCACTATGAAGAACAGTATGAAGATTCCTTAAAAAAACTAAAAATAGATTTGCCATATGATCCTGCAATCCCACTCCTGGGCATGTATCTGAAGAAAACTATAATTAGAAAAGATACATGCACCCCAGTGTTCATTGCAGCACTATTTACAATAGCCAGGTCATGGAAGCAACCTAAATGTCCATCTACAGAGGAATGGATAAAGAAGATATGGTACATATATACAATGGAATATTACTCAGCCATAAAAACAAATGAATAATGCCATTTGCAGTAACATGGATGGCCCTAGAGATTATCATATTAAGTAAAGTGAGACAGAGACAGACAAATATCATATAATACCACTTATATATGGAATCAAAAAAAAAGATACAAGTGAACTTATTTACGAAACAGAAATAGACCCACAGACATAAAAAACGAACTTCTGGCTACCAAAGGGGATGGGGGGCAGGGTGGGGGAGAGATAAATTAGGAGTTTGGGATTAACATATATATGCTACTATATATATGTAATAGGTAAACAATAAGTACCTACTGTATAGCACATGGAACTATACTCAATATCTTGTAATATTCCTTAATGGAAAAGAATCTGATGAAGAATATATATATATATATATATATATATATATATATATATATATATATATATATATGTATATGTATAACTGAATCACTTTGCTATACACTTGAAGCTAACACAACATTGTAAATTAACTATACTTAAAAAAAAAAAGAAAGAGCAGTCCTAGGAAAACTTCCTCTAGGGATTGGGAATGACTATAAGAAGGTAATATTGACATCTCATCCCTCCAAATTTGTTAGTGTACATGAAATTAGGGACAGTGTGAAGCTGGTTGTGTTTTGATTGATTTTTTTAATGCCTAAAGTTGAACTGTCTATAAAAATGAGAATATACTTGAGATGTCATTAGGGAGCATGGAAGGTAAATCTCATAGATCATGTTTGAAAGGAGTAGTTGGTGGAAAATTGTTTCTTACTCATATTGTTCACTAAACTGGTTATACATGCAAAACTGAGACCCTCTACACTACAAATATCTATTTGTGTCACTAATCTCATTAAATATGCTCTAATATATGTGGTGGTTTTACTTTATAGAATTGATGTTTTTAAAAAACTGTTTAGCTTTTGACTCAGAACAGTCCCCAGTAACCAAATTTATGGATTAGGAGAAGAACATAATATAACAAATATTGCCTATATTTCCATTTTGCCTTTCTTATCTAAGACTAGAGCAGGGCGGGATTTTCTAAATTCAAATAATTTTCTAAATTCAAACAATTCAAATATTGTCTCCCCTTCCCCATGAGCAATTAAATTTACAAGTCACAAACATCTAATAACAACGCAATTGCCGACACTAATGGACAGATGTTTCAGCGCATTTTCCAGCAGACTTCATCATGGCTATTCCATCTATCTGCTGTCTGTTTGTCTGTCTCTTACTCACAGAGACATTCTCTCTTACTCTATGTGTGTGTGTGTGTGTGTTAGAGAGAGAGAGAGAGTTTAGATATTAGAATCCTCTATATTTTGAAATCAGCTTTTTTTGACCAATGGAAATATTTAAGGGATCATATAGATGGCTCCACAGAGGGAGTTAATTATTTTATTCTTAGCTCAGATATTGCACAATTTCAATCAATGGTGATTGAATTTACAAGTCATAACCATGATAGCAACACAATTGTCAACATTAACTGACTTGAGTATTTCACTGCATTTGCCAGCAGACATCATACCACCTGCCAATACTACTGGCATATTTAGTTGGCATCTCATTTAACTGGTTCTTATACTTAGCATGAGAATATGAGCTATGAGTGTTTCCTATGAGATGTTCTCCTTTAGGGACTGTAGGGTGAGTAAGAAGTTTAGATTGTTTTAAGTGCCAGGATAGTGCTGGAATGGTGCAGAGGAAAAAAAAATCAGAATTCTAGTGAAGGAAATAAGCAATACATTTATGGTAATTATATGAAGGAGATGATTAAAAGTTGGAGAATGGCTAACACCAACTACTATGTGGTCAGTATAAGCAGTTTGCCAGAGAAATTCCTAAGTGGTATAAAAAAAAGTCATTCTTCATTGTTAGACAAAGTTAACCTGGTTAGTATCCATGTTATCCTGAATTGAGCTTGATTTGTATACATTTACAAATACTTATTTTGCCTACATTTCTTTCACACTAATATATGTAGTTAGTGACCAGAACAACTGAACAGAAGACAAATACAGAGAGTAACACACACTTGGTCATCAGTCTTACAGAAAGAACTCACACTGTGGCATAAACTACCATCTGTTTTTGAAACTCTACAGTGAACTGACTCGCTTGATAATTACCAGCTTTATTTACCTACCCTGTAACCTTAGGGTCATAGGGACTTCCTTCTACTGCTCCTGTTGCCATACCAATTGTGATAGGAAAAATGGCCTCCAAAGATATCCATGTCAAATCCCTGGAAACTGAGAATGTTACCTTATTTGAGAAAAAGGACTTTGCAGGTGTATTTAACTTAAAATCTTGAGATGAGATAATCTTGTATTATCTGAGTAGAGAGAGACAGACAGACATACAGAGAAAACACACACACATAAAGGAGAAGGCAATGTGAAGACAGAAGCAGAGATTGGAGTGATGTAGCCTAATCCAAGGAAGCCAAGGAATGCCAAGAGCCACCGGAAGCCAGAAGAGGCAAGGAAGGATTCTCCACTAGAAGCTTTAGAGGAAGCATGTCCCTGTTGACAGACACTTTGATTTCAGACTTATGAACTCCAGAACTATGAGAGAATACATTTCTGTTGTTTTAAGCCATCAGGTTTGTGGTGATTTGTTATGGAAGCCCTAGGGAACTTATATAGCAGTCAATATATACATACACACAATTTTACACACTATTTGTACCAATACTACTATTATTAGTTCAATTTACCCTTAATCTTAAAGTTATGTTGGGCCTGCTGGATATTTTCCAAAAAGTTACCATTGAAATAGCTGGAGATAAGTTTGAGGAGAATGTAACAGATGATGATTCACAGGATCTGGTTCCATTTAACACAGTATTCTGGTTATCTCTTACTGCTTAACAAATCACCCTAAATGTTAGCTGCTTAGAACAAAATTATTATTTTCTCTTATGGTTCTGTGGATTGACTGAGCTCAGCTGGGTGGTCTTACTTTGGGGCTTTCCTATTGATTGAAATCACATGGCTGCTAGGGCATCATGATCTGAAAGTTCCACTGGACTGGATATTTCAGATGACTCACTCTCATCGTGACAGTTGATCCTAGGTTGTTCCCCGGGGCACCTACATGTAGCTTCTCCTTGTGGCTTGGGTTTCTCATAGGATGGCAGCTAGGTTCTCAGCATGAACATCCCAAGAGAAAGTTTTCCAAAAACATGAAGAGGAAGTGCCAGGCCAGGAAAGGCTATGCCTTAACAGTGTCATTCTGCTATATTTTATTATCAGTCGAGATTCAAGGGGGTGGAGAAATCAACTCTCCTTCTTGATGAGGGAATGTCAAGGTCACATTGCAGAAGAGCCTGGGAGATGTGAGGTATTTTTGTGGCCATCTTTGGAAAATACGATCTGCTATGCATAGTAATCAGGTTCATGAATAACACCAAATTCAGAAAAAATTACTTGTGCCTGAGTAAAAAGGATTAAAATTCAAAGGCACTTTGAGAAGATAAGCACCTAAGGAAAGACTCCTCATTTAATACAGCATCTGTCTAGCAGCCTCAATTACAGCCACTCTCCATTCTTTCCAACTTTCCACTAAAAGAAAGAAAGAAGAAAAAAGGGTAAACTCACATCCCCTCCAAGAACTGAGACCAATAAGTGGTGTAGTATTAGGAGTTCTTTTCATGGCCTACCTGGGCTCTGATTTATGAAATAGAGTACACCTAAAAAATAAGTAGTAAGACCCTTCCTACTTCCTACCATTGCTATTGTGTTCCTGGACCTAGAGCCCCAGGATCTGAATCGCTCAGCTGTCTCTCTACCCTAAAGGTGCTGAATTGCCTGCCACTTTGTCCCGTCCTCAACATTCAAATACTATTTCTCCCTACCAAGTTACTCCTCCTGTCAAAGGTTCCCACCAGAAAATGACCAGCCAAGAATCTGGGAAGGGAAGTGGTTAAAAACTCGTGGTGTTGGTGCATAGCCCTTGGGCAGTGTAATACTAAGTAGAATACTTTGGGTGAGAGTTGAGGCAGGAGGGGCTCAACTTGGGGTCAAGGTTCAGAGTAACCCAGTCTGAGGCAGTGAGGATAGGCAATGATGCTGCTTCAGGAGAGCAGAGGTGAGCTAAGGAAAAACCTGCAAGAAGCTAAGAGCTCATCTGGGAGGAGTGTACTTCATTCTGCCCTCCAGCTGTAAATCTGAGAAGAAGCATGAAACATCACCTGAGTAGACAGAGACCAGACCTTATCAGAGGTCTGTGGATAAACATTATATCCAAAGAGAATTTGTCTTGTTCAAATAGAACCGCACAGTCCTAGAATCACCACTAAAAATGGTCTATGGCAACGCATAGAAAAATATTTCAAGAAGTTACATGATATTCTTATACTGGTATTTTTACTATCCTGGTACTCAACTATACAACTATCTATACTATAAAATGAGGATAGAAAAGGGAAGAAAATATAGAGAAGCAAAAAGAGATAGACATTTTAAGATGGATGTTTTGGTAAAAGTAGAAAGAAAGAATAATCAAAATGAAAGTAGTTGGAAATATTAGACCAGAGAATGCAATGTTAAACAGTTACTGAGTTACTACAGAGAGGGTCTGGCATGGAGACAGGCAGATTTCCCATTATACCTGGGAAGTCTGGCCTGGGAAGAAGTATAGTAGTCTTAGAGTGGAAAGTGAGAGAAAGCACAGCCTCACCCACTTTGGGACTGAAGGCCCACAGGTAGCAGTGGCGATCGTTGGCTGGTGCATTGTGGGGAGGCAAGAGCTCCAGGCAGGTGCAGAATGTCAGAACTTTAGGGCTTGGCGAGCAAGAGGAGAACAAAAATGGCCACAGAGAAAAAGAAAAGGACTTCTTAATGGAGGACTAGAGCTTAGGATTTCAGCAAAAGATATACACCTAGAATATGACTAAATTCAGTCATGGCTGAAGGCATATTGGCAACTTATATTCTATAATTCACTGGAAAACATTTTGGTGAAGGTAGTCTCATAACATACAAGAAATTTCTGTGCACAGGTTACTCTTTTGAAAGGATATCTGTGTTGCTGAGCCATGCAGAAATGGATACCTTATTTTCAGAGGCACGTGGGCTAAGTATCCATATGCATCAGGAACGACAACTTTTTTCTGTGATGTTGTTAATATCTTGCTTAGTGACACAAAGATTTATTTTCATTCCCAGCCATTCTGGGAATGAACTTAGCCATTCTCTAAGTTCAGCTTTGGAGAACTTAGCAGGAAGTCTATAAAATTTCAGAATCTATCATTTTTTATGGTTTCTTATTTCCAGTATTGTAGGTAATCCTGCCTCTAATTACAGTGTATCTACCTGCTCTTCTGAAATCCCGCAGGCTGAATAAATCTGTAGAAAAATGCTAACTCAGAGGTATATGCCTCATTATTCTTATTAATTTGCGTAATGAAAATACATTTACTTTCCTCTATGCCTTCTTGAGTTAGTTCCGAAATGTGTCTTCAAACTTAAGGATACCTGGAGTGTCCCCGAATGGTGAGTGCTGGTCCAGTAACAATTTAAGCTTTCTCTATCTTCTGAGCCTAACAGGGAAGCCTGCTCTAACTTGTCTATGACAGCTGGAAGTATATGAAAACTTCCTGTTATAATCCATGCACTGCTCCTGGAGTTCATGGTAGCAACTAGCTTCAATTATCTTTTCCTTTTTCTCATATGTGTTACAGAAATATTGGAGTTCTCATAGGATTCAGGGTGTATATTTCTGAAGCTAATCTTGTGTCAGAGGGATTCACTTAGGGCTCATGGTGGGTCACAGTTCCTTTTAAAAATCTGGTGGGAACTCTGGAACATCTTCCCTGAGCAAAAGCAAGTAGACATCAATTTTGTGTATAATTTTAGAAAGTTCAGAGATCCCTTTGTCCAGTCATAAAAGAGTTTTAAATCTACTCCAGTTCCTTATTTTGTGTTCAGAAAACAGTTAAGCATAGGGAAAAGGTTTAAAGGAGAGCATATAAACAAATTATATTGAAATGGGCTTAATTTCAGTTTTCATTAAATTAAAAATTATTTTTCTCTCACCCAGATGACTTTTGAACCATTTAGACAATTGATTACAGCTCGCTGTATCTTGTCTTGGTCAATATGTGCATTTGATTGAGGCAGAGTGATCACCCTCCCCACCCCCATCCCAAGCTGGATAGGGAGATTGTGCACATGGGAGGGAGTCAACCTCTGTTTATGCAGCATCATCCAAGCCACAACACTTGTATTTTCGAATCGTTCCTGCTCTTACATACAACTCATTTAAGTATGCAGTTAATTGGAAATAAATGCTGTTTATGAATCATTAGGTTAAAATATATCATGCTTACTGATTCAAATCAACTCCCTTTTACGGCCCCTCACCAAATCTTGTACCAGTATCTATTCATCATTCTTTAATCTTCCTTTCTTATGTTTAGGTTAGTATTTATGTTTGACATTTCTGTCAATTTTTGTGGTTGGATATCTCATCTTGATTTTTACTCTCCAGGTGATGGGTCGACCACACTTCTCTCTGGTATTATTATTACATACTACGAATTCTCTCCTCATTTGCAGCTATTGCTATTTAAGAACTTTCCAATCACCAGCCAATCCTTTTTGCTATGCCCCTTGCTTTAGTTACCATAACAACAGAAGGGTTGGTCAAAAATTCATCATCCAGTCTGTTTATAAGCCAGACAGAGGCTTTCCAGAAATACTAGTAGAGTTTAGAGGAGTCATTTATAGGAACAACAACAGCAATAGATGATTTCCTACTAGAATGCTTATAGAGTATATTATAGATTTAGAGTCGGAAAGGGCCTTATATTTCATCTACTACTCCTTCCTACCAATTCAGGAAATATCCTGTATTATATCATTCGAAGGTGGCCATCTGACCTTGGCCTGGAAACTTCTCATGATAAACGTCCTTGCTTTCTGTGCAGCCTATTCATTGTTGAGAGCTGTAATGATTATAAAATTCTTTCTTGCGTAGATTAGAAATATGCTTCCCAGTAACTTCTAAGCATTAGTTCTAGTTATATAAAGTGAGACTTTACGAAATAAGCTGAGTCTATTTATTTGTCAGACATTCAAATATTTGAAGACAGGTGTTATGGAAGTGGTCATCTCTATTTTTGCCTGCCCAGGATCCATTTTCCTTTCTTCTCATAATAATCAATTTTCCAACGGGAAATTATCTTCATCCTATTCTCCAGTGATGGGGTTTACCATGGAATGAAAGCTTTCCTTTCCCCACCCTTTAGGATGTGCTCATAATAGAGATCCTCTCATTTAGCATATTCCATTCCCCTGGCCACAATGATTATTTCAGTCCTAGGCTAGTCGCACAAACTGGTTCAGTAGAATGCTATACTGGGACTTTTATGGAAAATACTGGAGGAGAGAAGCTCTCCATCTCACAGAATTGCTAAGATGCTAGAATATGAGCTTGGGGTATGAGGAGAGAGCCTGCCTGAGAATGAGGGTGACCCAAGAAAACAGAGTCTTGAGAAAAAAAATAAAGGCCTGACCACATACATTGTCACCTGGAGCCAGCCCACACCTTATGCCATGTTACTTCTTGAACTTTTAGATACATGAACCAAAAAATTGTACATAAGTCAGTTTGAGTTGAGTTTCTCTTAATTGCTCCTAAAGAGTTTTGAATAATACAATTATATTTTTTTGAATCTTATCTTTTCTTAGCTAAAATGCTATGGCTTCATTCTCAGACCTTTACATCTCTGAGTCATACTATGCTCTATGTGCTCTCAATTGTTTCCATGAAAATTGGGGTACCTAGAACTGGACACAGTCCTGTGTCCTGAGAATAAAATGTGCTAGTGTAGAATACAATCTAACATTTTCTTTCCTTGTTTATGCTCCCCCAGCCTTGTCAATTTTCACTGACTGAGACCTAGATTGCCTTAAACATCTTTATTCCTTTTTTGTACTGTGCCATTCTATTGGTTTATATAACATCTGAATTTCTTAGGGATTTTTCAAAGAAACTTATATTAGGCTATGCCGCACCTCTCTACCTCTTCACCTTTACTTCCAGCCCTTTCCCAAACTACACCAACATATATCCACTTGTCTGGTCTATTGAAACTGTTTTGAATTTTGAGCTTGAGAAAGTAACTCCATCTCTCGGAGCTTCAGTTTGCTTCCCTGTAAAAGTGTGTGGTATTGCTTAGGATGCTTTTGATTGTAGATATTAGAAACCCCCAATTAAAATGGCTTATTAAAGAGGATATATTAAAATAATAATAAGTCTGGAGGTAAGACAATTTTAGTTTTGGTAAATTTGGTGGCTAAGATCCAGGCTCCTTCCATCAAGATCCAGGATCCTTCCATCTTCCCATCTTGCTACATTCAGTGTGTTCTACTCAGGCTAGTTCCCTTCATGGCTTCAAGATCGCTGCCACAGCACCATGCATTACAGACAGACATGAAAATGTCCACCAGCAAAAGAGGGACTCCTTCCCAAAAGATTCTTTTAAAGAAAGAAGTTAATGTTTCCTAGAAGCCCCTCAGATTTCCTCTCACAGATGTGAGAGGAAATTATCTAGGAGTCTATCATATGATACTTTTAAATCAGTCCCTGGCAAGGGCTGTGGGATAATCAGATTGGCTTAGACCATTGGTCTCAAACTATATATGTATCAGAATCACCTGTAGGGCTTGTTAAAACACAGATTTCTTGGCTCCATCCCTACAGTTGCTGATTCAGTAGGTCTGATGTGGGACCCAACAATTTCTTTTTCTAATAAGTTCCTAGATGACACTGATGTTGTTGGTTGAGACCACAGTTAAAGAACTACTGGCTTAGACAAACATTATATACCCCAGGGACTGGAGTTGAGGCTGGGGCCCATACAGGGCAGGTAGTTTCCCTCAGGGCTTTGTTATTAAGAATGGAAAGGTAGGTAATCACACATGTCCTGCTATGGGAGCTATAATCCCAAACTCGTAGGATTGTCCTGTGGGTTACAGGTAATGCATGTAAATTGCCCCTCACAGTATGTTCAATAGATGTAACTCCTTCTATTATTGTTATTGATTCTGTGATAGACATTGTATTATAGACTCTTTACATTTTACTTGAAAATTTGATAAGTATGCTCTTCCATCTTTATTCAGTTCATTGACAATATATTGGACAGGCCAAGTGTGGATAGAGAATTCTGAAAATTGCAGTAGACATTTCCCTGATCACTAACATCAGTTCACTAACCAAAATGCTTATGATTTGGTTCTTAAGTGATTTCACTTCATTGAACTGTCATTAAGCCTTATTTTCCCATCTTCTCCAAAACGATATCTTGAGAGGCTATAAAATAATTGGTTTCAGATTTGCCTATATATCTCTATAGAAAAAATATAGAGTGAATTGTATGTTCTGGCATTTTATTAATAATAGTATCCAACATTTATATAGAGTGCTTATCCTGTGTAAGATACTGTTCAAACTGTGTTACATGGGTGGATACTATTATTATCCCTATTTTAAAGAGGAGAAAACTGAGGCACAAAGAAGTCAAATGGCTTGCTCAGAGCCATGCAACTGGTAAATGGAGGTAAAAGGATTCTGATCTATCCTAATGTAATCTCTGCTAATAGGCACCATCATACATAAACAGTACAATCACAGGAAATGGTCATGATCATAATCTAGTAATACAACTGGTACCTAAAATGCTCTCTCACACACATACACACATACATACACATCTGCCTTATTCATTACAGCTTTTAAATGTTATACATTTTAGTATATTCTAGTTCTCTAGAAAGTTGTTCAACAAGCTGTGGTGCATGGGACAAGCTTTATGTATCAGTGCTCAGTGAACCATTGTACTGAAAGGGTCATCATGATGGATAACAGAGCTATTATACATGGAAAAGTGTATTTTAATATTGTATTGCCTAATTAATACTTTAGTAAATATTTAGAGTAGAAATATCTGCAAATTTTTGCAACAATTTTTGCAGTCTCACAATGGGTTAGAATGGGAGCAAAATAGTAATGGATGGTAACTGTGAGAACAGGAATTTGCATTATATTAATTAAATGTGATACCTAAACACTGTAATGATTCTGTCCTATTTTTATAAATAAGTAAGGTATGGTGATTAATTTTTTTTTTTTTTTTTTTTGTGGTACGCAGGCCTCTCACTGTTGTGGCCTCTCCCGTTGTGGAGCACAGGCTCTGGACATGCAGGCTCAGTGGCCATGGCTCATGGGTCTAGCTGCTCCGTGGCATGTGGGATCTTCCTGGACCGGGGCACGAACCCGTGTCACCTGCATCGGCAGGTGGACTCTCAACCACTGCACCACCAGGGAAGCCCGTGATTAATCTTTAAGTGACTAAAACTACCAACTAAATTTAAAAGTTCTCTATTTGAAGTTAGGGACAATCTTCAACATATTTGGTCCCTTGGCTCTGTTTTGATGACTTTTCTGTGTCTCTTCTCTAATTGAAGTTATTTTATCTCCTGATTACTAGTTTGTTTTTTGCAACTTGGCTGGGAGGCTTGCATGCCCAGGGAAGATACTAATCAGCACTTTGTGAACTCCCAAGATTTACTTGGCTCTGAATTTCAGCAAATCTAGGGCAGCTTGGCAGAGGGGTTAGGTATGGCTGTTTGGCTGTAATTTTAGTTTCTCTGTCACATTGTGTTAGGTCTGTTGCACCAGAAGGTGTCATACTGGGCTGCACTTTCCCACAGAAATACATCAGGTAAAATTCAGAATTCCTGTTCTATAAAATCTGAAAATAGAGCACTAGCCTCAAGCACTCTGCCGTATAGAAGCAGTAAGTTGTGCTATCTTAATTATGAATGCATCAAATATGAAGGCCTTTTCCCCTTCCCAGGTCTCTCATGGAAAGTGCACACAGCGTTAGGGTTGTTCATCTAGGCAGCTGGTCTGCATTGTTTAAAGGGGTCAGGAACTTGGGTATTTAATGAGTCTCCCTTTGCTGTGCTAGGGCTGAGGTTGACTTCCTAAAGGGAGCATGCATTTAACTCCATGGTTCTCAGTCTAGAGGGTACATCAGAATCACTGGGAGGACTGCTTATCCCAGAAATTTCTGTCCCCCACCACCCAAGAATTTCTGAATTTGCATTTCTGATGAGTTCCCAGGTGATGCTGGGAGCAGGTTCTGAAAGCCCCTGCTACAACTTAAGGCTTTGTTTTTACTTGGCAGTCTTACCCAGTTGGATATATTAGGTTTGCCCTGTTTCCTTCTTTATTTTGAACTGTCCAGCACTTGCAGCTTTGGAGAGTAGCTCATATTTAAAAAGACTTCTTAAAAATAAGGGCATGGGATAAAGAGTCACACTTCGGATATTCTGTCACAAGTTAAGCTTTTGGATACAAGTAACAGAAATGATTTTAGCTAACTTAGTGCAGTAGATACTGTGGGGTTCCCAGCCAGATTCCCTTTTCCAGCCAGTGAACTTGTTCCCTAATAGCTACACGTGCTGTGGATAATAGCTTTTATAGCTGTGACCTTCTTCAGAGAATTGCCTTTGACTAGTGAGAGCCACATCTCCCAGACACATCTAGGAAATTTCACAACCACCTCCCCCACATATATTTTGGGTTAAATAAAATATATTAAAAATAATTTCACAGGGGGCTTCCCTGGTGGCGCAGTGGTTGAGAATCTGCCTGCCAATGCAGGGGACACGGGTTCGAGCCCTGGTCTGGGAGGATCTCACATGCCGCAGAGCAACTAGGCCCGTGAGCCACAACTACTGAGCCTGCACATCTGGAGTCTATGCTCCGCAACAAGAGAGGCCGCGATAGTGAGAGGCCCGTGCACCGCAATGAAGAGCGACCCCCACTTGCCACAACTAGAGAAAGCCCTCCCACAGAAACGAAGACCCAACACAGCAAAAATAAATTAATTAATTAACTCCTACCCCCAACATCTTCTTTAAAAAAAAAAAATTTCACCTGTTTATTTCTATACATGTGGCCTATATTATATTCCTATTGGGTTACATTGCTCTAGAGCCTCCACAGCTGCATGGGTCAGGCCAAGGCTAGACTCTACTTGAGACCATAGAACATCCTTGGAAGAAATTAAGATTGGATGAGTAGAAGGCTGAGGATGAGGATGAGTAGATAAGGATGAGTAGATAAGGATGAGTAGAAGGCTCTGCAATGGCAAGTCATGACTCCTCAGTGTCTGAAACCATTCCTGCTCCCAGAATCGTCCCCATGAGGAAGGACTCCACAGCACTATGGCAAGAGTGTACAGTAATATAGACATTTGATTCTCCTGATCCTCTGCCAAATGACACTTGCAACAATTTACAGAGTAAAAATAAACCAGGGAAAAGAGAATACCCACACCTTTTGAAGGCTGTTGGATACAGGGACCGAATTAACATTGACACAAGGGAACACAAAGTGCCATCATTGACTTCCTTTTAGAATACGGACCTATGAGGGCCCAATAATAAATGGAGCTCTAACCCACATCTAACTCACAGGGGGTCTGTTAGGTCCATGGATGCACCTGGTGGCCCTGTCTCTGGCTCCTAAATGTATATTCATAATGGAACATTCACATGTGTTCTTTGGCCCATTAAATCCAAGCTATTGTACCAGGAGAGGCCAAGTAGAAGCCCTGAAGCTGTGCCCACCCTACCTTGACAACATAGTGAGTCAAATTACAATTCATTCCAGGGAAAATGAAATTACTGAGATTAGCACTACACTCAAAGCCTAAAATGATGCAAGAATCCATTTAAATTATTGGCTTGACACTTGCAAAAACTGGATGCATTGTGACATATGTCAGTGGATCATTACACACCTAACCAAGTAGTGGCCCCAGTTGAAGTACATAGTTTGTAGCTATTGATTTTGTGAATGCATTCTTTCCATACCTACCAGGAAGAATAAGAAGTGATTCATTTTCACACTGAACAGCAAACAGTGTACACCACAGTCTGTTTCCAGGTGAATGTGAACTCTCCCACCCTCTGTACAATATAATCTGAAGGGAACTGGACAGTTCGGACATGCCGTGGGACACTACTTTCATTCAATATATTAACGGCAATACTTTAAACAGACCTGATCATCAACAAGCTCTAAGTCCTCAGAATGCCTTCATAAAACATATACATGCCAGGGGGGAAGAGAGAAATGCCACAAAAATTCAGAGGTCTGCCACACTGGTGAAGATGTCAGGGGCCTGGTAAGTGGAAGTATGCTGCACATCCTCTCAGTAAGTAAAGTAAAGGACAAGATGTTGCACCCTGTACCTCCTATCATTAAGAGAGAAGCAAAATGTTTGGTAATCCTCTTTGGTGTTTGAGGGTGGCACTTGGGGATACTGCTATGATCATTTTTTGGGTGAAGTGAATGTCTGCTAATTTTGAGGGGGTCAAAAACAAGATAAGACTGTAGCAGATTTAGGCTGCAGTACAAGCAGCCCTTCCACTTGAGTCATATGAGTGATGGTAGAAAAAGAGGCCACTAGAAAAGTCTCAGTGGGAGAGTTGCCAGGCAGAACCCTACAATTTTAAAACAGAGCTACTTACCTTTGACCCTCCAGAAAGGAATGCAGCTCTGGCAACACTTTGATTTTAGCTTGGTGAGACCATGTTGGACTTGTGACCTACAGAAATGTAAAATAATAAATTTGTATTGTTTAGACCATAAAAGTTGTGGTACTTTGTTACTGTAGTCCAGAGATAACTAAGACACTGGACTTCCCTGGCCTTCATCATCTCTTCTGAAAAATAGGAATAAAACTATCTTCCTTTCCTACAGAGGACGAAAGGAGACACCACATGGGATAGTGCCTGGAAAACTTTAAAATGCTGGGCAAACACTAGGTATTAGATTTAGAACCAGTTAAAGTGGTAGTCTCAGGAGACGTCTTGTTGGTGCATATAGGCACTTACACTGATTGTTTCTAATGCTTGAAAATGCAATGAGTAAAGGAAATAAATTATTTAAAATTCTGTTTTGGTACATCAACACTTGACAATATCTAAGCTTAGTGAGGTCACTTGAGTAAACATAGAAAGCCCTGTCAGTGAAGATTATGTACATGTCATGACAGGAATAGAAGACAGAAGAACTGAACTATTGCTATTTTAATATAGCTCTTGGCCTGACAGAATGAAAAGCTAATATGTGATTCCTAAAAACCAAATAGCAGACTCCATCTCCATTTTACTTTATTGAGTCTGATTTGATTATGCTGATTCTCAAGCATCAATAGCTGCTTGTATTATCAGTCTCTTGGCCCTGATTTCTTAATCAGCAAAGTAATGCAAAATAGCTGCTTATTGCTTGCACATGATTAATTATGTTGGCTCATTTATTTTGGAAGGGACCAGAGAGCTTACCTAGGTATGTGGATGGGCCACCTCTTTGCTTTTGGGGATAATTGTTTCCAAAGAAACTTTTAAAATGTAGGCCACTTTGTTCTGATTTTTTAAAAAAGACAATCAGACCTACATGGTTGAACATCGTAGTCAGGAAATATTTATTGCAAAGAAGCTATTCAAGCTAGTTCCTGTTAAGAGAGATTAGTTTTAAGGATTGCACAGGCAACCTCAAGGGTATAAAAACTGAAGTACTTGTAGGCGTGTGAAATCAGGAAAGGAGAAACTGGAAACCATGGCTTTTTCATCTACCTTTTATAGAGTCTTGGTTTTTTGCTTCTGCTTGTGTTTAAGTGCTTACTCCTCCCATTTTGCTTCTCACTACAGATCTCCTTTCTCTGCTTAGTTGTCAGCAGGCAAATAGCTAAAAATGACTACCTCAGGTGAGCCTCTATGAATATTGAGTTTAATTGCACATATTGCCTTATTTCCCATATCACTTCTTAGTTTAAAATGAGTATAGAGAATATGATTGATTACTAGCTGGTTAGAGGATTGGATACTTAAAGTCTGATGCACACTCCTAGTTCAATGAGCTGTGATGTTGAAGTCACATGGTACAAACTTGGCTGCAGTGGTCTGCAACTTGTACCAGGCAGCTTCCAGAGAAGAAGGCTATGGGAAGGCAGACACTTCTACATGCCTCATATTTAATCACACTTAAAGCTTTAGTTCCTTATACCTGAAGAAAGAGTTCCTTACACCCTTTGTCAAGGGCATAAACCTACCTTCCAGTAGGTTTATGCACTTGTCAAAGGTTTTTCACTATTTAGCTTCAAAGCATTACATATTGCCTCCTTTCATAAGAGCTAATGGATTAAGTGAGCACAATCTTGTATCTCTAATAGATATGTCATAAATATTGTTGAAAGTAACAAAATTTTTGTCCTTTCTGAGTTTATAATCATAATCTTTCTGCAGTTACTTCCATAAAGGTAGGAATAATATCTGTTCACAGTTAGGATTACACCAAGTTTGTTTATTTTGTTTCCCTTGAGGAAGGACTGAAGTAGTGCATGTCGTCCCGGGCTATCTTAATGACTATGTGGAAGTATTTTTCTGCTTTCTGGGGGTAGTTTCTGGGACACATAATATCTCCTTCAAATATATATTGATTTATAACTAGTAAATCAAGGAAAGGACTTTCAATTTAGCAATAAAACTCTGAGTTCACAGAATCTAAAAACGTAATGCCAAAGTAAAAATCTAAATTGCCCATTGTAGGGAAACTTCGTCCTGTTTTATCTGTGGTGTTTCATTAAGAGGAACATAAATGTTATTGTGAGCAGTGCAACTAGAAATTTTGATGAGCCTGGTAGTATTGTGGAAAGTATATCTAAGGCTGTGTGTTAAGTTCTAGAATTCTAATTAATTTGATGTTTATGGAGAAATTGATTACAAAAGGATTTGATGATACAATTTTGAGCCTAAATATACTAGACAAAACCATAAAGGACTGGTCCAGGATAAAAGACTGACAAAACTGACAATATCAGCTTGACTGAAGTTGCTTTCACTGTGGTTTATTTCTGGACCAGTAAACTGGATAAATGACATTAAGGATACAAATGATTGAGTTGATGCAGCTGCTCCCAGCATGTCTGGTTTTTCATGGAGATGACTCTGATGTTCAGTACTCATAGTAGGATGAATGGACTGAGCAATCCACAAGGTCAGAATAGCAAAGAAACTGTGTGTTGTTGCTTTTTTACTTTTTGGCTGGGGAAAAGACTAAAATAAATTATTGCTTGCTATCACCATGGTTATATAACATCATGTTCTTAGTCACTAGGCATGCAGTATACCTACCCACGTCCTACCACATTACACTAATTTTTTTTTGCATTTGTAACTTCAGGAAATCGAGGTCATGAAGAAAAATCCCAAAACACTATTGCCAGGCTCTCCATTAGACCACACACTCTGGAACCAGATATAATGAATCAGATCCAGTTCTGCCGACCTGTGGGAGCTTTGACAAATTACTTAACCTCTCTTTGTCTCAGTTTATTCAACTTTAAAATATGAAGTAAAAAGACTTCTGATTTTCAATGTGACTTAAAATGAGTATTAGACAAATTCTCTTGCAATAGACAACTGTAATACTGATGAAGCATCTGTTTTGGGTTATTGGAAAACAGATAGTAGAAGCTGTGGTCCTTCAGTGGAAGAAAATACATCTTTCTGCTTAGGGGCACTTTCCAAACTGTGGTATTCATAAGCGGAACTCAACAGAAACCAACAGTTTAGCTGTGCAAAAGAAATGGAGATAGGATTTGGGAGTGCTGAGGCGAGTGGAATTTGTAGGGCAGAAGATTAGAAGGAGCTATGTAGACAATAAGATACATAAATATGCATATGGATCTCCTTGAATATTTGACTGAATATTCATATGTGTAAGATCAGAGCAAGACCTGGAAAAAAGCAACTATTGGGGGACTGTGAACTGAATATTGATTCCAGATATTACATTGTTCTGGGATACACTGGGATTGGAATTAGTATGAAAACCTTGGAAATTCCATTGATATCACAGAAAAGACACACCTTAGGAGTAGGGTTAATCTAGTCTTACAGTAAGGGATACTCTAGATGTTCTTACAAAGACTAAAAAAAAGTTTCAAAGGCATCAAGTTGGTCCATCTGTATATTAACTGCATGACAGAATAAATCTCAACACTATGTAAAGTAAGACAAATTCAAGCTCTCAAAAAACGTATCATTCAAAATGTTTGGCACATAATAAAAATCAAGGATATGTAATCTATAACCAGAAGAGTAAACAATAAATAGAGATAGATCCAGAGATGATACATATGTTGAAATTAGTATACAAGGACTTTAAAACTGCTATTAAAATATGTCTGAGGATTTTAAAGAAAATATGGTTATAATATTAATATAGGGAATCTCATCAGAGAAATGAAAACTATAAAATAAACCAAATAGACATTATTGAAAGAAAACATATAATGTCTGAAATGAAAATTTTCCTGAATGTACTTTTAATGGTACATTAGACACTATACAGGAAAGGATCAGGAAACTTGCAGAGAGTTTCATAGAAGCTATTCAAAGTGAAGCATAGAACAAAACAAAACAAAAAAGATAAAAAAATGAAAAGAGACTCAGTGACTTTTGGGACAATACTAGGTGGTCTTACATATATGAAATTTGAGTCCCAGAAAGAGAGGATCAGGAGAGAGAGTGAAGCTGAAAAAAAATTTGAAAAATATAGTAATCAAAATTCTCCAAATCTGATAAAAATTATCAACCCACAGATCCAAGACATTTAACAAATCCCAAGAAAGTTAAACATAAGGAAAACCACACCTAGGCATATTATAGTCAAATTGGTGAAATTCAAAGATAAAGGGTAAAATCTTAAAAAAAAAACTAGGAAAAAAAGATAATTTATATATATATATGGGAACAACAAGAATGATCTGTACTTTTCATCAGAAATAATGCAAGCCAGAAGACATTTGGAACTACATCGTTAAAGTCCTGAAATAAAAATGTCAACATGGTTAAAGATAGACAGATAGGGCTTCCCTGGTGGCGCAGTGGTTGAGAGTCCACCTGCCGATGCAGGGGACACGGGCTCGTGCCCCGGTCTGGGAAGATCCCACATGCCGCGGAGCGGCTAGGCCCGTGAGCCATGGCCGCTGAGCCTGCACGTCCGGAGCCTGTGCTCCACAACAGGAGACGCCACAACAGTGAGAGGCCCACGTACCGCAAAAAAAAAAAAAAAAGAAAGAAAGAAAAAGAAAAGATAGACAGATAGATCAATGAACTGAATAGAAAATCTTGAAATAGACCTATACCACAGCTAAACTGTCAGTTTTAGACAAAGACATGGAAGCAGTGGAGGAAAGTCATTTTTTTTTTTTTGGCTAAATGACAATAGAGCCACTGAATCTCTATTTAAAAATAAACTTTGACACCTACCAGACAGCATAATTAAAAAAAGAAAAAATAAGTCAAGATGAATCATAAACCAAAACATAAAAGCTAAATCTATAAAGTTTCTGGAAAAAAACATAGGAGAATATCTTCCTTACCTTGATGTAGGGGAAGTTTTCTTATACAGAAAACCACATTCACCCTAAAAGAAAAAAAAAAGACAAATTAGGCCTCATCAAAATTTAAAACTTCTATGTATTAAAATACTCCATTAAGATAGTGAATAGCTAAACCACACACAGGAAGAAATTATTTACATTACGTATCACTGACAAAGGGCTTGTATTCACAACATAAAATAATTCCTACAATTCAATAATAATAATACAAAGAGCCTCAATTAACAATAGGCAAACAACAGGGACTTCACAATGGATGAATACAAATGGTCAGTAAGCAAATGAAAATATGCTCCATCTCATTATTTATCAGGAAATAAAAATTAAAAGCAAAATGTGATATCACTACATACCCATAAGCATGGATAAATTTTAAAAGGGTAACAACATCAAATATTGGTGAGGATGTGGGACAACTGCAAAATACAATATTGGTGGGAATGTTAAATGATACAGTCACTTTGGGAAAATGTCTGGAAGTTCCTATAAAATGAAACAAACACATAACCTACAGCCCAACAATTCTAATTTCAGTGCAAGAGAATTGAAATCATATATTCACAAAAAGATTTGTATAAGAGTATTCACAGGGCTTCCCTGGTGGTGCAGTGGTTGAGAGTCTGCCTGCCAATGCAGGGGACACGGGTTTGTGCCCTGGTCCAGGAGGATCCCACATGCCGCGGAGCAGCTGGGCCCATGAGCCATGGCCGCTGGGCCTGCACGTCCGGAGCCTGTGCTCTGCAACGGGAGAGGCCACAGCAGTGAGAGGCCCGCGTACCGCAAAAAAAAAAAAAAAAAAAAAAAAAGAGTATTCACAGCAGCTTTATTCATAGTAGCTCAAAACTGGAAATAACACAAATGTCTATCAATAAGTAAATGGGAACAAATTGTGGTATATTCACACAATAATTCACTATTTATATATGCTACTAAATGGATGAATCTCAAAAATATTATTCTGAGCAAAAGAAGCCAGACACAAAAGAGCACATATTGTATGATTCCATTTATAAGTAGTTCTAGAACAGGGTTAAATAAAGAATGGTGATAGAAATCAGAACAGTGGTTGTCTTTGGAGATGGTTCAGGAAAGAGAATCTTTTAAGAAAGGGCATAAGGGAACTTTTTGGGATGACGGACTGTTCTGCATTTGTACGCATCTGTCTAAACTCATTTTTCTTTATGTACATTACACTTCAACTTGAAAAAGAAAAGAAACTGATGTAATACTAGTAACTGCTTCATAAGAGTGTTGTGGAAATTAAACAAGCCCATATGTATGTATATCATATATATATACCTTACAATAGCACCTAAAAATTATAAGTAATATATAAGCATTAGAAATTACTATTTTATTATACAATTCATGTTGTTATTTCTAAGGCTCCATTCATTTAATGTACTATTAGTGGTTCTGCACAAATATTCAAACCATAAAATATATTTCAGAATTTTGGAGTAATACCTCACATTGCATAGAATGAAACTTTTCTGGTATGCATTGCAGCTGTTTCTGCTCATGAAACCTTCGACACTCTGCAAATTCCCCATCTGTGGTTTCCCTGCCAGTTGACTTCTAAATGGCTGCAAGTTTTCCTTTCCATTCAATTATCAAGAGTTTTAAATACAAGTAATTAATCCCTTGATCAAATGGTATAGAATTAGACTGCTTTGATTGTTCCCTTTCCTCAAGAGATCTTAAACTTCCATGGAATATAGCATTTAAAGCACATTTAAACAGAGCATAGGATGGTTTAGAAAATGGTTTTGTGGTAATACCCTCAAAATCCATAGCCCAAAGCATTCACCCGATGAAATCAAACAAAAATGATCTTTTGCCTGAATTCTTTAGGGAATTGCTTCATCTACACAGTGCAGAGGTGCCAACATTTTAGCTAAATGGTAGGATGAAAATACCAGAGACAAATAGAAACCAAACATTACCGTGGTGATGATGCTGAATACCGGGGCAATTTATTCTTAAAAGGAATTTTGTTTTTCATCCCTCTGGCTTGAGAAGGAAATATTCACTGACAGATGCTGACAAGTGAAATATAAATGGTAAAATTACAGGGTTGAAGATGACAGTTTTCAACCTATCACTGACAGTGGGAGTCAGCTGAACATCATTTCTTGGGTCTTATCTGTTTTCATAGAGATTTCAAAGATGAAAACATTCTGTCCCCTGTATGTGCAGATACAACTTCCGAGACATTCTTATAAGGTAGACAGTAGCTCAGAATTAAGATCATGGGAGCCAAAAAAAAAGATCATGGAAGGCTAAGAGACTAAAATAATTTATTAAATTAGCAAAAATAATGCCACATTCTAACTTGAATGTGATTTGGTATAATAATTCCACTTTCTTTTACAACTAGATGTAACAAAATGTCCACCAGTTGGCTGGCAGTAGCCTCATTACCCGAATTCCACATAATTGCTGTGTTTGATCAAGCAGAGCCGAGATAACAGCTGGTCCAGATATTTTCTGTGCTCCCATTTTAGCTAAAAATGTTTGCAGGATGCACATTCTTTTTTTTCCCTTCCACTGCATGGAACATGGGTACTTCATACTCTATTTACAGTGTTGAACAGTAATCAACTACTGCAATCTTGCGAGGCTGCAAAAAGCAAAGAGCTTTATTTGGGGTCTTAAGACTTGCAATTCATAAGACACATATTTGGGTAAAACCAGAAGAGTGTTCTGCGAAAGAGAAGGAGTCAGGGGCTTATAACAACAAAAACCATAAGGTTGTTAAAGTTTTCTGGCAAAAAATTATGCTTGACTCTGATTCAGGAAAGAAAAATTTGTCCTTAAGGGAAAGGCTGTCATAAGTTATTTAAGGTAAGGATCCAATAAGTAGATAGGCTGTTAGGGTAAATGTCCAATAAGTATCTTGAGTTTCTGGAACACTGGGCAGAGGTTCTGGATGACTGCGTTAAGAAAGTAAGTAGTCAAATTCCAGATTTCGTATGGGCTGAGATGTGTATAAGTCACACTTCCTCAGTGGCCTCCTGGCTCTATTTTAGAAAGCTTTCTTAACAATATTAACTCCACTTTTATTTTCCTTTCACAGTGGTCAAAGAAATTTTGAAGTTAGACATCACATTAGATATGCCATCATGCTAAGAAAGACTTTGTCCAAGAGGCAAGGTTAACAAGACTTTCAACAACTGTACCTTTTAGTCTTTGGAATTGCTCTTAATGAAGAGATTTAATTTAAAAAAATATATTTTTTCCTAATAGATTCCAATGTTTTAGTGAAATCTTCTGTCTCTTTCCTGGAACTTTCCCTGGAACTACTTTCCATGGGAAAACTAATGAGAAGATTCTCAAGAAGACCAGGTTTAGAAATATTAAACAAGAGATGTATATTGCTTCACCAAACCAAGGGGGATACTGGAAAATTAATCCATAAAAGTAATTTTATCTTAAAAATATTATGTTTGTTTTTGGAGTGCTTTTGTTGGTAAGTTACCTTTTCACACATACAGCATTTAGGCAATAATTTGCCTGACCCTTTTTAGCATTCAATTAGGTTAGCTCTTGAAATTCTTCCCTTAAATGCCACACTAAATTGGCTCATTTAAAGTATTCCCATAAACCCAGAAACTGATTTCAGGCAAAATCAATGTACCAGCCCCTAAACACTGATCCATCCAACCAACCAACAAACCAATAAAAGTATGTTTACAATCATCAGCCTTTCAAACTTTTATAAGGCCAACCGCAGCTACACCTACCTAATACTAAATTGTATGAGAACTATTTAGATAAAGAAACAAACAAACAAGTTACAAAACTAAACAGACAAAAAAATTCCTCTTGAACAAATACCCAGTAGGGTAAATGTCTGACATGAAGCTTTTGATTGTCAAGGCATCTGTTTCAGAGACATCCCTCTGGAATCAACACTGACAGCTAGATTTCACAGCTACCAGTAAAACAACTAGATAAGAAACCGGGCTGCCTCCACCCATGAAGTTGCCCAGTTAGAAAGCTCTGCGTAACCTAGATAACTGACCACGTAAGGGACCCCACTTTTCCCTCTGCATGCTCTAATTCTCACTCTTATGTTTTAAATTTACCAATAAAGAATGAACCCACAAAACCCTAGGCACCCCAACCTTGTACCCCAATAAAGGCAGAGCCCCAGGTCCACACACTCCCCTCTCTCTCTCTCCCCTCGATCTCACTGTGTGGCCCTTGGTTGTGTTGTGTGTCTTCTTGTACCTGTGAGTAATACAACTTTTCTCAAAGTTTCCTGGTGGTTGTTGCTGAGGTCTATCTTGCAATCATAATAAGAACCAGAAGGGCTGGTCCAGCCACAACATTAGCTCCAGAGGTGGAAATATCTGTGGGGCCTCGCCACACGTACTACGGATTCAGGTGAATGCCCAAGGCATTACTAGCTGATAACAGCACTATAGCATCACTATCCATTGGCCAAGATAGACAGGAAACACACCCCTAAAGAAGCTTGTTTCTATTGTTTTTTTTTCCAAAAATCAAATCAGAAAGGAAAGTTTTTTAAAAGTACACTAGGGCTTCCCTGGTGGCGCAGTGGTTGAGAGTCCGCCTGCCTATGCAGGGGACACGGGTTCATGCCCCGGTCCGGGAAGATCCCACATGCCGCGGAGCGGTTGGGCACGTGAGCCATGGCCCCTGGGCCTGCGCGTCCAGAGCCTGAGCTCCGCAACGGGGAGACCACAACAGTGAGAGGCCCGCATACTGCAAAGAAAATAAATAAATAAATAAAATAAAAGTACACTAAATTTTATGCAAAAATCCAACACAAAACGGAACTGCTTTGAGTAGGTGTCTTCATTGTTCCAGTACTTGTAGTAGAGAAATTTTTCATTGTTTGGCAAATACGAGTTAAGTATCTAACAAACTTATAAATGCCATACATTTATAAACACATCGTTTTTGATACTTGATATATTTTTATTTCTTTTAATTGAGGTGTAATTGACATAACATTATATTAGTTTCAGGTATACCATATCATGATTTGGTATTTGTATATATTTGGTATTTGTACGTACTGCAAAGTGATCATCACAATAAGTCTAGTCACCCTCTGTCACCATACAAAGTTACAAAATATGCAATATAGTGTTATTGACTATAGTCACTATGCTATATATTACATACCCCTGACTTATTCATTTTATGACTGGAAGTTTGTACCTCTTGACCCTCTTCACCCATTTTGCTTACCCCTCCAACACGCCTCCCCTCTGGCAACCACCATTCTATTCTTTGTATCTATGAGTTTTGTTTTGTTTATTCATTTGTCTTGCTTTTTAGATTGCACATATAAGTGAAATCATACAGTATTTGTCTTTCTTTGTCTGACTAATTTAGCATAATACCCTCTAGGTCCATCCATGTTATTGAAAATGGCACAATTTCATTTTTTTTAAATGGCTGAGCAGTATGCCATCGTGTGTGTATGTACCACATCTTCTTTATCCATTAATCCACAGACGAACGCTTAGGTCATTTCCATATCTTGGCTATTGTGAATAATGCTGCAATGAAAACGGGGTGCATACATCTTTTCAAATTACTGTTTTCATTTTCTTCAGACAGATACCCAGAAGTGGAAGTGCTGGGTCATATGGTAGTTCTATCTTTAGTTACTTGAGGAACCTCTATGTGTTTTCCATAGTTCCGCCACACCCAAAATGGAATATATTATCTCCTCTGCAAACTGTCTTCTGTATTCCTCATCTCAGTGAATGATTTCACTCTCCATGCTGATGCCCAATCCAGAACCCATTCAATCAATGATCAAATCAATTCTATTTTCCAAACCTATCTCCAGTCTTTTCTGTCTTCACTCCTACTTCCTCATTTCAGCCTCATCCTCTTTTTGCTGGATTACTGTTCATCATCTTGTTCCCTCTAATCTATCTGAACACTGTTGAAAGGGTCATTTTCTAAAAGTAAAATATGACTACTTCACTGTCATGGTGATCCTTTACAGCTTTAAGCTGCCCTCAGGATAAAGTCTAAAATCTTTAACACATTTTGCGAGTTCTGCTTACTCTCTAGCCTTAACTCACCATTTCTTCCAGCACATTCTATATTCCCACTACACTGTGAAAGGGTTACGTTCGGTAAGGTCTAGGAGTTGCATATACCAACCCTGCCCCCAGAATATGCTTGCCCTCAATGTGTCTCCATTCACTTGCTCATCAATTCTATTTTTGAGTTGCAGGCTGGACGTTACTTTCTTCAGGGGAGACCTTCCCTAAAAACCCCACCTCTACCCCCTAACATGGCTTTTCTCCCCCTTCTTCCTACAGTTATCCCCTTTAGCTGCAGATGTTCCCAGACTGCCAGTGGATACATGCAAAAGCAGATAGTATCAAACCTTATATACTATACTATATTTTTTCCTATACATACATCTTATGATAAACTTTAATTTATAAATTAGGCACAGTACAAGATTAATAATAATTGATAATAAAATAGAACAATTATACCAATATTCTATAATAAAAGTTATGTGAATGTGGTCTCTCTTTCTCAAAATATCTTATTGTACAAAATTAATTCCTTTTCCATCTTAATTAAGCGTTTATCATTCACTGTGGCCATAACTTTTGCAGTTTGAGATGCAACAGCAAAACTAGCACACATTTCTTTTACAATTTCACAAATAAAAGATTCTCACCATAGATCTTAGCAACCTCAGCATATGATTTTTTCTTATTAAGAACTTTCACTTTTCACTTATGGGAAGCAATTTATGGCTTTTCTTCAGCATATCCAAATTGTCAGCATCACTACTCTAGTGCTTTGGGGCTATTATAATGTAAAATAAGTGTTTCTTGAACACAAGCATCAATACCGAGGCAGTAGATCTGATAACCAAGATGACCTCTAAGTGACAAAGAGTGGCAGACTCTGGACAAAGGGATGATTCACATCCTGGGCTGGATGGAGTGGGATGTCTCGAGATTTCATTATTCTACTCAGAATGGCAAGCAGTTTTAAAGTTATAAATAGTTTTTAAAAAAATTTTTTGTTTTATATTGGAGCATAGTTGATTAACAATGTGGTGTTAGTTTCAGGTGTACAGCAAATTGATTCAGCTATACATATACATACATGTATCTATTCTTTTTCAAAGTCTTTCCCCATTTAGGTTGTTACATAATATTGAGCAGAGTTCCCTGTGCTATACGGTAGGTCCTGTTGGTTATCTATTTCAAATATAGCAGTGTGGACACGTCAATTCCCAACTCCCAATCTGTCCCTTCCCCCTACCCTTCCTCTCTGGTAACCATAAGTTCATTCTCTGAGTCTGTGAGTCTATTTCTGTTTTGTAAATAAGTTCATTTCTATCATTTTTTTTTAGATTCCACATAAAAGTGATATCATATGGTATTTGTCTCTCTGTCTGAGTGACTTCTCTTAGTATGCTGATCTCCAGGTTCACTCATGTTGCTGCAAGTGGCATTATTTCATTTGTTTTAATGGCTGAGTAATATTCCATTGTATATATGTGCCACATCTTCTTTATCCATTCATCTGTCGATGGACACTTAGGTTGCTTCCATGTCTTGGCAATTGTAAACAGAGCTGCAATGAACATTGGGGTGCATGTATCCTTTCGAACCATGTTTTTCTCTGGATATACACCCAGGAGTGGGAATGCAGGATCATATGGCAACTCTATTTTTAGTTTCTTAAGGAACCTCCATACTGTTCTCCATAGTGGCTGTACCAATTTACCTTCCCACCAACAGTGTAGGAGGGTTCCCTTTTCTCCACACCCTCTCCAGCATTTACTATTTGTAGATTTTTTGATGATGGCCAATCTGACTGGTATGAGGTGATGTCTCATTGTAGGGTTTTTTTGTTGTTTTTGCTTTTGTTTTTCAAAACCTAGTCTTCTTTATCTTTTTATTTTAATTTTTATTGAAGTATAGCTGATTTACAATGTTGAGTTAGTTTCAGGTGTACAGCAAAGTGAATCAGTTGTACATATACATATATCCACTCTTTTTTAGATTCTTTTCCCATATAGGCCATTACAGAGTATTGAGTAGAGTTCCCTGTGCCCTAGAGTAGGTCCTTGTTGGTTATCTATTTTAAATATAGCAGTGTGTACGTGTCAATCCCAAACTCCCGATCTATCCCTCTCTCCCACCCTTCCCCCCGGTAACCAAAAGTTTGTTTTCTACATCTGTAATTCCATTTCTGTTTTGTAGATAAGTTCATTTGCATCCTTTTTATAGATTCCACATATAAGCAATATCATGATATTTGTCTTTCTCTGTCTGACTTTATGGCTGAGTAATATTCCTTTGTATATATGTACACATCTTCTTTATCCATTCCTCTGTTGATGGACATTTAGGTTGCTTCCATGACCTGGCTATTGTAAATGGTGCTGCAATGAACTTTGGGGTGCAGGCATCCTTTTGAATTATGGTTTTCTCTGGGTATATGCCCAGTAGTGGGATTGCTGGGTCATACGGTAGTTCTATTTTTAGTTTTTTAAGAAACCTTCATACTGTTTTCCATAGTGGCTGTACCAACTTTTTTTTTACACATTATCTAGTTACTTTTTTAATTGAATTTTTATTTTATATTAGAGTACAGTTGATTTACAATGTTGTGTTGGTTTCAGGGGTACAGCAAAGCGATTCAGTTATGCATATACATATATCCATTCTTTTTCAGATTGTTTTCCCATATAGATTATTACAGAATACTGAGTAGAGTTCCCTGTGCTATACAGTAGGTCCTTGTTGATTACCTATTTCATATATAGTACTGTGTATATGTGAATCCCAAACTCCTGATTTGTCCCTCCTCCCCACCTTTCCCCTTTGGTAACCATAAGTTTGTTTTTGAAGTCTGTGAGTCTCTTTCTGTTTAGGAAATAAGTTCATTTGTATCATCTTTTTAGATTCCTTTTGTGATATCATATAGCACTTGTCTTTCTCTGTCTGACTTATTTCACTAAGCATAATATTCTCTGGGTCCATCATGTTGCTGCAGATGGCATTATTTCATTCTTTTTTATGGCCAAGTAATATTCCATTGTATATATGTACCACATTTTCTTTATCCATTCTTCTGTTGATGGACATTTACGTTGCTTCCATGTCCTAGCTATTGTAAATAGTGCTGCAATGAACATTAGGGTGCATGTATCTTTTCAAATTATGGTTTTCTCCAGACATATGCCCAAGAGTGTGATTGCTGAATCATGGTAGTTCTATTTTTAGTTTTTTAAGGACCTCCATACTGTTCTCCATAGTGGCTGTATCAATTTACATTCCCACCAACCATGTAGGAGGGTTCCCTTTTCTCCACACCCTCCCCAGCATTTATTGTTTGTAGACTTGTGTGTGTACCAATTTCTAATAAGAACTTTCAAAGTAAGCCAACAAGAAACAACTTACTTTTCTTAATTATAAACAAAAAAAATTGATTATACCTCTTATATGCATTTAAATATGCTGGTAATTGCATCCATCAGGAAGAAAGGTTTAACCATTGTGTTCATTTCCTAGGGCTGACAATAACAAAGTACCACAAAGTAGGTAGCTTAAAGCCACAGAAATTTATTTCTCACAGTTCTGGAGGCTGGAAGTTTGAAATCAAGGTGTCAGCAGGGTTAATTCCTTCTGAGGGTCCTTTAAATTAGGGCCCCATCTACTCCAGTATGACCTCATGTTAACAATTATATCTGCAATGACCCTATTACCAATTAGGTAGCATTCTGAGGTACTGGGGGTTAGGACTTCAGCATATTTTGGGGGGCCACATTTCAACCCATAACACCTGTTTTAGGGTACAGATGCATGGTGAAGAAATATGTTTAGCTATTCTTTAGGAGAAATCAAAATTATCTGATAAAACCTCACTGCATTGGTAACATGGGCAGACAAATCAGAATTAATTTTTAGATCTTAAAAGTAACTTATGTTCACTGAGAGAAGTAAATACAATTCAATGATGTATAAATAAAAAGTCAACTTTCATGTCTTATATCCTATCTCTAGCTACACTACTTTGAAGTCTTTGCTGCAAACAACAAGATTTGTGTCCTTCCTCATCTTTCCCAAATACATATATAATATGAGGTGATTTTTCTTTCTTCCTTTTTTAAAAACACAGTGGGAATGGTCTACACTGTGAAGCCTGACCTTTTTCCCCAATCTAATACACTCTCTAGTTGTTGCATGGTATTATATAATATGAAGGTCCTGAAATTTATTTAACCATTTCCTTATTTATTTATTTATTTTTTTCAGTACGCGGGCCTCTCACTGCTGTGGCCTCTCCCGTTGTGGAGCACAGGCTCTGGACACGCAGGCTCCGGACGTGCAGGCTCAGCGGCCATGGCCCACGGGCCCAGCCGCTCCACGGCATGCGGGATCCTCCCAGACCGGGGCACGAACCCGTGTACCCTGCATCGGCAGGCGGACTCTCAACCACTGCGCCACCATGGAAGCCCAACCATTTCCCTATTAACATTTACATTATTTCTAGTTTTTACCACTATAACACTGCAATTGACAGGTATTATCTTCTAAAACATATCCTTATACTGATGTTTTAAGTAATAGACATTCCTAGAAGTGGGCAGGCTTGATCAAAGAGTTTATGCATGTTAAATTTTAATGGATTTCTCTAGATTACGTTTCAACAAAAAAAAAGAGATGTAGCATTTCACCTCCACCAGCGATTTTTAGAATATCCATTGCCTCAACAACACGAAATGATTTTAGAAGCTTTAATTTGGGTTAATCCTGGGGGGAGGGAGGGTAAAAAATGTATCTCATTCCTTGAATTTTCATTTCCCTGACATCTAGTTTTGATTAGTTCTTCCATATAGAGATCTGCTCTCTCACCCAAAAGAATTCCAGAGTAGATACTTCAAAGCTAATATGGTAGCTCCATGATTTCCTGATGGCTTCATACCCACCCCCGCACAAAGAGTATGGGGCAAAAGGTATCACCCTCAGCTATCTGTCCCCACTTAAAGAAATCTATAAAAGTCCCACTCAACAATTTCCAATTACATTTTACTGACCAGATCTTAGTCACTTGGCCACATCTATCTGAAAGAAATAAGAAAATGTACATTTTCAGCCTTGTTAGGGATTCTGAAGCTTTCTCAGGTCTTTTCTATGGATATGCCTGTTCCACACTTCTTACTCCCCCTTGAGAGGAAATCCTCAAGACTATATGCCTGCAAAGCGAGGCCAGGTGCTGACAGCTCCCCACTTGCTTTCCCGACGCCAATGCCATACTTACAGGGTTGTGTCCTCTCTCTCCATCTGCTGAGTTGGTCTGGTTTCTACTAGCTCTCACTAGCTGTCTGCAAAGGCTCATTTTCACTGTCCTGAGGGGTGAGCACAGGGACCTGCCCACCGGTTGGGGGTATGTGTGGGTGAGGAACGCAGAGCAGTGGGGGTATCCATGGGCAAGGTAGGGGGGATCCCCAGGCTGGCGTCCCCAGGGGCCCATGGGTGAGCTACCTGATGGAGCCCACAAAGTGGTTCGTAGGATCTGCGTCTGCTTGATACATCCTGTTCTCAGTTCTGGCTACTGTTCTACCAGCCACTTACTGTCCCCTAGCCACGTAGTACACAACCCAGTATTCTGGATGGGGCGAGAGAGAAATGGGCCTCATGCGCAGCTTTCCGCACAGCTGAAGAAGCCAGGTGCTTGCTCACACTTTTTCACTTTCCTTATGGGAGAAATCATGGGCTGAGAAGATCTCTTCTGGCATTGAGCTGTGTTGTCCACAGGAAAGGGTGATGTGGGTAAAGTGAAACTGTTTGTCTTACCCTCTTCAATGTGTTCAACCTCGGATTGTTTTTTTTTTTTTTTTTTTTGCTCCAATGGTGTGCTGGGAGTTTTCCTGCTAGACGGCTAGACTTCCACAAAATCCCTCTTGTCTGTAGGTGATTGTCAAAACTGGTTTGTTTGGAGAAAGATGGTAGAAAATTCTTATTTTGTCATTTTGATGACATCATTCCCAGGGTTTTTAATGTCCTCTTGAAGGATGTTTATGTGGTGCCCAATTTTTTACCATTACAAATAATGCTGTAAAGTACATTATTGCTCATGCCTTTTTTTTTTTTTTTTTTTTTTGCGTAAGTGTGAGCATTTTTTTAGGGTGTATCATAGAGAGTAGAATTGCTAGGTTGTAGGGTGTACCTCTTCTACTTTACTAGAAATAGCTAAATTGCTATAGAAATTGATTTTAAAATATACATCCCCACCAGTAGTACAGCAGTTATATGAGGGTTCCCGTTGCTCCATATCAGGTATGTTTGGCTCTTTTAATTTTTATCAGTCAGAAATAATATTCCATTGCAGTTTTAAATTGCATTTCCCTGACTCCTGGGGAGGTTCTGTTCAGACTTCCCTTCCTGTGAGTTTTCCATTCATATCTACTTTTTCCATTGTGTGCTTCTCCTTTTGCTCATTGATTTGAAGAAGCTATCTTTTGTTCTGGATAATAATTTTTGTTGATTGTGTACAATGCAAATATCTTCTGCTGGTTGCAACTTGTCTTTTCATTTTATTGATGGTGGCTTTTGCTTTGTAGAAGTTGTGTTTTTAATGTGGTCAATAAAGTATTTTTTTTCTTTGTTGTTTAACATTTTTGTCTTGTTTCAAACTCTGAGTAATAATCTATATGTTCTTTAAAATTGTTAAAGTTTTGCTTTTCACAATTAAATCATTAATCCACTTAGTGTGTGGTTGAGGTAATAATAAAATTTTGTTGTTATTATTGTTTGGAAACAAACCTTTTGTTTTGGTACCATTATTGACTGGTTCATTCTTCCCCAATTGATTTACAATTCTTTGACACATATAAACATATCAAGTTTCCATATATGTGTAGGCCTGTTTTTTGAACTTTTGTTTAGTTTCACTAATTTATCTCTACACTGTTACCATACTTTTAAAATCACTGTTTCTTTATAATAAATTTTGATATCTGGTAAGCAAGTATTCTACCTTATTCTTCAAATCTGTGTGGTCTATACTTGGCTCTTTACTCTTCCATAAATATTTTAGAATGAGATTGTTAAATTCCATGAAAAAACCCAGAGGGGACTTGACTAGAATTAATCTGAATTGAATGTATACATTAAATGAGGAAGAACCAATGTCTTTATCATAGTGAATCTTCCCAAACATTATATGCCCTTCAAATTATAAGGGTTTTTATATTATCTTTTAAAAAGTTTTAAAATTTTCTTCATAAATGTCTTATAGATCTTTTATTAATTCCATTCTTTGAATAAATGAATGCATGAATTAATAAGTAAATAATATTTGTTACAAATTCTATGTGTTTTAGAAATTACATTTTCCAGCTCTTTGTTAGGGTATAGGACTGCAACTGGTATTTTTTATTGATTTTATATCCAGAATCTTTGTTGAACTTCCTTGTTAATTCTAATAATTTGTCAAATTTCTTGATTTCCTACTAAGACACATTTTCTCTCTTTTCAATCTTAATACATTTATTTTCTTTTTCATATCAGTTCTTTAAAAATTAGAATTCAGCTGTAAAACTATCTGGTCTTTATACTTTTTAGTGTTGAAATAGGTCAGTTTTCCAAATGTTAGCTCTGGGGTGAGCCTAGGACTTTATAACATGTTAGGGGTTCTCCTTCTCTGCTTCCCTTCTCACCATGATTCCCCATATACCTGAACTCTCAACAGCCCCTTTTCTGGTCCTCTGGCTAAAAAGCTGGGGATTTAGCCACTTGGGCTGTCAGGCATTTCCTGTGGCTGGCTCCGCCTACATGTGAAGCTATTAGAGAAAAGGGGGTGAGAAAAATAATGAGCATTTCCTCCCCCACATACTCTGAATAACAGCGACTCCTTTTCTCAGTTCTTCTCAGAATTTGCTCTCAGATATTTAGGTATTTGTGTGGCAGCAACTGCTGCAAATAGCTTCATGACTGAGGCTCGCCTCAAGCAGAGATTGGATAATAAAAATGTAGGGGCCAACCCAGGGAAGCGCCTGGAGTCTCTGTCTTGCAGTGACCCCTGCTCAACCTATTTTGTACTCCTTGGGCCAGGAGAAGTTTCTCTGGGAGTTTTTTTTTCTATTCACGCCCTCCATAGTTCCAGAATTCTGCTGCTCTAGAGTCTATGCCTGGAGGCATAGGAGGGAAAAAAAGTCCAGAAAAATCTCTGTTATAATGGCATTCTTTGTATTTTGATTTTTCTCCCTAATCTGCTTGTTCTTATTTACTTTTCAGAATCCTCACATAGTTGCTTTATGCCTCTTGTTCAGAGTTTTTAGTTGTAATCACTGGGAGGGAGAGGGTTTGCTCACTCCATCCTAGCTGGATGTAGCACCTCCATGCTGAAGTCCTTCCTCATGATGGAGAGGGAACACAGAGCCTCAATCACTAAGTCTTCTCAGGCTCTGGACTGTTTATCTGCTTATTTGCTTAATTATTTCTTCCCCATCTATTCTCTTTCCTCTTCTGGATCTTCTGTTACTATTTCATCTGACCATCCAGTGTCATGTATTTTCCCTCCTAATTTACATATTTTTGTGCTTATTATATATAGGGAGTTTTTTTCCCACTTTGTTTTTCTGAATACAAATTTGGTTCTTACCAGTAAATGTCCTCTTGTTTATCCATTTACTTTTAAAGTGTAAAAATCACAATTTTAATTTTCAGAAAATCTTCGAGTGTTCTAAATTATCCTTTTGAGTGTTCTTATTTATTTTTTGTTTTTAATGAAAGTTCTCAAATGTCTTTCCTGTCAATTCTTCTCCAGAGGGATTCACCTCTTCTAGATATTTAGCTTGGTCTTTGCTTTAGCCTGTTCAGGCTGCTATAACAAAACACCACAGGCTGGGTAGCTTATAAACAGCAGAAACTTATTTCTCACAGTTCTGGAGGCTGGAAATTCGAGATCAAGACACCAGCTGGTAAGGGCCCTCTTCTGGGTTCATAGCCAGCACCTTCTCACTGTGTCCTCGCATGGTGGAAGGGGCTAGGGATCTCTCTGTGATCCCTTTTATAAGAGCACTAATCCAATTCGTGAAGGTTCCACCCTGATGACCTAAGCACCTCCCAAAGGCCCCACCTCCTTATATCATCACCTCTGGGGGTTAATATACAACATATGAATTTTGGAGGGGGACACAAACATTCAAACCATTAACAGTTTTCCTCCATTAAACTTTGTTTTCTTCAGTGGGTTTTAATTTTCATTGCCTATCTGAAAGTAGTTTAGGCTGGCAGGGTCTCTAGAGCTGGGAAAATGACATCTGAGTGAGGAGTTTATATGGAGAAAAGGTGAGCTTCAGCCCTTTCTGTTATCAGAGTTGCCACCAGATCCTTGCTCAAAACCTGCCAACCCCTCCCTTGAATAGGAGTTAACATATACCTTTAAGTCACAGGGTCTGTACACAAAGAAAAGAAGCTATGGGAAGAGGAAAACAAAAACCAGATAGAACTAGCTGAAACCAAGATGGCAGTGAATCTGACCTCCAACACACTTTGAGCCTCATTCTATGCTGATATTACTACATTTTTGTACGAAATTACATATCTACCAATGGCCAGAAGTCACAGACCAAAAAAGGATAGAAAAGGGGTGGCACCCCATTTCCAGGAAAACCCTGCCTCTTTCCCAGAAAACTCATATATATGCCTCCACATCATTAATCTCACTCCTTCCTGCATTGTCCTTACTCCTTAAAAGCAAATCCCTCTTGCTATCAAGACCAGAAGTTGATTGGTGAACTAAGTTCCTGCTCCTCCGTTCTCTGGCCATTGAATAAAGCATGTGTTGCTTCAATCTTAGTTTTGGTTTTGTTTTTGGCTGTGTGAACCCCAAAGGACAAAGAACCCTTCCAGCCAAGGCAGGGGGCCTTGGCCAGGCTAGGACCCAAATGGGTGTTCATATGACTTAATTCTGTAACACCTCCACAACCTGAGCCCAAGAGCAGTTGCACCCACTGTTGCAGGCATCCTTCAGGTCCACTGGGCTTAGCTTCCCAGAGCAATACACAAGCAGCCGCAGGTAGACACACAGCTCCTGTCTGTCGGGACTCACAGCCTATGACCTGAATGCCCAAAGGAGCCACAAGAATCCTTTTTTTCTCCTTCACCACTTTTCTCTTCTGCTCCTCCCTCCCTGTCACTAATTCCCATGCCTGCTCTACCCTACAGATTATAACCAACTACCTTTGGCCCCAGGAGACCTCTCTGGGCCCTACCAGGTTTACTCTTCTGGTTTCTGTGTTATACAAAACCTTCCTTTTGAGGAAAACAGTCAGAGGTGTGCACCAAAAACTCTATCTTCCCTGAATGCCTCACAGTTGCAGTCTCATTCCTCAGCCCCCAGTTAAAAAGCATCCAATGTTGGCACTGATTTAAAGCTAACGACATTTTTTTAATTAGCTAAGTATTATTTTATCTCAGTCGGTTTCTTAATTTGTGTCACAATGTCCTATTAAAGAATAATAAAGTGATAACGCTTAGTAGTTTATACTCCAATTCTCTGAATAGATCATTTAAACCATATAAATGGGGACAGGCTCATTTTTGTTCTACATGTACAAGTTTCTTGTATTGTTTTGCTTCTTAGAGTTGCCTTAGGAAAATTTAAAATGAGACAAGTTTTTGAAAAATGATATCTTAAAATCCCAGCCCCATTCCTATATAGCTGAAAGTTTCCTCTTCCAAATAAGCAGTGACTATAAAACAATTGGTAATTTTTCTTTCTGATAGGTGGTGAGAAGGAGAACTTTTACTTTACAGATGACACACTGAGGCCAGGGAAGGACAAATAACTTTGGTGGCACCATTACACAGGGGTAAGGCTGGGACCTAGACTCGCATGCTGTTCTTCCTACAGTGCCGCACTGGAGCCGTAAAATGATTTAGGAATGACACAGTGGATGATCTCAAACAATAGAGGAGGAGACAGAAAGAGATGAGAGAAAATGTGAGCTCCTTCCATTTTAGTAAGCATCTTAGATGACTCAGTCCTTCACACTGCGGCAGGTGTTTTGAAGAACAGAGTGCTTCTTCCATGTAGCCAGCTTGTTTGTACATCTTTTCAAGGGAAAAAACCTCAAGAACTAGCAGAGCTGAAAGTATGTCTGAAAAGCCAATTTATCACTTCAGATACAGTCTACTCACTGTAAAGGAACTAAAGAGTTTTAAGGCACTCAGACAAAGGAACAAATATATAGAGAATAAGTGAAATTAATGAAGTTTACCTATAGCTTTCCAAGTCTCTTCTTAAATAATATTCCCTTAAATTTGCATTTATACTTTATAAAATAATCTCACATTCATTACTTTGTGTGACTTTTCTCATGTTTCTTACCTTTTATCATTTCTCTTCCACCAATAGCCAGGATCACACATCTGAAATGTTCACAGTGGTTGATTTTATTTTTCAACTTCTTTTGACAACAGAACAAGCTGTATTCTCAGGCTTCCCTGGTGGCACAGTGGTTAAGAATCTGCCTGCCAATGCAGGGGACATGGGTTCGAGCCCTGGTCCAGGAAAATCCCACATGCTGGGGACCAGCTAAGCCCGTGCACCACAACTACTGAGCCTACGCTCTGGAACCCGTGAACCATAACTACTTAAGCCCATGCGCCTAGCCCATGCTTCCCAACAAGAGAAGCCACTGCAATGAGAAACCTGTGCACCGCAACAAAGAGTAGCCCCCGCTCGCCACAACTAGAGAAAGGCTGTGTGCAGCAATGAAGACCCAATGCAGCCAAAAATAAATAAATAAATGTATTAAAAAAAAAAGAACAACCTGTATTCTTATTTTTCTAACAACAACAAGACATTAAAAGAGAGTGAAAGGAAGAAGAGAGAATGAAGAACACCTTGTACTATCTTTACTACCAAAACACGTTCTAAGGAAAAGATTTGATACCAGGCATTAGTTTTTTGAATTTAAGTTAACATGTTACCCTTCTCAGGATATTTGCTGAGAAACTTTATACTTAACTGTGTGAGAAAGAATTCATCTCTATAAATGGAATTTATGCCCCCATAAATGGCTTTAGAAGCCAATAAGTGGAGCAGTTATTTTGGGGACAACCTAGTGGATTGATTATATTCTGTCCTACTTTTTCTAATTCAGAGGAAAGATAACTGATGGCTGGAAATATCATTGTGTTTGCACTTTCTTAAGTGTAAGGGCCTTGTAACCTTGTGCTGTGATTCTTAAACTAGCCATGGAGGAGGCCACAGCCCTCAATGGACATTGAATATTGAACGTCACCTTTTTATTTGATATGAGTCAATTTTAAAGTCATATATATTTATGTTTTCTATTGATGTGTTTCCTCTTAACAGTGTAAATAAAATGTTTATAAGAATGGTTGTCATTCTTGATGAAACACTGTGCTTATGGTAACTGCATAGTTTTATTTCACTGAGAGGTGCTGTAACTGTCTTTGCCTGTGGTGGTTGTGTTTTATGACTAATTTAATGCTTCACTGTAAACGTGCTTTTTCTGCCTGGGATTGCTCATAAAGTATTCCAACCCTGGTGTCTGGAGCTCATTAGGATCTTATGAGAGTTGAGCTCACTGGGTGATTCGTATTTCATGCCAGTCAAAATTTGAGGGCTGTGTGATATAGTTTTATTTTAAACTGGCTGGGCAAATATTCATGTTCTTATTATTTATTATTCTTCCTAATAATGACTTTGTTTAGTGGTACAAATTGAACATAAATGTATTGACATCCTAGAGGGTTTCAAAAAAAATTTTACCCTCTGGTATGTTTCAAGAACAGTGTAGAGGCCAGTGGTCCTTTTTCAAGGAGGTGTTCAGGGTTCTTGAAACTGTTATTTCCAGATGATTTCACACCAAGCTGGAAGTGCTTCCATCGTGGCCTCTCCAGCTGTGGCTGGCTATGATATTTATTTATTCATTCAGCAAATATTTATTGAGTGCATGCTATGTGCTCAATTCTATTCTGGCTCCTGAGGATACAGCAGTGAACAAAAGAGGCAAAATCCCTGCCTTTTTGGAGCCCATTTATTCAAAGGGAGGTAGATTATAAACAAGGTAAATAGCATGTTAAACACTGACCAAATACTAAGGAGAAAAATAAAGCTGGGAAGTGTTGGGAAAGGGATTGCAGTTTCCATAATGGGACCATGAAGGCCTCACTGAGAAGGTGACTTTTGCACAAAGACCTGACAAAATGAGAAATAAGCCATGTGGATAGTTAGGGGAAAATTATACCTGGTGGAGGGAACAGCAAGTGAAAAAGACCTGAGCAGGAGCATGAACCAGTGTATTTGAGTAACAGTGAAGATGAGGTCGGGGTGCTGAAGCTGAGTTAACAAGGGGAACAAGAGTAGAGGGTGAAGTAATGATGGGGGTGGAGTGGGGGAAGATTAGGTAGGGCCTTAGAGCTGATAATTCAGACTCATTTTTTTCAATTCAGGAGAAACACTATCTAGGGCAAATAACAAATTCAATTTCTGCTTTCAAAAGATGCTGGAAACGTTTCCTGGGTATCAGGAGCCAAGACATACCTCTTCCTACTAGCACTGTAGGGTACATTGCTTTTCTTTTCCTAGTGGAAACAAAGACTAATGTTTGCTTGGAGCTGTGTCTAAATTTTCTAGTAGAAATTAGTTCTTGAGTCATTTTAATTTACTTGCTTCTCTGCTACTGCTTTCATGGCCACAAACCAGAAAGCCTTTCCCTCTACCGTCTTGGAATTACTATACAAGGAGTTATTACTATTCCTACATTATGTTACTTCTTTTGACATACTATTGAAATGTCAAATAACTACCTAAGATTCAAGGATTATGGCTTTGACTAACTCAATCTCAGTTCCATGTTTGAGGTCATTTGCACAATGAGCTCCCAATAAATTACATGACATTGAAAGGAATTTATTCAATCCTGAGTATGGATGACCCCATTCTCCTTGACTGAATCCTTCATTTAACTTGAAGATCAAATAGATGGTGACTTTTCAAGAAGTTCCTATAATATATGAATGCTTGGGGAGGATGTTTTTGAAATGAAAACCTTGAGACAGGGGGAGAAGATTCTACCTGCTAAAATTCTCTCTTTAAGAGGGCCAACTACTCCTCCTGAGTCCTCACTAACATCTCTTAGGGCCTCTCCAGCTGTCGCTCCTTGGCTACAATGGAATGATAGTGGTAAGAAGTTACTGTATTTCCCAGAGATGTGGTTCTTCTACTAAAATATGAACACCACAAATAAAGGAATCGTGAGTGTTTTATCATCATTCTATGCCCAGTGCTTAATGTCATGCCTGGTCCATTTTAGGCATTCATAATATTCCTTGAATGAATTAATTCATGAATTTAAATATAATGTATTCCCTCTGCATTCTTCTGACTTCCCTCCAAAACTTTCACTCTGGGAACCCGATTCAGGATGTTCTGCTTCTTGAGGAAATTAGGTAACTCTTAAAACAGTGTAAGCCTGGGATAAGTAAGGAACTGGCAAACAGTAATGCCTTCAACATACGGACTTTGGATGTGTTTTCTTGAAATAAGTCCAACAGGGATTTGATTCAGACACCTGACCCAGACTAATATCCTACCATGTGGCTTGGGAAAAAGACACAAAAGCAAAAATCAATAGAAACAACAATAAACTAGTAGGGACCTTGTGACTTAGAATATTAATGTATTTTTTAATGCTTGTATCTCTTTTTCCAACCATTATTTTCACATCAGAGGTCCCATTTTGCCCATTCCTCCTTCACTGCTTAGTACAGATATGTTAGAAACAGCATGGATTGATGTCAAGTGGAGCTGGATGTGAATTCCTGACTCCCAGCTATGCTACAGTTTATTCACCTATGAAAGTGAGCTGAAGAGTCCCTAACTCATAGGCTTTTAAGATTAAGTGAAATAAATTTGTCAAATGCCAGCTTAGGGTTTGGTATGTACCTGCTCCTTGAAAACACTGCTTCCCTTTCCCTTAAAATGCTGACTCAGAGGTCATTAGTGGTCTTTGTTTGTTTTTTTCCCTACTATTCCCTGGGTCTCATATACCTACTGGATATTTAGGGCTAAAAGGCTCAGAGTTATATACAGAAGTAAGGGGGAACATGGGTGTGGGGAGGAAATAAAGGAAGAGAGATTGGGGGAGAGAGAAGCGAAGAGTTAAGAACAAAGAGAGAAAAAATAGAATTCTTAGGTGAGCCATGGTTCAGATGTGATCAGATGATTTAAATAGCTTTCTAATATGATTTCTTGCCTCAATATTTAATCTTTCTACTTCAAGTTTCACACTGAAACCAGAGTTATATTCTTCTTTGGCTCATGCCATTTCCTAACTGTTCTTTCTTGCTTACTCCTATAGAACTTGGTGTATACCATGGTTGTTATTTTTATTTTTTTTCTGCCTTATATTAATATAGAAAGCATGATTATTAATCATCTTAATCTCTGAAGTTATGAGTCTGTATGAAGAAACAAAAATAAAACATGGAAATAGTCACTAATTAGCTGACAACTTATAATATTAATCCCAACTCTTCTAATGCTTCTCTTCATTTATCGTAAGTGATAGCTATCTGTTATCATAATATCTTTACATTTTTTTCTCTGGTTCTTGAATGCTGTAAATATATAATAATATAATTCAGATACAATGTGAATAGATTGCTGTGAAATTTCAAGAAGTACAAAAAATACAGGAAATGATGAAGTTCAGGTAAATGCTAAAATCATTCACAAAACTATTGACCAGATAAAAAACTGAGAGAAAATTGACAAGGTTGATAACAAAAGCAGCAAAGGGGAATAATTTGCATGCCCAAGCATCAGGAAAATTGATGAAGTTGTTTAACACTTTTACAAAGGATGTCCTCTTTAAGACAGTGTTATGAAAATTCAAATGAGAAGTGAATGTTGTCATAAGTTACGTTTTGTAGAAAAAAAAAGTAACACATGATTTACTCTTTGTTGCAATTATATCCTATATTCTATTAAATATAAAGCAGAATAGACATTTTTTTCATGACTTTGAGTTTCATTTTTTAAAGACTAACTCCAGGCCAAACATTTTTTTTTTAAAACACTGTATTTACTATTAACTTTTGTTCCCTGTGTTAAGATGTCTTACCTGGCACCAATTATCCTGAGTAAAATGAGTTCTTCCTGTAGTGTTATTTGTAGACCTTTGGAAGCCATTAGAATGTCAGCTCCATGAAAAAAGCTACCATGTTTTCACCAGCCAACATAATGCCTTGCACATAAACACTAATGTATCATTTACTGTGGGCTGAATGCTAATCTCAGCACTTTACAAATATGAACTAATTTAATTATCAAAATAATCTTCCAAGGTAGGTAGTATCTTTAAAGATGAGAAAACTAAGTCACAGAGAAATTAAGTAACTTGTCTAAGGTCACACAGCTTGTAAATGGTAGAGCTGGAAATCAAACTCAGGCTGTCTGGCTCCAAAATCCATAATCCTAGACCATACACTATGTTGTCTCTACTATTTTAGGCTGTCTCCAGATGTTTGTGGAATAAAGTAAGATTTTAGAAATCTGTGTGAATATAGTAAAACAGTCTACAGGTTATATTCAGATGAGTCTCTGGGGAAGAGGGTTTATGGTATCTTTGGTTACGACAAGTGCTAGAAGAAAAATGCAAACACAAAAACAAAAACAAACAAAATGCCCAAAACTCTTCCAATGAAACTAAGACCTTCTGGCCTCTTGCAATATACTCTTTATTCCATTTTTATCCTTATTATTTTTTATCATAACATAGAATACAAAAAATATAAATACTACAGAAATATTTTGTGCATATTTCACCAACCATTTTTTTCTACTACATATTGATACATCTTGCATTATAGTCCAAATTTGTTTGCTATATATGCCCACTATTGACAGTGCACTGAGTTGTGCAATGGGAATGACTATAGGCTACGGATCAAGACTTTATTTCACTTTTTCTGTATAGCACTTGGGATGTGGACCAGAACCAGGCAAATGCTGGTGTTCCTTTTCCATTCTCACATCCTACCTAGGATCTACTTGAGGTCTTCTGCTTCGCCAGGTTCTCCCAGCAGCCCTACCCTTGACTTACTTTGCAGCAACCTGTTCTCTTTTAGACCTTGTCCAGTCTTTACTTCTCTGCCTCATTCTCTCAGGGACCTGCTCTCTGCTGGGTGACAGAGGCCTAATTTGATGGCCTACTCAAGACTCCTAGGTTTGATGAGTTGTCTCAGCAGCTGGAGCCAGGGTGGTTTAGGGGTAGGACTGGGGCTGGAGGTACCAGGCAGGTTTTGGGCCCTCCACATATCCCTCAAGGAGAATATCTCACTGTTCATCTTTCTATATGTACTGTGATGAAAATTATATTCTCAGTAACTGACAGTGGAATTTCTCCTAGGGAGGGAAGTACAAAGGAACTGCTTATGTTAGGAAGACACTTTGATATACTCCACGGAGACAGAAGGTTAAGGATGGCAGGAGCCCAAATAACAAAAACAACTGAACTGCTCTGCATGAGAAAGTGTGAATAATCTTTATTTGTTTATTATTTTGTTGTAAGAAGGGGGTGGGGAAGATTGGGGAAAAGAGAAATGGGAGGGGGCAAAAATGAAGTCACCAAGATGGTATAATTTCCATCAGAGTGAAGGGTCAGTGTGACATTCCCCTTGGATAGGCCGCAGAGAAAACTTTCTAGAAGGGGAAGGGGAATTTTATCCCAGGGATGCAAGGATTTTTCAACATCCTCAAATCAATCAGTGTGCTATACCACATTAACTATACTTGATATTTTGTAATAACCTATATGGAAAAGAATCTGAAAAACTATATATGTATGTGTATTATGTGTGTGTATGTGTGTATATATATATATATACATATATATTATATATATGTGTATATATATATATATATATATATATATATAAAACTGAATCACTTTGTTGTACACCTGAAACTAACACAACATTGTAAGTCAACTATACTTCAATAAAAAAATTTGACCATCACACAGAGGTGGTATAACCTAATACAGACCACAATAAGCTTAAAAAATATAATTAAAAAATTAAAGAATAAAGAATAAAATTAAAGAACAAAAACAATATGGTCATCTCAATAGATGCAGGAAAAACTTTTGATAAATATCAACATCCATTTATGATAAAAACTCTCCAGAAAGTGGGCACAGAAGGAAAAAACCTCAACATAATAAAGGTCATACATAACAAACCCAGAGCTAACATTGTACTCAATGGTGAAAACCTGAAAGCATTTCCCCTAAGATCAGGAACAAGACAAGGATGCCCACTCTCACCACTTTTATTCAACATAGTTTTGAAAGTCCTAGCCATGGCAATCAGAGAAGAAAAAGAAATAAAAGGAATCCAAATTGAAAAAGAAGCAGTAAAACTGTCATTGTTTGCAGATGATGTGATACTATACATAGAAAACCCTAAAGATGTTGCCAGAAAACTGCTGGAGCTCATCAATGAATTTGGTAAAGTTGTAGGATACAAAATTAATACACAGAAATCTGCTGCATTTCTATACACTAAAAACAAAAGGTCAGAAAGAGAAATTAAGGAAACAATCCCACTTACCATCACATCAAAAAGAATAAAATATCTAGGAATAAACCTACCTAAGGAGTCAAAAAGACCTGTACTCCAAAAAATATAAGATGCTGATGGAACAAATTGAAGATGACACAAATAGATGGAAACATATATGTATTACTGGATTAGAAGAATCAATATTGTGAAAATGAATAGAATACCCAAGGCAGTCTACAGATTCAGTTCAATCCCTATCAAATTACCAATGGCATTTTTCACAGAACTAGAACAAAAAAATTTTAAATTTATCTGGAAATACAAAATACCCTGAATAGCCAAAGGAATCTTGAGAAAGAAAAACGGAGCTGGAGGAATCAGGATTCCTGACTTCAGACTGCACTACAAAGCTACATTCATCAAAACAGTAAGCTACTGACACAAAACAGACATATAGATCAATGCAACAGGATAGAAAGCCCAGAAATAAAACCATGCACCTATGGTCAACTAATCTATGACAAAGGAGGGAAGAATATACAATGGAGAAAGGACAGTCTCTTCAGTAAGCAGTGCTGGGAAGACTGGACAGCTACATATAAAAGAATAAAATTAGAACATTCTTTAACACCACAAACAACTCAAAATGGATTAAAGGCCTAAATGTAAGACCAAATACAGTACTTAAAAGCTCCTAGAGGAAAACATAGGCAGAACACTCTTTGACATAAATCATAGCAATATTTTTTTTGAATCCACCTCTTAGAGTAATGAAAATAAAGACAAAAATAAACAAATGTGACCTAATTAGACTTAAAAGCTTTTGCACAGCAAAGGAAACCATAAACAAAACAAAAAGACAACCTACAGAATGGGAGAAAATATTTGCAAACAATGTGACCGACAATGGATGATTAATTTCCAAAATATACAAACTGCTCATCTAGTTCAATATTAAAAAAACCAAACAACCCAATCAAAAAATGCACAGAAAACCTAAATAGACATTTCTCCAAAGATTTACAGTTGACCAACAGGCACATGAAATAATGCTTAATGACTCTAAATATTAGACAAATGCAAATCAAAACTATAATGAGGTATCACCTCACACCAGTCAGAATGGCCATCATCAAAAAGTCTACAAATAATAAATGCTGGAGAAGGTGTAGAGAAAAGGGAATCCTCTTACATTGTTGGTGGGAATGTAAATTGGTACAGCCACTATGGAGAACAGTATGGAGGTTCTTTAAAAAACTAGAGTTGCCATATGATCCAGCAATTCTACTCCTGGCCATATATCCAGAGAAAACTATAATTGGAAAAGATACATGCACCCCAAAGTTTATTGCAGCACTATTTATAATAGTCAAGACATGGAAGCAACCTAAATGTCCATTGACAGAGAAATGGATAAAGAAGATGTGGTGCATATATATATCCATGTTGCTGCAAATGGCACTATTTCATGCTTTTTTTGTGTGTGTGTGGTACGCAGGCCTCTCACTGTTGTGGCCTCTCCCATTGTGGAGCACAGGCTCCGGATGCGCAGGCTCAGCGGCCATGGCTCATGGGCCCAGCCACTCTGCGGCATGTGGGATCTTCCCGGACCAGGGCACGAACCTGTGTCCCCTGCACCGGCAGGCAGACTCTCAACCACTGCACCACCAGGGAAGCCCATATTTCATGCTTTTTTAAGGTTGAGTAATATTCCATCGTGTGTGTGTGTGTATAAAATGTCATTATTTCATTCTTTTTTATGGCTGAGTAATATTCCATTGTGTGTGTATGTATGTATTGTGTATGTGTGTGTATATATAAATGTGTATATATATATATATATATATAGTGCCATTTGCAGCAACATGGATGGATTATAATACTAAGTGAAGTAATCCAGACAAAGACAAATATCATATGATATCACTTATATGTGGAATCTAAAAATAGTTATACAAATGAACTTATTTATAAAATAGAAATAGACTCACAGACATAGAAAACAAACTTATGGTTACCAAAGGGGAAGCAGGAGAAGTAATACATTTGGTGTTTGGGATTAACATGTATACACTACTGTATACACTACTGTATATAAACTAGATAACCAACAAGAACCTACTGTATAGCACAGGGAACTATACTGAATATTTTGTAATAACCTATATGGGAAAAGAATCTGAAAAATAATAGATAGATATATATGTATAACTGAATCACTTTGCTATACACTTGAAACTAATACAACATTGTAAATCAAATATGCTTCAATAAGAGAAATACACATCATTATGCTTCCCCAATAATTAGTAAATAATTTTAACCCCAAATGATTTGTGTGAATGTGGTGAGAGGTGAAAATCTTGATGAGAACGTTTTCACATCAACGTAGCACAGAATAGGAACAGTGTGTATGGCAGAAGAGTCTTCAAGCAAAGCAGAACATGCTTGATCTAGTCCTCAGGAGGTCACAGATGTCTGCACTGGGGCTTTGTACTGCCACACGGTAGGGAGTTCAGGGGTTCAAACCAAACATATGTCTCTTGCAAAGACATTGGAGGGGCTTATTGTTTCTGGGTTATATATATATTTTGTTTGAAAAAAGAGTACCTCTGTTTAAAAAATATAGTGTATATGTGTATGTATGTGTGGGTGTGTATATAAAAGACCACTGAACCCTAATCCATGCTGCACAAAACTGTTCATTTGCTCAAGTTATTTTCCTGCCAGGGGACACTCAGTATGGTAAAGAGACCTTGTGATGAGGAACCTAGACAAATTGCATGAGCTTCTGAGGACAAGTTTGTGTCCCAGCAATGAGCACATGCTTGGCAAATAGTCGAGGTGCCCAACTGATAGTCACTGAGTAGAACCTATGAGATAGTGTCTTATGATACCACAGAGACACCTGGGCTTTTTCCTGGCTGGTAAGGTCTTAGCCTCGGTCTTACATATGCATCATATGCTTTTCTACTCTTGGTAGAAATCTCCTAGTCTGCCTGTAATACCAACCTCAACCTCAATGGAAAATGAAATATTTGCTGCTGATTTCTCCCCAGTTGCTTATGAGGAAACCTCCCTCCTGCATTTTCTGATGATGTTTATGTGTGCAATATTACCATCATGATAATTAGTGCTATGCATAGAAGTCTTTAGGAAATGTTTTGCTTTTCCAGTTTACAGGTAATAGGATCTACCCCAATAAGCTTTATTGTAGAGTTTTTATCTATTTATGTTCAATGTTTTGTTTTCTGGAGACTCTCCTTCATATTTCCTCGTGGGCACAGACTTAGTAATGAAAAGAAAGCAGAGACCCCTTTTCCCCTTCACCTGCTGTCACTGCTCACAAATCATCGCAAACATTTAGTAACTATTGGAATAAAAGCATCAAAGGATGAGGGACAAAGAAGGAAGTTTATGCTTCTTCAGTGTTTCAAGTGTTACCAGGTTCCCTGTCCTCACTTTCCACCTCTCCTCACAAATGCTCCCCCAATTTCCTTTGCACCTGTAGAGTCAACCCCATCCAGGGCCAGCCTGGCTAGAGTCAGGGCTGGGTGGGGTGGGGAGAAGTGTCTCTAGATAAATACTATTTTTTTCCTTAAAAAAAATCACCCCTTCCCTTGCTCTGTTATCATCATGAACGATAGATTTATTATTTTTAACTTGAGGTATTATAATCAGTATTGTAGACTCAGCTAGCTCTAACAATGCACCCCATGGCTTGTTCAGGGGACCATGGCCCCTTGTATTGCATTGATGAGAACTGAATCATTGTTTTCTTCCTTCTGGGCTTCTCTTAATGATATTTATTGTACATCTAACCATTTAGATCTTCCTCATTCTAGCCTTTGTGTCCCACTCTTGATTTGACTGATCTCCATTCCGCTCTCCCCTCCTGTACCCCACAGGCTGAGCTCTGATGATGAGCTATGATTCAGGTGTAGGGGGGTGGGCAGTATAGGTCCAGGGTTGCTGTGAGAAGTGGTTTCTAAGAGCAGAGCAGACAGTAATGCTGAACAGAATTCCCAAAGCATGTTCACTTTTTTTCTATATAAATAATTATATTGGGTTTTGAATCTAAACTTTTCTTTGGATTAGCACTATTGTGGAATACTCTCCAAAATTCAAATTTCACCAATAGTCCCCAAAATATATTTTAAGATTTTTTCTTTTATTCCAGGATCCGCTTAGATTTCACTCATTGTATTCAGTTGTTATGTCCCTTTGGTTTATTTCTCACTATGTTTGTTTCTCATGACATTCTTTTTTTTTTTTTTTTTTTTTTTTTTTTTTTTTTTTTGCGGTACGCAGGCCTCTCACTGTTGTGACCTCTCCCATTGCGGAGCACAGGCTCCGGATGTGCAGGTTCAGCGGCCATGGCTCACGGGCCCAGCTGCTCTGAGGCACGTAGGATTTTTCCGGACTGGGGCACGAACCTGTGTCCCCTGCATCGGCAGGTGGACTCTCAACCACTGCACCACCAGGGAAGCCCATGACATTCATTGTTTACTGACCCTCTCTGAAGTTTATTATCTTCAGAAAACAGACCGTATTCTGTCCCTCCACTCCTGCGCCTTTCTTTTCTCCAGTCTCTGTTGCTCCTGTGGCGTCTTCATCCTCATTTATCACTCACACCACTCTGGGCCTGTTCAAATACTTGGTAATATGGCTGTACAAACTTTGTAACATAGCTGTCATTCTCCTCAGTGTACATGGAGTAGAGGGAAAAGTTTGGGGTGTAGACACACGAACAAGACACAAACACACAGACACATACATGAGACCCTTCTCTCTTCTGGAATTTCTCTCCTAGAATTGTACATTATCAGCCCAGGAACCCAGGACAGGAGCAACTAAGACTCTCTCATGGTTACCAAGAGTTACACATATCTCACTTTGAGCATTAAGTAAAACTACAGCTTCTGATTGATGGACAGCTACTGGCCTGATAAATGACTGGACGATTCCACTGTAGCACCTTTCCAGGAGGTATTCCTCAAAAGCAGAGATGGCTCAGAAAGGCTGAAGGCATTTTTATTGCAGAGAGAGGTTTTTAACTTGTCAGAAAAATATTTCTCTTCAGGGAGAAGACAATAATTAATTCATGATGAAAACACGTCATAATACTTCCCCAGAGCCTGGAGGAGACGCTGGCAGGCCCTGTAATGATGGGGAAGCAGGGAGTTGGCAAAGCTGTTCCAGACCTGCTCTGGGTTGGCTCTCAATAGTCAGAGATTACTTGCTGGTGCTGATTCCTGCCTCTGAGTTTGGTGCCAGCTCCTGAGGATGGCTGAGATACCCTATGCCAGTCTGCACTGGGTGATGGCATCCTTCACAAGTCACTTGAAGCCTCGTTCTCTGTGTAGGCTTTGTCTTCTCTGCAGGAGCTTCTGGCCTCCCTCCCTTCCTTTCCTTGTCAGCAAATGAGTGCTGACTACTGAGTGCGCCAGGCACCACGTTGGGCCTGGGGAAGGACACATGCAGAGTCACACAGCTTAGCGTCAAGTAGGAGGGCAGGGCCATGCCTTTTATAAATCTGCTCTAGTTTACAGCTCCTACGTCACAGGGGCTCAGCACATCTCACTCACTACCAAAGGGAGCCGATCCTAAATCTCTCTTCCCGACTCTCATGTCCTGAACTGCTTGAGATGTCTTAGAATTTAGAGGTTTCTTGAGTTGAGAGGAATGGATCGTGCATGACTACTAAATCTCATGTTGTTTTTAATCAACATCAGGCCACCAGAGAGGCCAGGCATACCACCTGGAATCTGGCAGGAAGTCACTTTAGCAGGTGTCTGAGAGCCTGGGCTCTTGCAGTGAGTTCAGATCCTGACTATGCTATTTACTGGTTAAATGACCTTGGGTGGGCTTCTTTAACACCTCCTTATCAATACAATGAGAACTATTACAGTAGTTACTTCATAAGATCTTTGGACGGTTTTACCACAATGCACATGAAGTGCTTAGCATGTGACCTACCACACAGAAAGAGCTCGATAAATGGTAGCGATAATTAGGGAGGTGGATTTCAGCAGTTACACAGACTCTACATCTTAAGGTCATACATATAATAAAATTAAGGCTTTGGCATCTCTTGACTATTTATTCTTTCACTTAGTACCTGAAATGGTTATTTCTATAAGGCTTTTCCTAAGTTTAGAATTCTTCCATATTTGATTTCTCTAAATAATTAGATGATAAAGATCTCTAATATCTCATACTAAAGAAGCAAGTGAGTAATATTATCCCTCCTTACTTGATGCTGAGGACTTACAACAACTGGTGGAAATGGTTAAAATCCTTTTTTAACATGTTAATAAAAATGAATAAAACACAAGGATAGGGCTTCCCTAGTGGCGCAGTGGTTGAGAGTCTGCCTGCCAATGCAGTGGACACGGGTTCGTGCCCCGGTCCGGGAAGATCCCACATGCCGCGGAGCAGCTGGGCCTGTGAGCCATGGCCGCTGAGCCTGCATGTCTGGAGCCCATGCTCCGCGACGGGAGAGGCCATGGCAGTGAGAGGCCCGCGTACCGCAAAAAACAAAACAAAACAAAAAAACACAAGGATAAAATTTTGAACTCCCTTCTATCTCTCAGTCAATGTTGTTAAAAAGTACTTATAAGATTGTGAATAAAATTTATGTGATCTGATTCTATGGTGAATTTGCAAGGTTTTATTTTAAAAGAATGAAATAAAAGGCTATAACCCCCAGTGCTGTCCTGTGAAGAAAGCTATGAATATTGAAAAGCCAGGTCAGTCAGAGGTAGAAATCTGAGCAGCTGTCAATTTTTTGCTTCTGTGCTGTGGATATGCTATTTGGTCTTTGCCTCTCTTCTTATGAGTCTCATTTATTTAAACAAAATGCATTTTCTCTGCAACTAGTCCAGCGAATAGAAGGCAAGGCTGACAGGAGTTGTTCTGTGAGGACCGCAGCTAATGTTAACGTGCAGGTTCTCAAGTTCCTCATGGAATTCTCTTGCCCCTGATGTCTGCATAGCTGGACCCCTCATTTTGCTCAAGTCTCTACTTATAAGTTAACCTTGTCCCAGCAAATTTCCTTGATAACATAATCTTAAGTAGTATATCTCATCATTGTCTCTCCCCTAACCCTGAATCATTTTTCAACCACTGAGCTTTCCCTGAGATATCACAAATTAATGGTTAATTATTGCCTTCCTGACACACTCCCACTCCAAAGTTCACAAGATGTGGGAGGGTAGGAATTTTACCTATCTCCACCAGTTCTATACCTCCTATACCTGTATGTAGTTCCTGGTCCATACTGATGTTCAAGAAGTATCAAATAAATAAAGAAACCAATAAACCAAGAGGCAGAGTGGCATGGTAGAAAGATTCTGGATTTGAAATTAAGGTACAGTTTTGACTCTGGCTATGTTCATACCAGAGCTCTATGTCTATGGGTGAGCCAACTAATTTTTTTGAGCTTTAGTTTCCTCACTTATAAAATGAGAATAACAAAATCTATCTTGCAAGGGTGTTATGACATTCGAATGAGATGGCATATGTGCAAATGCTTTATACACGTCTTATAAACAATATTCATTTAAATAATTTGTTACTATCACTCACAGAACAGTAATCATGATTATTGAACTCTTCTGTTTTAAGTTCAGAAGATATGACAACACTTCATATGTTTGGCAGTTAGCCAGTATAACTATGTCATGTGTCATTTAATTTTGTTTTTTCTTTCCCCAGAAAGCACAGGATGACAGTACTGAAGTCTTATAAGTTTGATTATTTGGATATAGCTCTGATTTTTAACCCAAGTATTCATGGAATCTAACTATTATCCCCAAAGCCCCTACTCATGGAAGAAAGACCTTTTTCTACAGGCTTCTTGGGGAGGACATTTGAAATAGATAAATAGTGTAGTTGTCTTTAAAAAAATTTTACCTGACAGCCTACAAGTTAAATGAATATGTGGTGGGTTTTGATTGTGAAGGTGATGGTAGACTGTAGTTTGCTTTGAATTTTTTAACCATTTATTAAAAGTTTGAGTTTTAATTTAGCATTGAATATCTTCTATTAACTGAGTGATGTACAACATAATTTTTTCATACCTAGAATATTCCATTTTTAACTTTTAATTTTGGCAAATAAAAATTCATATAGCCAACAAACACATGAAAGAATGCTCAACATCATTAATCATTAGAGAAATGCAAATCAAAACTACAATGAGATATCATCTCACACCAGTCAGAATGGCCATCATCAAAAAATCTAGAAACAATAAATGCTGGAGAGGGTGTGGAGAAAAGGGAACACTCTTGCACTGTTGGTGGGAATGTGAATTGGTACAGCCACTATGGAGAACAGTATGGAGGTTCCTTAAAAAACTATAAATAGAACTACCATATAACCCACCAATCCCTCTACTGGGCATATACCCTGAGAAAACCATAATTCAAAAAGAGTCATGTACCAAATTGTTCATTGCAGCTCTATTTACAATAGCCCGGAGATGGAAACAACCTAAGTGTCCATTGACAGATGAATGGATAAAGAAGATGTGGCACATTTATACAATGGAATATTACTCAGCCATAAAAAGAAATGAAATTGAGCTATTTGTAATGAGGTGGATAGACCCAGAGTCTGTCATACAGAGTGAAGTAAGTCAGAAAGAGAAAGACAAATACCATATGCTAACACATATATATGGAATTTAAGAAAAAAATGTCATGAAGAACCTAGGGGTAAAACAGGAATAAAGACACAGACCTACTTGAGAATGGACTTGAGGATATGGGGAGGGGGAAGGGTAAGCTGTGACAAAGCGAGAGAGAGGCATGGACATATATACAGTACCAAACGTAAGGTAGATAGCTAGTGGGAAGCAGCCGCATAGCACAGGGAAATCAGATCGGTGCTTTGTGACCACCTGGAGGGGTGGGATGGGGAGGGTGGGAGGGAGACGCTAGAGGGAGGGGATATGGGAACAGATGTATATGTATAATTGATTCACTTTGTTATAAAGCAGAAACTAATACACCATTGTGAAGCAATTATACTCCAATAAAGTTGTAAAAAAAATTCATATAAACCCTGGAAGATTTTGAGGAGTTATCGATATGAATATTTAAGATGCATTCATTAATAGATTATCCATTTCGAAATTTGGCAATATATATCCAAAGCTTTAAACATGTGAATAATTATTGGTCTAGTAATTCTATTTCTAGAGATTTATCCCCCCAAATTAATTATGGTTATGGGCAAAGCTTTATATATATAAAGTTATTAATTACAACACTGGTTATAACATCAAAATTAAGGAAAAAATCTAAATGTCTAATAATAGGGAATCAGTTAAATGTATTATAGTACATTTATAAAAAGGAATATTATAAAGCCAGAAAAAGGATGTAGAAGAGTATTTAATGTCTTGAGAAACATTCATTACATTATGTTAAATGAAAAAAAAGTCCATGTTCTATGTGTGTGAATGTGTGTGTGTGTAGATTCATTTTTTAATGGAATAATCTGAAATAGAAAGGGTTCAAACAGAAAATGGCTTTATTTTTAATTAGCTACTGCCTTCAAATGTATTCTGTTGAATCTCCCTACTCTGCCCTTTGTGGTGTCTTGGAAAGACGCCTTAGCTTTTCTGACATTTTCTGTTATGAGCATGGTCTCCATAATTACAGTTCATTTTCAGGCATTAAGAGGTCCTGTGTATTCTAAATGAAAACTTTAAATTCACACCCAGGGAGTATAGTTTGTTTATTCACACTTCCTTATATTCCTTCCCTGCTTCTTCTGGCTCCTTTAGGGCCGGGAAGGGGGAAAGTGCACTAGAGGGACAAGAGTAACTGTCTTATGTCACCAGTGCTATTATAATCTGCCTGTGTGACGGGCATCCAAAGTCTGGCTTTTTAATTGGATACAAACATGGATTCTTTGGCTATTCTGCAAAATGCTATAGTTCCTTGGTATAAGTAGTTTGGAACTCTTACAACAAACCCTCTGATTGCCCTTGGTGTTGCATTCCATAACTTCTCACACTATGGCTCTCTTGCCCTGGTTAGCTTCCCTCTAGGGCAGAGTAATTTCAAGATAGCTTGAGCCTAGCTACTCTCTATGGCCTCTAATTGGGCCACAGAAAACTCATACATAATTTTTTTATTGGAGTATAGTTGATTTACAGTGTTGTGTTACTTTCTGCTGTATAGCACAGTGAATCAGGTATACATATACATATATCCACTCTTTTTTAGACTCTTTTCCCATATAGGTCATTACATAGTATTGAGTACAGTTCCCTGTGCTATACAGTAGGTCCTTATTAATTATCTATTTTATATATAGTAGTGTGTACATATCAATCCCAATCTCAAATTTAGCCCTCCCCTCCTTTCCCCTTGGTAAACATAAGATTGTTTTCTACATCTGTAACTCTATTTCTGTTTTGTAAATAAGTTCATATGTACCATTTTTTTACATTCCACGTATAAGTGATATCATACAATATTTGTCCTTCTCTGACTTACTTCACTCAGTATGACAATCTCTAGGTCTATCCATGTTGCTGCAAATGGCATTATTTCATTCTTTTTTTTTTTTTTTTTTTTTTTTTTTTTTTTTTTTTTTTTTTTTTTTTTGCGGTACGCGGGCTTCTCACTGCTGTGGCCTCTCCCGTTGCGGAGCACAGGCTCCGGATGCGCAGGCTCAGCGGCCATGGCTCACGGGCCCAGCCGCTCCGCGGCATGTGGGATCTTCCCAGACCGGGGCACGAACCCACATCCCCTGCATCGGCAGGCGGACTCGCAACCACTGCGCCACCAGGGAAGCCCTCATTCTTTTTTATGGCTGAGTAATGTTCCATTGTATACATATACCATACATTCTTACTATACCAAATCATAACCACAGTTCAAGATTTCCTACTGTTTTCCTCTGTCTTTGTTTTTCCACTGAGAAGCCAAACCAGCCAACCTCTACCCTTTAATGTTCTCCAAGTGGTAAGCTGGTATCAGTCTTTATGTTCATGTATAATCCTGGGCTCCAGAGACATCTCAAGTTCTTCCAATAACTCTCTTTAGTGAAAAACCTAGTTTTCTGCAGTTCATAATAGATAGACAAGGACATCAGAGAATAAAGGTTAGATCACAGACCAGATAGGATAACATGGAGAGGATGGAATTCATAACCCAAGACCAAGTTTGTGAGAAAAAAAGGGGTTTACAGAGTCAGTGTGGTTCTGTTTCTAGGATAGGTTGATGAATGTATAACTCTATAAGAAATAAAAAGGAAGCTTTCTAACTCCTAGTGATGGAACTAAGGGAATCCAAAAAGAGATGGTAAGATGGTTGCAGTATCCACGTATTTTCATCCGGAGAGAATTGAAGTTCAGTAGCTTTTCTAATTATTCTGAATCCAGTATGTAATAATTTATATCTGACCATCAAATTTGAAGATCTCTTGTCTTAAAGATGAAAAAGTATGTGTCAAAGCTCAACACCAAAAAATATTAAAATTTTATCCAAGGCACCAAATATTTCATAATTTATCCACTTTTCCCCTCTGACAGAAATATGATATAATTTTAACAGGATGTATTGTTCTTTTAGGATAATATAGATGAGCCATTTGGTTTACAAGATCCAAAATATTTGTGGCATTCTTTTTGTTACACTGAATTTCATTTTTTTCTACACAAAGAGTTAACTGTTTTTTGGTTACAGCACTTAAAATATTTAGAGTGACTATCTCCTTTGTTTGAAATTTACTGGATAGCTGTTTAATCCTTTGTTTCATTTTGAATAGTGTATTTTAAGCTAGCATGTGTGTTAATGAAGAAAATGTACAACAGGGAAATCAGACTCCCTAGAGAAAGGTCAGCTGGCTATCTTCTAGGAAACATTCATTATCCTCATGAATGCACTAATAGCTAAACACAAGTCTTAGAGACTCAGTTTCTATAATTATCAGCACACTGAAAACAAATTTACTTTTCAGGTATTGTTTTACATTAATCAAGTTAACAGCAATTCATATATAAAGCAGAAGCCCAATGTTTTAATTTTCCACCAGAAATATAATTATTTATAACTAGTGAAAAATTTTACTTGCTAAGATAGCAACTGTGAGGGTTAATTCCTTTTGTCAACTTAACTGGGCCATGGGGTGCCCAAGTATATGGTTACACGTTATTCTGGGTGTGTCTGAGAGGATTTTTTTGTTTGTTTTTTTAACATCTTTATTGGAGTATAATTGCTTTACAATGGTGTGTTAGTTTCTGCTTTATAACAAAGTGAATCAGCTATACGTATACATATATCCCTATATCTCCTCCCTCTTGCTTCTGCCTCCCACCCTCCCTAACCCAACCCTCTAGGTGGTCACGATCTCCCTGTGCTATGTGGTTGCTTCCCACTAGCTATATATTTGTGAGGATGTTTTTAGAGGAGATTAGCAGTGGAATCTATAGACAGCAATCTGAGTAGAGCAGATTGCTATCTCCAGTGAGGAAGAACCTCACCCAATGCCCTCAAGGCTTGAATAGAGCAAAAAGGCCGAGTAAGAGGGAATTCACGTGTGACTGTTTTCAGCCTGAGAGAACATCTTTTCATGTCTTTGAACTTGCACTGAACTGAAACTTATACCATTGGCTCTCAGGACTTTGGATTCAGACTGGGAGTTATACCATTAGCTCTCTTGTGTCTCCAGCTTGCTGACTGCAGATCTTGAGACTTCTTAGCAACCAGCCTCCATAACTACATGAGCCAATTCCTTATAATAAATAAACAAACATACATACACACACATACACAATATAGAATGTGTATGTGTGTGTATGTATATATATATATATATATATATATACATATATGATAATATATATAGATGACTCTCTTATCTAAGCAGTCCCGTTAGGATGTATCTTTGGGTTCCTTCCAGGAATTCTAGAACATAAGTATGCTCCCTTCCACTGTAAATGTGGATCACACAGCCTCAAATGTGCTCAGAATGAAACAGGCTGTGGCCTCAAGTGGATCATCCTACACATATAGTCACCTCTAAAGAAATCTTCAGTTACTAGAAGAGATTTAAAAATGAGTTCCCTTCTTTTACTTCATCTCCCACAGAACAGTAAATGGGACCCAAACCGAAACTCATATAACACTTCTCCAAACCTCTCTTTCCTTCCAAACTCATCCAGAGGCTCTCAAAAGAAACCCTCTTTCTTCCATCTGACTTTTTGCCCTATCCTCAGATCTGTACTTAATTTCTTGAAGAAATGTTTTCCAATATTTGAATCCATTATCCAGATTCTCCACAAGAAAGGGAAACTGGGAACCTTGGCATTCATCCAGCAAGCAACGATCTTTCCCTCTTTCTTCCTGACCTTCCACGCTGACTATCTCTTCCCATTCTCCCTTTTCTGTAATACAAAAAACCTAGGACTGGTGTGCTTCCATAGAGTGAGTACATGGGGGAAGTTATGGGGAAGCTGATCTAGAAAACTAAAAATCTCTTGTTTGGAAGGTTGAGAACAGTCCTAAGTCAGTAAATTTTGATTCCAGCACATAAATCCTGCAGACCCAGAGGCCTTTCTACCTCAAAAGTAACTTGGCATCTCCAGACACAGGGCTACTGTATGTTAGTATTAGAGCATTTATTTCCCTTATTTCCAAGCCTCTGGGTTGGCAATGGGATGGAGGTGAGGTCAGGGTTGTGAAGGAGCTGGTAGAGTCTCACTGTGACCCCTAAGTACACAATACAACCTCTGATGGGGACAAAGGCATATGCTCCATTTCTGCCCAGGTTGATTTGTTCTGCCCTGTTTCTTGGCCAAATTAAAAATGTGTGCTATTGGTCACAGACAGCCTGCAAATAAATCCATCACTACCCATCACTGGGTGGACTGCCCTCAAGTGTGTGTGTGTGTGTGTGTGTGTGTGTGTGTGTGCACACTTAATGCTGGGTCAGCAGAAATATGTTTACAAATGAAAGAAACCACATCCATTAGCATATTTTTTACATCTATTTTTAGTCTAAAAATTATTCAGGGCAATTTGCGTTCATTTTAGGATAGAAACATTACACTTGGTATGCATATTAGTGAACCGGAGCTATATATAACATTGCTTTTCACTTTTGCACACTGTGTACAATTGCCTGCAAGGGGAGGGACCTCTCATTTCATAAACACTTACCCGTCGTGATCAGCATTTTGACATTCTTCATCTGATAACTATGCGTGGCTGTTGCTGAATCTCTGATCCAGAACCAACTGACATTTCCACATTGTACATAAGACTAATCTTTGTGTAACCGAAGCCATGATTTTGAGAGGTCTGTTGCCATTTATAATCCCGTTTTAGAATGTAAACAGATTGAATGCATCCCTTTTTCACTTGGAAAGAGAAACTTGGTAATTTCAGCCCTACAGGTCACATTCTGCAGAAAAATCCTGAAAAAATTTTCAGTATTTTGGGCTTATGGATCAATGACTTAATGTCATACATGGTTGCCTTTGGTCTGAGATTTTCTTCAGCTCCTTATGATAACCACAAATTACTGAATGCAGCTCTTCCATATGTTCTACTGTTTGGATCTATTCATGTGTCTGATTTCTACTGATGTGCTAGTTTGTCTCATCGATTTCTTTAGTATTAATTTAAGCCTGATATTCTCAGATAGGGTGCAGGGCATCAGAATCACCTATACCGGGCCCTTTCTGCATGCTTTCTTGCCCCACAGGGATTCTAGTATATCTCAACCTCTCGATTCAGAACAATTGATTTTGGTGCTTTTGTTCATACATTTCATCAGGGCAGGAAGCTTGTTTTGGACAGTGGGAGGACTCCAGCTAGCAAGTGTGGAAAGGGGTATTTGGTGGCTGACTGAGATGTGGTGACAGTCCTCTGAAGCAAAGTAACTGACAAGGAGATGGTGTTTGGTACTGCCGCTCCCTCGGGTTAAGATTTGTGTTGGCTGGACTGGTCATCTCCCTGTTCCATGAAGATGCAGGGCCAATTCTCAGACCTTGTTGGTTTGGAAAAGGCTCCTCCTGCCCATCCACTTATCTAATCCTACCTGTGCATCAGGATCCTCCTTAGGTCCTATTTCCTCCTTGAAGCCTTATGGGCAACCAGAATTTATGCCTTCCTTGATTTTTCTTTTTTGAACCCTAAATGTTTATATTTCTCATTTTTGCACATATGTTGCTAATATTTTTGAACTGATTCCTGAGTATAAGAATCGTCATTGTAACAATATCACAAATTCCTTGAAGTCTCTAATTTTATTAATTTTATTTTCCAGAGGAGAGAATTTTGAACAGAATGAGAGGAAGAGAACTAGTATTTATTTAGCATTACTATGTGCCAAGTACATATGTGGGAAGCCCTCAATATCTTCCTGTAATTTTTTTCTGCATGGTATTATTTCCTTTTTATAGATGATTAAAATGAGGTTTGGAGTTTTAAGTAACTAGCTGAAAACACATGAATTGTGGCAGAAAAATTAGAGATTTGCTTTAGGGTTACAAAACACCAATCCCATCTGCTACCATTGTATTTAAACATCAGCCTCACTATACCTTAAAAGTTTGTCCAGTATCCACTTTATTTAGGCATACTACTGTCTTCCCATTTTAGTATGTAATATAGGTGATATTTCCCTACCTTAATATATATTTTTCAGTACTAGCTTTCATTGTTACTACAGTTTATCCTTTAATTTCAGATTATATGATAATTGTATAATGATATTATCAATCAGTTGCCCAGAAGTCTTAATACAACTTCTTTTGGGAGCACTGTGCTTATAATTATATACATAGTCATTGCTGTCAAAATCACCTTTTCCCAACTATTATGTGGATGCTTTTAGTAGTAGAAGTAGAAATAGTATACCTTAAGAATGCTTTTTGTACTAACATTGCTTTTTTTTTTCTTTTCATTTTATTTATTTTTGGCTGCATTGGGTCTTCATTGCTGTGCATTGCCGCAAAAGGGGGCTACTCTTCGTTGCGGTGCGTGGGCTTCTCATTGCGGTGGCTTCTCTTGCTGTGGAGCACCAGCTCTAGCACTGCTTTTTATTTACCACAGGAAATAATTTTTACATGGAAATCATAGAACTATAATTATGTTTTTATTATCTAATACTTCCACAAAATTTCAATCTTTTTTCTCTAAGTATTTGAGTTATCGAGATTATAAATCTTTCTGTGTTTTTTATGTATGATTTGAAAGAATCAATAAACATCCTCACCAACTCTTCTGATTTTATAATGCAAGTCAGAAAATCTTGTTCATTCTGACAGTTTCTTATATACTAGGTCTTCTTTATCAGTTTTACTTCAACTATTGAATTCTTAGAAGATTTCATAACCATAACACTTTTGTTATTTTTATTATTTTCTGACTGCCAAAATCCTGTTATTTCCTTTTTCCAGTAAAGATTTAGTTTCTGAAAACTATATTTAATCATCTCAGATTTTTAAAATTAACACTATGTATAATTTTTCTAGATGCCAGCTTTCATTTTTCTTAATTTAGTTTCCCTGGGGTGTGTTTAAAATTACTTTCTTATTTGTCTCAATCCTTTTACTAGCATTAACATTTTCAGGTTTAGAAATATTTATATGACTTCTATAAGATTCAGGTTTTACCAGATTCATATCTGCAGCTTGCCACCCAGCTTTTTATTGAAGTCTCATGGAATATTAAATACATTTTTTGATTATGTGCACCAGGACTACTGAATCTCAGGAGAAGAAACTATTATGAGGACAGCTCATCCTTTGGTTTGCTTGATGCTGTTTTTATACTTGTGGTAGAACAGGTATAGAACTCTGCATCTGTTTCTGTTAATTAGGGAAATATAAAGAGGCAGTCACGTGTAGGGAGATTGAGAGCATATTCTAGAACCAGACAGCCATGGATTTGAAACCTGGGTCTCCCATTTATTAGTAGTAACTTTGGGAAAATTGTTTAACCTTATGGTGCTTTAATTTCCTCATCAATAAAAGGGGGGTGATAATAATCACTACCTTATAGAGTTGTAGGAGGATTAACTTAGTTAATACATTTAAAGTGCTTAAAATAGGGCACATACACATAGCTCTCATGTATGTGTGTGTGTGTGTGTGTGTGTGTGTGTGTGTGTGTAGGGAATGCTCTAACAAGAGTTTATTTAAAATGAATCTGCTTGATTTCACTGTCACACATACAGAGATAACCCATGGCACTCTACATTTTCTACCCATAATATAATGTAGTGAATTTTGATATTCCACAGGGTCATTCTTGTAAACCAGAAAAAAGAAAAGTATTTTTTTAGGTTTTCCTTTTTGAGCAGCATATGCTTTTCTTTACACAAAATGCTAGCAACATTTTCTCTCCCTTCCTCCCTTTTTATCGAGTTATTGTCTGCCGAGAAATATGGACAGTTCCAGGTCTCACCTGTGACTATCTCAAGAGGGAAAATCAATACAATAATTAACTTATATAAAGATGTCTAAGGCCATGATTACCTCTTCTCTTTCTTTTTCTTAGTTGTAAGGCTTTCACAATTGACTTTAGTAAATTTTGCAAAAGTTCCTTGAATAAATCTGTAACCATATTCATATATAAAAATAGTTACATGAATTTTCAAGAAAAGGCCAGGGGCTGAATGGGAAGGAAATATATTACTTTGTTCTATGCACTCACTTATGGGCTGCATGTGTTTAATAAACATTTTTTCCTATTTCCATTTTTGTCTGTGAAAATCCCAACTTTTCTTGAAGATTCTTCAACCTAACTGTCCTTGCCTTCATAAAATCTTTGAAAGCCTCCATTAGAATGGATCAATCTACTAAAACAAGTAAGTATAATTATGGGTCAACATATATCAACCCCATGGTAACTGCAAATAAAAAACCTACAATAAATACACAAAAACCAAAAAGAAAGGAACACAAGCATACTACTAAAGAAAGTCATCAAACCACAGGGAAGAAATAAAAAGAAGAAATGAACAGAGAAGAACTACAAAAACAACCAGAAAACAAGTAATAAAATGGCAATAAGTACATATCTATCAATAATTACTTTAAATGTCAATGGACTAAATTCCCTGATCAAAAGACATAGGGTGGCTGATTGGATAAAAACAAAACAAAACAAAAGAACAAAAAAACAAGGACCTACAATATGCTGCCTACAAGAGACTCACTTCAGGGTTAAACACACTCACAGACTGAAAGTAAGGGGATGGAAAAATATATTTCATGCAAATCAAAATGACTAGAAAGCAGGGGTAGCAATACTCATATCAGACAAAATAGACTTTAAAACAAAGGCTATAACAGAAGACAATGAAGAGTATTATGTAATGATAATGGGATCAGTGTAAGAATATATTACACTCTTTAACATATATGCACCCAATGCAGGAGCACCTAAACATATAGAGCAAATTCTAACAGACATAAAGAGAGAAATTGACAATAATACAATAATAGTAGGAGACTTTAAACTCTACTGACATTAATGGGCAAATCATCTATAGAGAAACTCAATAAGGCAAAAGAGGTCTTAAATGACACAATAGTCCAGTTGGACTTAATTGATATCTATAGGACACTACATCGAAAAAAAGCAGGATGCATGTTCCTCTCAAGTGCACATGGAATGTTCTCTAGGCTAGACCATATATTAGGTTTCAAAACAAGCCTCAACAAATTTAAGAGGACAGAAATTATATCAAGCATTTTTTTGGACCACAACAGTCTGAAACTAGAAATCAACCACAGAAAGAAAAATGGGGAAAAAAGCAAATATGTGGAAACTAAACAACATGCTACTAAAAAACCAATGGGTCGATGATGAACTCAAAGAGGGAATAGAAAACTACCTCCAGACAAATGAAAATAGAAATACAACTTTGCAAAATCTATGAGAGGCAGCAAAAGCAGTTCTAAGAGGGAAGTTTATAGCAATGCAGCTCTTCCTCAAGAAACAAGAAAAATCTCAAATGAACAACCTAACTGACCACCTAAAACCATTAGAAAAAAAGAAGAACAAAGCCCAAAGTCAGCAGAAGGAAGAAAATAATAAAGATCAGAGAGGAAATAAATAAAATACAGTTTAAAAATCAATAGAAAAGATAAATGAAACCAAACTGTTTCTTTGAAAAGATAAGCAAAATTGATAAAACTTTAGCCAAGCTCACCAAGGAGAAAAGAGAGAACCCAGCTAAACAAAATGAGAAATGAAAGAGGAGAGAAATAACCAATACCACAGAGATACAAAAAATCATGAGAATACTATGAACAGTTATATGCCAACAAATGGGACAATCTAGAAGAAATGGGCAAATTTCTAGAAACATTTGGCATGCTAAGATTAAGTCTAGAAGAAACAGACAGTTTGAAAAGACCAATCACTAGAAGTGAAATAGAATCTGTAATAATAATAAAACTCCCTGCAAACAAAAGTCCAGGACCAGATGGCTTCACTGGGGAATTCTATCAAACATATAAAAAAGAATTTATATCAATACTTCTCAAACTATTCCAAAAAATTGAAGAAGAGGGAACACTCCCAAAATCATTCTATGAGGCCATCATTACCTTGATACCAAAACCAGACAAAGATACTATAAAAAGAAGAAAATTACAGGCCAATATCTTTGATGAATATAGAGGCAAAAATCAACAACAAACTATTAGCAAAATGAATCCAACAATATATAAAAAGGAGCACACATCATGATCAAGTTGAATTTATTCCAGGGTCCAAAGAATGGGTCAACATATGCAAATCAATCAGTGTGATATACCACATCAACAAAAGGAAAAACAAAAACCACATGATCATCTCAATAGATACAGAAAAAAGCATTTGACAAAATTCAACATCAAGTCATGATAAAAAATTCTTATCAAAGTGGGTATAGAGGGAATATATATCAACATATTAAGACTATATACGACAAACTCACACTAACATAGTAGTCAACAGTGAAAAGCTGAAAGCCTTCCCACTAAATGCAGGTACAAGACAAGGATGCCTATTCTCATCACTTCTATTTAACGCAGTATTGGCAGTCTTGGCCACAGCAATCAGACAAGGAAAAACATAAACCGTATCCAAATAGAAAGAGAAAAGGTCAAACTGTCACAATTTGCAGATGACATGATACTCTATATAGAGAACCCTGAAGTCTCCATACAAAATCTACCAGAACTAACAAATGAATTCAGCAAGGTTGCAGGATACAAGATTAATATACAGAAATCTGTTGCATTTCTACACATTAATAATGAAATATCAGAAAGAGAAAGTAAAAAAAAAATCCCATTTAAACTCACATAAAAAACACCTAGGAATAAAGTTAACCAAGGAAGTGAAAGACCTATATGTTGAAAACTGTAAAACACTGATGAAGGAATTATAGATGATTCAAAGAACTGGAAAGTTATTTCGGGCTCTTGGATTGGAAGAATTAATGTTATTAAAATGGCCATACTACTCAAAGCAATCTACAGATTTAATATGATCCTTATCAAAATATCCATGACATTTTTCACAGAACTAGAAAAACTAATCCTAAAATTTGTATGGAACCACAAAATACCCAGAATTGCCAAAGCAATCCTGAGAAAAAAGAACAAAGCTGGAGGTATAACCCTCCTGGACTTCAGACTCTACCACAAAGTTAAGGTGATCAAAACAGCATGGTATTGGCACAAAAACAGACACATAGATCAATGGACCAGAATAGAGAGTTCAGAAATAAACCCGTGCACCTATGGTCAGTTAATCTATGACAAAGCATATAAGAATATACAATGGAGAAAAAACTCTTTTCAATAAGTGGTGCTGGGAAAACTGGACAGCCACATCTAAAAAAATAAAATTGGAACATTCCCTCACACCATATAAAAAATAAAATCAAAATGGTTTAAAGACCTAAATGTAAGATGAGGAACCATAAAACTCTTAGAAGAGAACATAAGTGAAACACTCTTTGACGTAAATCATAACAATACTTTCTTGTATCAGTTCCCCAAGGCAAAAGACACAAACAAAAAAACATAAACAAATGGGACCTAATTAAACTTAAAAGATTTTGCACAGAAAAAGAAACCATCAAGAAAACAAAAAGACAACTCACAGAATGGGAGGAAATATTTGCAAATGATGTGACAGACAAGGGTTTAATATCCAAAATGTATAAACAGTTCATACAACTTAATAACAACAACCAAAAAAAACCCCAAATAATCCAATCAAAAAATGGGCAGAAGACTTGAACAGACATTTTCTAAAGAAGACATACAGATGGCTAAGAGGCACATGAAAGGATGCTCAATATTGCTAATTATTAGAGAAATGCAAATCAAAACCACAATGATGTATCACCTCACACCTGTCAGAATGGCTATCATCAAAAAGTCTTTAAATAACAAATGTTGGAGGTGATGTGCAGAAAAGGGAACCCTTATACTCTGTTGGTGGGAATGTAAATTAATGCAGCTATTATGGAAGACAGTATGGAGGGTCCTTAAAAAACTAAAAATACAGATTCCCTGGTGGTGCAGTTGTTGAGAGTCCGCCTGCCGATGCAGGGGACATGGGTTTGCGCCCCGGTCTGGGAAGATCCCACATGCCATGGAGTGTCTGAGCCCGTGAGCCATGGCCACTGAGCCTGTGCGTCCAGAGCCTGTGCTCCGCAACGGGAGAGGCCACAACAGTGAGAGGCCCGTGTACCGAAAAAACAAACAAACAAACAAACAAAAACCTAAAAGTAGAACTACCATATGATCTAGCAATCCCATTCCTGGTAATATATTCAGAAAAAAATGAAAATATTACTTTGAAAAGATACATACACCCCAATGTTTATAGCAACATTATTTATAATAGTCAAGACAAGTAAGTAACCCAAGTGCCCATCAGCAGATAATTGGGTCAAGAAGATGTGAGATAGACAGACAAACAGAACTAGAGGAGTTATGCTTAGTGAAATAAGTCAGACAGAGAAAGACAAATACTATATGATATCACTTATATGTAGAACCTAAAACATAATACAAATGAATGTATATACAAAGCAGAAACAGACTCATAGACATAAAAAACTTGTGGTTACCAAAGGGGAGATGGAAAAGGGGAGGGACAAATTAAGGGTATGGGATTAACAGTTACAAACTAATATATCAATATATAAAATAAATAAGCAACAAGAATTTACTTTATAGCACAAGGAATTATACCCATTTTCTTACAACTATAATGGAATAAAATCTGCAAAAATACTGAATCACTATGCTGAACATCTGAAACGAACACAAATTGTAAAGCAACTGTACTTCAATTAAAAAAAAAAACTACAGATGTGATTTGATTTGTAAACTTCAGCTGAGTCCACGTACAATTCCAAGAATCATTATGAGGTGTGCATTTTACAAAGATGGAAAATCTCACAGGTTCTTCTTCCAATGCGATGTTACAACTTTTCTGAGAGGTTAGTCTGTTCCCTTTTCCTCCTTGACAAATAGAATGTGGAGGAAGGTTCCCTGTGTGACTTCTGAGATTTTCATATAGAATGTGATATGACTCAGGATACACACCTTTGGATCCCCAAGAGGCTATGTAAGAATCCTGGCTACCTTGAAGCCACCATCCTAGAGAGACATGAGGTAGCACCACAAAGAGATAGAGAGAGATACCAAAGAAGCCCTATTTCTTCCAGACCCTGCTCAGCTCTTCCTAGCTCAGGCCCCAGACATGCAAATGAAGAAATCTTGGAAGACCCCAGTCCAAGCCACCAGCTAACAGTAACCTTATGAGAGTCCCCAAGCCAAAACCACTCAATCAAGCTGCTCCCAAATTCCTGACTTACAGAAACTATGAAAGAAATTAATATTGTTATCTTATGCACCTAAGTTTTGGGATGATTGGTTAGGCAGCAATGGTTAACTAATGCACAGAAGGAGAGATGTGCTCAAAAATCTTCTCAGGGGCTTTCCCTGTGCTCCGCAAGGAGAGAGATCACAACAGTGAGAGGCCTGTGTACCGAAAAAAAAAAAAAAAATCTCAGTTGCTATCCCTGCTTTACAGAGCTGAGAAACCAACAGTGTTTAATACAAGAAATTCCTTAGAAAACATAAAACTGATGAATCCATCCATTTCTACTTTATTGTACACACATTTATCTTTGGTTTGAGTGCTGTTTTCACTTCTAATATGCGTTTCACCTGTTCTTTTAATGAGACACCATCTTTAATAGTTCTGTATAAACTGCTATACAGATCTCAATTTATTGAATGATATGTCCAAATTCCTCCTTTAGAATGACTTAAAAGAGAAAAGAGAAATAAAGTCCATTGGCTTTGCTCTGTTTGTTCCAGTTTCTGATTCTCTGGAGCCTGCATCTTCCAAGCAACTCCAGCTAAGGAGTTGCTTGGAAGATGAACTGGCTAAGGGTCTGAGAGAGACAATGGTGAACTGGCTAAGGGTCTGAGAGAAACAATGAAAGCCTGAATCTGAGAGGTCCTACCTCATTTTAATGCATAAACAATGCAAAGTTAATTCATATTAATTTACTAGAGGTGTTCAGAAAAAAAGGCAATTTTAGGTGTTTCGAACTCTTTCTCACACTTCAGCATGTTAATACATTGAAAGAGTTCGGAAAAGATCACATGACACCACTGAGCCTTCCAAAAGAGCCCTTGCTCTGCTGTCTCAGCACTCCCCTACTCTTCCTCTTCTTCCTCCTTAACTGAAACGTCTCTAGTCTGCATTTAACTCCTAAATCAATCATTTCAACATGTAACTTAACCTCCCTAAATCTTTTTACTCAGCTCTAAAATGAGGATAACAACAGTAGCCAGTTTTATTTGCTTAATTAGTTTGTTACTGGGCAAATACATAATTGATTATCTCTGTATCAACTCTCTGATATTGCAACATCCTATAATATTATAATTTTTTGGATTTAAATAAAGGACTTGAATTGATGAGGGATGGCTACTCTACTAGATAGGTTTGCAAAGGCCTGGGTTCCAGAGTTGTAATCCTTTGAGGAGAACTCCTGGTTTCCTGCCTGGTGGTTGCAGAAAGTTATCCCAACAGCATGAAAGTCAGCTGAATGGCCTTTTTCCTCAGGTTTCTTCCTAATCTAAGAACTCTCCTTGGCACTCAGAAGGATGCTTGTTTTTGTTCTGCTTCATGCATAGGAGAGAATCAGGTTCATTTTTTTCAGGAACTTCAGAGAGGCCTTGCCTTCCAATGAAAGGCAGAGTGGTGTGGGGTCACTTAAGGCCAATGCTTGTTTTCTTTTTGAAGGAATGAGATAATGCAGTCCAAGGGGAAAACAGGTGCAATATTTTTTTCAATAGGAAAATGACTAGAAGGCCAGAAAAGGAGAGGGCATGCACTATTAAATGAACTTTATACTGTTCAGGAAGGTACAGCTCCTATATAGAATTCTCTGATGACAGTGGATTTAAACTGTGTTTTTCTCTGCCTATTATGCTGAAAATAATATAACTGGCCAAAAAAGTTGGTGACACAGTTGAATGAATTTTATGGGCTAAAACACATAGGGAATTTGCAAGCAACAACTTTATGCAATATTTGATCAAGAAACATGGTTCAAGGAACTTTGAAAAGGAGTGTTTCAGCCTTTTCTTTTCTGGCCAAGGCTGTTTTCTTCTACCATTTCCCATAATTGTTAACTTGGATTTCTCCCATAGGCTGAGACTGCTGGGAAGAAGCCCTTCTCATCTTCAGTTCTTTGGCACCCTTGTGATGCATCCTTTAGGGTCTGAACTGCACTGCAGTGCCAGGCAAAGGGTATATGTTTGGGATCTTAAGGCCTTGGTTTCACATTGGCTCTAACTTAGCAGTTGAGTTACAATGGGAAAAGCCACTTATTGTTTTGGAGCCTTGAGTTCCTAATTTCATAAAAAGTCAGGAATAGTACTTATCTCATAGGTATCCATGGAGGATCACAGGAGATAAAATGTGAAAATGCTTCATATACTTACTTTAGTATTTAAATAAATGTTAATTATTGTGTCAACTTTGTTTCATAATTATTTGTCTTTTCTCTCATATTAAGTTGAAAGATCCTTGAGGTAAAGATTTTGAGTTTCCCCTAGTTTCTGTCATAATATTTGGCATAAAGTAGGTGTTCAAAAAGTTTTTGAGGAAGGAATGTGCGAATGCATGGGTGAATAATGAACCTGTTTGGGGGACTGTCTGTTATATATATGATGGGAGATTTCAGAGCATTATAAATTAAACGTTGGGCCTCTTTCACAACAATCATTGCTTAGAAGACTACTCTTTTAAAATCAATACATATGATAACCTCCAGTCAGCTCTGTGGCCCAGGCTCCCTGGTATAGATTTTTGACTGAGTACCGTTCCTGCTGATAAATTACCCTGACCTTTGCTGATGTGCAAGTGCAGATTTAAAAGTTTATAGAGTAATTTTGAAAGAATTAGGATGCAAATGTCTGGGATAATTGGGAATTTGACAATTTCTTTTTCAGTGCTTCACTGTGAAGTATGGCCCAGGAAATCAATTCTTACCTTTTAGAGCAATGGTTCTCAAAGTCCGGTCCCTGGACCAGCAGCATCAGCTTCTCCTGCAAATTTGTTAGAAATGCAGATTCTCAGATTCCACCCAGATCTACTATATCAGAAATCCTGGAGTTGGGGCCCAAGAATATGTATTTTAACAACCCTTCCAGGTGATTCTGATGCTCTCAAAAGTTTGAGAAACTGAGAGAGTACTGGAATTAAGAAGAGAAAACCAAAGTATACAAGAAAAATAGCAATAGTTTATTTGTTTTTAATAGTATTAGGTTTTAAAGTGTTTTAAAATGCTGCCAAATCTGTCATTCTAAAAGGATCCCTTCTTTCTTGGATTGGAAGAATCAATACTGTGAAAATGAATATACTACACAAGGCAATCTACAGATTCAATGCAATCCCTATCAAATTACCAATGGCATTTTTCACAGAACTAGAGCAAAAAATTTTTTTTAATTTTATTTTTTATTTTTTATTTTTTATTAGTTTCTGCTTTATAACAAAGTGAATCAGTCATACATATACATCTGTTCCCACATCCCTTCCCTCTTGCGTCTCCCTCCCTCCCACCCTCCCTATCCCACCCCTCCAGGCGGTCACAAAGCACCGAGCTGATCTCCCTGTGCTATGCGGCTGCTTCCCACTATCTATCTACCTTACGCTTGGTACTGTATATATGTCCATGCCTCTCTCTCGCTTTGTCACAGCTTACCCTTCCCCCTCCCCATATCCTCAAGTCCATTCTCAAGTAGGTCTGTGTGTTTATTCCTGTTTTACCCCTAGGTTCTTCATGACATTTTTTTCCTTAAATTCCATATATATGTGTTAGCATACGGTATTTGTCTTTCTCTTTCTGACTTACTTCACTCTGTATGACAGACTCTAGGTCCATCCACCTCATTACAAATAGCTCAGTTTCATTTCTTTTTATGGCTGAGTAATATTCCATTGTATATATGTGCCACATCTTCTTTATCCATTCATCCGATGATAGACACTTAGATTGTTTCCATCTCTGGGCTATTGTGAATAGAGCTGCAATGAACATTTTGGTACATGTCTCTTTTTGAATTATGGTTTTCTCAGGGTATATGCCTAGTAGTGGGATTGCTGGGTCATATGGTAGTTCTATTTATAGTTTTTTAAGGAACCTCCATACTGTTCTCCATAGTGGCTGTACCAATTCACATTCCCACTAGCAGTGCAAGAGTGTTCCCTTTTCTCCACACCCTCTCCAGCATTTATTGTTTCTAGATTTCTTGATGATGGCCATTCTGACTGGTGTGAGATGATATCTCATTGTAGTTTTGATTTGCATTTCTCTAATGATTAATGATGTTGAGCATTCTTTCATGTGTTTGTTGGCAGTCTGTATATCTTCTTTGGAGAAATGCCTATTTAAGTCTTCTGCCCATTTTTGGATTGGGTTGTTTGTTTTTTTGCTATTGTGCTGCATGAGCTGCTTATAAATTTTGGAGATTAATCCTTTGTCAGTTGCTTCATTTGCAAATATTTTCTCCCATTCTGAGGGTTGTCTTTTGGGCTTGTTTATGGTTTCCTTTGCTGTGCAAATGCTTTGAAGTTTCATTAGGTCCCATTTGTTTATCTTTGTTTTTATTTCCATTTCTCTAGGAGGTGGGTCCAAAAGGATCTTGATGTGATTTATGTCATAGAGTGTTCTGCCTATGTTTTCCTCTAAGAGTTTGATAGTTTCTGGCCTTACATTTAGGTCTTTAATCCATTTTGAGCTTATTTTTGTGTATGGTGTTATGGAATGATCTAATCTCATACTTTTACATGTCCCTGTCCAGTTTTCCCAGCACCACTTATTGAAGAGGCTGTCCTTTCTTCACTGTACATTCCTGCCTCTTTTATCAAAGATAAGTTGACCATATGTGCATGGGTTTATCTCTGGGCTTTCTATCCTGTTCCATTGATCTATCTTTCTGTTTTTGTGCCAGTACCACACTGTCTTGATTACTGTAGCTTTGTAGTATAGTCTGAAGTCAGGGAGCCTGATTCCTCCAGCTCCGTGTTTCATTCTCAAGATTGCTTTGGCTATTCGGGGTCTTTTGTTTCTCCAAACAAATTTTGAAATTTTTTGTTCTAGTTCTGTGAAAAATGCCAGTGGTAGTTTGATAGGGATTGCATTGAATCTGTAGATTGCTTTGGGTAGTAGAGTCATTTTCACAATATTGATTCTTCCAATCCAGGAACATGGTATATCTCTCCATCTATTTGTATCATCTTTAATTTCTTTCATCAGTGTCTTATAATTTTCTGCATACAGGTCTTTTGTCTCCTTAGGTAGGTTTATTCCTAGATATTTTATTCTTTTTGTTGCAATGGTAAATGGGAGTGTTTTCTTGATTTCACTTTCAGATTTTTCATCATTAGTGTACAGGAATGCCAGAGATTTCTGTGCATTAATTTTGTATCCTGCTACTTTACCAAATTCATTGATTAGCTCTAGTAGTTTTCTGGTAGCATCTTTAGGATTCTCTATGTATAGTATCATGTCATCTGCAAACAGTGACAGCTTTACTTCTTCTTTTCCAATTTGCATTCCTTTTATTTCCTTTTCTTGTCTGATTGCTGTGGCTAAAACTTCCAAAACTAAGCTGTATAAGAGTGGTGAGAGTGGGCAGCCTTGTCTTGTTCCTGATCTTAGTGGAAATGGTTTCAGTTTTTCACCATTGAGGACGATGTTGGCTGTGGGTTTGTCAGAGCAAAAAAATTTTGATTTGCATGGCAACACAAAAGACCCCAAATAGCCAAAGCAATCCTGAGAAAGAAAAATGGAGCTGGAGGAATCAGGCTCCCTGACTTCAGACTATACTACAAAGCTATGGTAATCAAAACAGCATGGTACTGGCACAAAAACAGAAATACAGATCAACAGAAAAGGATAGAAAGCCCAGAAATAAGCACATGCACCTATGGTCAATTAATCCACGATAAAGAAGGCAAGACTATACAATGGAGAAAAGACAGTCTCTTCAATAAGTGGTGCTGGGAAAACTGGTACATGTAAAGACAGTTACATGTAAAAGAATGAAATTAGGCCATTCCCTAACACCATACACAAAAATGAACTCAAAATGAATCAAAAACCTAAATGTAAGTCCAGATACTATAAAAATTCTTAGAGAAAAACATAGGGAGAACACACTTTGACATACATCACAGCAATATCTTCTTTGATCAACCTCCTAGAGTAATGAAAATAAAAAGAAAAATAAACCAATGAGACCTAATTAAACTTAAAAGCATCTGCACAGCAAAGGAAACCATAAAAAAAAAATGGAAAGACAACCCACAGAATGGTAGAAAAAATTTGCAAACGAAGTGACCAACAAGAGATTAATCTCGAAAATATACAAAAAGTTCTTGCAACTCTAAGTCAAAAAAACAAGCAACCCAATCAAAAAATGGGCAGAAGATCTAAATAGACATTTCTCCAAAGAAGACAGATGGCCAAAAGGCACATGAAAAGATGCTCAACATCACTAATTATCAGAGAAATGCAAATCAAAATTACAATGAGGTATCACCTCACACCAGTCAGAATGGCCATCATCAAAACATCTACAAACAATAAATGCTGGAGATGGTGTGGAGAGAAGGGAACCCTCCTACATTGTTGGTGGGAATATAAATTGGTACAACCATTATGGAGAACAGTATGGAAGCTTCTTAAAAAGCTAAAAATAAATATGATCCAGCAATCCCACTCCTGGGCATATATCCGGAGGATACCATAATTCAAAAAGATACATGCACCCAATGTTCATTGCAGCACTATTTACAATAGTTAATCCATGGAAGCAACCTAAATGTCCATTGACAGAGGAATGGATAAAGAAGAAGTGGTACATATATACAATGGAATATTACTTGGTACATATATACAATGCAATGGAATAATAAGAAAGAACGAAATAATGCAATTTGTAGCAACATGGATGGACCTAGAGATCATCATACTAAGTAAGTGAGAGGAAGACAAATATCATATGATATCGCTCATATGTGGAATCTAATTTTAAAAATGATACAAATGTACTTATTTACAAAACAGAAAGTTATTGAAAACAAACTTATGGTTAACAAAGGGGAAATGTGGTGGCAGAGGGATAAATAGGGAGCTTGGGATTAACATACATACACTACTATATATAGGATAGATAACTAACAAGGACCTACTGTATAGCACAGGGAACTCTACTCAATATTATGTGATAACCCACATGAGAAAAGAATCTGAAAATGAATTTATGTATATGTATAACTGAATTACTTTGCAGTACACCTGAAACTAACACAACATTGTAAGTCAATTACACTCCAATAAAATTTAAACAAACAAATAAATAAAAGGATCCCTTCTTTCCAGATAAGGAAACTGAGTTACAGATACGGTAGCTAACTTAGTCTAGACATGAGAGCTGTATTCCTTTCCACTGGGGTTCTCCTGGGTGACTAACTCTCCCATACTGTAAACTCAATAATGCTCACCTAAGAGATGTAATATGTCACCTTTCTTGGGTCGTATGCTGGAGGAGCAGAGTAATTACTAAAATGGGTCCCTCTCATGGTGGGAATCTGAGGTAATGTGGAGGGTTGGTTGGGGAGGTAGAATTGACTTTTTAGGGTTCTTCACATCACACTATGGACAGAATCATTGACATCTACACATAAAGGACACACTGACCCTGGCCTCAGTGAGGACAACCCATTTTAGACAAGTTATAGAATCTGTCTTGTTTCCTTGGCAGTGGAAATTGAGCTGACCCCAGGATTTTGAGACTTTGCAAAACTCAATCAGAAACTTGAGATGGTACTATTGACCCATTTTCTACCAGGCGAAAAGCTGTGGTGAGCATGTACTTCATTCACAGCAAGGCACAAAGAGGATAGAAGGCAGAAATGATAGAAATTAGGACTTCATGGTCATTTGGGCTACTAATATCTCTAACAGGACTGTTACTTGATGAGAAATTGTGTGCACCAGTGCCAAATAAAGTGTCATGCTACCACTGAAGAAATGGGTGCATTTTACTTTGTTCTTTTTTTCATGCTTGAGTTCATATTGCCCCAGTCAACACTAACAGTTTCACAATGCTGTTTGGCTGCTTTAAATGATAATTGCTGTTATCTGCTTTCCCTGTAACTGTCTTATTTCCTGCCTTTTCTCTACCTTACTAGCAATATTCCTTTGTTTGTGTTTTGAAAGTATATTAAACTATTAAAAGCTAAAACCCTAAAGAACTGTATTTTTCTGTGGAAACTGACAATACTAATGAAGCCTAGGAGCTTGGTCCCACCTGCAGTCTAACTGCATTATTTATTATTCTTTGAGGCAACAATTTCAGTCCTTCTCCTGCCTTCTGATGACCTTCCTCTAACAGCCTTCAAGTTATCAGCTGAGGTTATCAACTCAGGTAGGCAGCCTGGACACATAGAACATGACAATGTGTAAACTGTTAAGTCCTGAAATATCTGTCTTCTATGACTGAAAATAACTAGAAGACAAGGTTGGCTCTTAGGAAGCTGGGGGAACCTGAGATCTCAAGGGTGTGAACTCCTCCAAGCACAGCTGTAGGGGAGGTCAAGCTTGGCAACAGTGCCTTCTCAACTCCTTTTAATGTAGCCCTGTCCCCCTCTTGGGGCCTCCTCGGGAAACCTGGCCTTTGTGATATCCACTGAGCATACAAAGCTCCCCAGTGAGGTCCCTCTGGAGGACAGGGTCACAGGCTCCAAAATCTTCCATCTCTTTTCCTTGTTCCCTCACAGTTTCCTTTGCTAATCTTGTTGAAATGCAAATGGAAGTTTGGTAGGAAGTGTGGATGAGGATTATTTTAGGCACTAAGTTTTGCATGGAAAGTAGATAGTCATGACTAATGATATATAGCTTCTAACCAAGTAGAACAGGCAACATAGAAAGACAAACAGAACAAAGCTTTACTTTTCCAACTTGACAGTTGCTTACCATTCTGTTCTAGCATCTAGGTAGCAGGCTTCTGCATAAGCAAGGAAGACAATTATTTCTGGGGAAGTTTCTAGGAATGCCAGTTATTCTCCCTTACCCAAGTATATTACTCCCATGAATCTGTCACAGCATCTGGAATTCTACCATTGAAACTGCCTTACTTTGGATTAAAGCACCGTATCTCAAGTATGTTTTTTTTTTTTTTTAATTGCAGTCCTGATGGAGCGGAGCAAGCAAACAAGCAAAACCAACATAGTCACAGAGCCAGCTTCAAGGAAAGCACAAGAGATGGATCTTCTTGTGTTTGCATGCATCCCAAGTTCACAGTCTCAGCTGCCATTGATCTCCTCTCAAAGTTGAGAGGGCCAGTCTTAAGGGATCCTGTCTCTAGGGCGAGAATAATGGTAACTGGAGCCAGCTGGCTGGCAGTTACAGGAAGGAGGGAGGCACAAATGCAGACAGACAGAGTGGAAGTGTCATAGCCTCGTGAATTAATTGGCTCTTCTACTGGACAGAACAGGTCACTTCCCCTTCAGCAACCCAGATAATACTGGGTGAGGATATCATGTATCACATTGCAAATTAATCTCTGGTTCTCCTGCTAGGACTGTTCAGACTCCTATTTCAAGATTTTGGGCTTGTATCGAAAATTTACTTTCTCTTAAACTCATGTTTTTATATCATACCCAGTTGAATCTAATTTTTGTTCTTGCCTCTGCAGTCTTCCTTTCTGGAACTTCTCATTATGCTCTTTTTGTAATTTAGTGACTTCAAATGTACCCTATCGTCTGCACTTTTTATAACCTTAATTTTTATTCTTGCTTATGATTCTCTAATGAAGTTGTTAAATAAGATTGCAGTGGTAACACATTAGAATCCTCTTTGTAACTCAATGTATTTCCATTTCAGAATTTTTTCCCCAGTGTTTCAGGCTATCTTTGGTATTCAGGATCTTGCTCACAACTGAACTAATTTGAATTAAGTTGATCATTTAGTTACCATAAGCTTTGTGATATGTAACAACTTAATTCCTCTATCCCATAAACTGAGAGTGCTGCTGAAGCCTTGAGAAGTGTTATCTAAGTGGTTGAAGCTGCCTAGGGAGTTCAGGGGCCACAAAACTCCTACCTAAAATGAAACAGCCCCATCAGATGGCTCCATTGGGTTTATCTTGGTTTAGTCCAAATCACTGAATACTTGGGAGTGATTGTGGATCTGGCCTTGGAGTTAGTAGCCCTGCCTGTGACTTGGTGGGATTTATTTACACTGTCTCTACTTGTACTTTTTCTCATAACATGGGTAACATTTCCCATTTACTGAAAATAAACTTTTGAGGAGTCACACAATTATAAAGGAACTTACTTCTTACATTCAAGATTAATGGTGCAGGCTTCCGTGGTGGCACAGTTGTTGGGAGTCTGCCTGCAGATGCAGGGAACCCGGGTTCATGCCCCGGTCCGGGAGGATCCCACATGCCGTGGAGTGGCTGGGCCCGTGAGCCATGGCCACTGAGCCTGCATGCCCAGAGCCTATGCTCTGCAACGGGAAGAGGCCACAACAGTGAGAGGCCCACGTACCGAAAAAAAAAAAAAAGATTAATGGTGCACATTACCTGTTACTAGTAAATATAATTCTTGATATTATCTTTCTTTAATATTCTCATTCAGGAAGCTTGTTGACAGAGAAACCTACTCTATTTCTTCCATTTGCTCTCTTGCCAGGCCACCTTGTTACAGGACTCCAGAGGGCACCCTCCTGTGGACAGTAATAATGCCCATGCTGTTGAACAACACACTACCTTGCTCTAAGTCTCATGAGTTGCTTACCATTTTTTCTCTGATCATTTCTCCCCTTATGGCTAGAGATCATATGACTGTCTTGGAAAATAATTTTATAGACAGAGAATTTTTTTATTTTGGAAAAAAATCACGTGACATAGTTTCTTTTTCCCTGATTTTGTTGTCCTGTCCACTTTATCTCTTCCTTATAATTTTATCTAGATTTTATAATTTGACCATAAACTTATATTATTATAGAGGTTTTAAATTCTATTTTTACTAGAAGCAGTAAGAAGCACAGATCTGCTTGTCTTTCCTTCCTCACTTCTTTCCTGTTGATCAATAAGGATTGGCTACTAGTGTTAATGCTATTGTTTTCCTTACAACCAGAAAGAGCCAGACAGTATAGCAATTCTTTTTTGTCACCTTCCCATGGTCAATGTGCACAAGTCTCCAAACCCTACACATTTGACCTTTCTGCTTCATTATAATGTGGGGTTGGCATATTTATACTATAGGCAACTTTGATGGTATGCACAATCGTAACTCATTAGATGGAGCTATCTGATGCCTCTTTTGTAGTGGGTTTCTTCTGTAGATCTGTCTGTGGATAAGAGCTAAGATGGAGAAAACACAAACAAACATATACAAAGGGCATCCTATCAACTACTGTTCCAATTCCTCTAAGCCTTCTTAGCATGGTACAATGGGGAAACCCACTTCCACAAGTTGAGGGAAGAGGCAAAATGAAGCACTAAACAGATCCCAATTAATCATAAAAATCATCAGTTAGCTCCCCATACCTAAATTAGTAATGAGAGGAAAAGAAAATGGTTTAAGCTGAGTTAATTTCCTATTTCAAAAAAATATGGTTATAAAATACATAGTCCTAAGGGCATGCAGTTCTTAAGATCTGTGTTGTTCTAGATCAAGCAGCTTTACATGTTTTTTTTTTTTTTACCCTTAATTATTGGATAGTATTAGTCAGAAGAGAAGGTTATTTTACTGGAAGAGGGAAAATGATTAGATCTGGTCAGTGTAAATAGAATGTGTTATTCTATATTTAGTGAATTCAGGGGAACATGTACATTTTAGCAAGACACTGTGGAAAAGCAGATGCAATAAGGAAGAGATTATATTCTTAACATTTGGGGAGCTAGTGGCAAAAGTTCAAATGGAAGTTATCTGCCATTCTTCTTCTCTTTTTATTGCTATACTTTATACCACACCTAGTGATACCTCAAATGCATGTTAGTAGACAACCCAGCTGTCTAGGGAAAACACTCCTGTGTTTCTCTTTTACTCTCATACTACACCCATACTTCATTTCTGACACTAGATTTGTGAATTTTCCACAAATCAAGTGATTCTCCAACATCAGCTGGGTGTCCTACAATTTAACTCAATTCTGAGACTATCTACCTGTAGATAGTATCAGATCCCAGGTTAAGAGCTCAGGCCCACAAGACTAGCCCCCTACACTTCAGATGCCAATCACAAGTCCCAGGTTGTCACCTGTACTTCTGATGGACTGGCTATAAATCAGGGTTCCCCTTCCTTGGGTTCAATAATTTGCTAGAATGGCTCACAGAACTCAGGGAAACACTTAGGTATGTTTACCAGTTTATCATATAATGAAGGATATGATAAAGGGAACAGATGAAAAGATACAAAGTGTGAGGTTTGGAAAGGTCCCAAGTGCAGGAGCTTTTGTCCCCATAAGTTGGGGTGTGCCACCCTCCTGGCATGTGGATGTGTTTAACAACCTGGAAGCACTTTGAGCCCTGTACTATTGGGATTTTTATAGCGGCTTTATCATGTAGGCATGATTGATTATTAATTCCATTTCCAGCCTCTCTTTCCTCTCTGGAGAATTGAGGGTGGAGATGAAAGTTCCAAACTTCTAATCATGGCTTGGTCTTTCTGGTGACCAGACCCCCATTTAGAAGCCCACCAAAAGTCATCTCATTAGGACAAAAGATATTCCTATCAACCAGGATATTCCAAGATATTTAGGAGCCTGGTGTCAAAAGCTCCTATCACTCAGGAAATTACAAAGTTCTTAGGAACTCTGTGCTAGAAACCAGGGTCAAAGACTAAATATTAGAACAAAATATTCTCTTAGCACATCTGCTTATAAGAGATTTAGGAGATCTGTGTCAGGAATCAGAGGCAGACACATACACACACACACACACACACACACACACACATATATATTATTTCACATTAGCCCTAATCCAAGCTCTGGGCACACCTCTACTCAAAAAGCTAGCTAGTCATTGGGTTTAGGAATGTATATAACAGAAGCATGGTTATTCTGTGTCTGTACAGACTCTAGAAATTAGCTGAGGTATTTTGGCTGGGAATTCTGGTGTCCTTGGTATCTGGAAAGTGTACCTAGAGGGCAAAGACTTATGGCTTTTTGCTGCACATTATCCTTGACTGGTAGAAAAGGACATGATCAGATGAGGGCTAAAATGGGGCTCTCTAATGTATATGGGCCTTCCAGGACCCAGCCCCGCCCACCAGAGGCTCAGAACCTGGCCTCACCCACCAGTGCACTGGCGCTAGCTCCAGGACACAGTCTCACTCACCATTGGGTGGGCACAGCCTGAAGACCAGCTGGGTCCTGGCCTTGGCCACCAGCAGACAGACACCAATCTCCAGACCACTGCAGTCCCACAGCTTGCCAGGCCAGGACCCAACCCACCCACCAGCAGGCCAGAACCAGCACTGGGACAACCTGGGACCCACCTCTGCCCACCAGTGGGCCAACACCAGCTTTGGGAAACCTTGAGCCCCTCAGCCAGCCACCCTGGGATATATCAGATTTGGACACCATGGACCCCAAAGTTAGCTGTGTTGGGAACCAGCCTTGCCCACCAGTTGGACTAGCACCAACTCTGGGACCCCTACAGCCCTACAGTCTGAGCCTTCAGGACTTGAACCTGCCCACTAGCAGACCAGCACCAGTTCTGAGATATCTTGGGTCCTTCAGCCAGCTGCCCCAGGATGAGGAACCACAAACCAGCAGGCCAATACCAGCTTTGGGATAGCCCAGACCCTGCAGCCAGCCATCAAGAACAGGCCCTGCCCACCAGCATGAGGACACTAGATCCAGGCCCTGCAACCTGCCACCCTGGGACCTGGCTCTACTCTCCAGTGAGCCAGAACTAGCCCTGGGACTCCCTGGGGGTCTGCAGCCAGCAGCTTCATGACCTGGCCCCACCCACCAGTGGCTGACAGCCTTGGCACAAGTCAGGACCTGGCAACCAACTGGACTGAAGGCCAGCTACACCTAACAGACCTCCCACAGTAGTCAACTTGCCACAATAGAAGGACCCATGAAGCCTAAATGGGGGCACCCTTAGAACATATAGCTCTGGTGACCAGAGGGGAGTGTGCTGCTAGGAAACATAGAATGTCTCCTACATAAGGCCACTTTTCCAAGACCAGGAAACATAACTAACCTATCAAATACATAGAAATAAAAACAGGAAATTAGGCAAAATGAAGCAACAGAGGAATATGGTCCAAATGAAGGAACAAGATAAAACCCCAGAAGAAGAACTAAGTAAAGTGGAGAAAAGCAATCTATCTGATAAAGAATTCAAGGTAATAATCACAAAGATGCTCAAAGGACTAAGAATGGATGAACACAGTGAGAAGTTTAACAAAGAGTTAGAAAATATGAAGAACCAATAGTAGAAACAATAGTTCAAAGTAGAAGAGCACAATAACTGAAATTAAAAATACAGTAAAAGGAACCAACAGTAGATTAGATGATACAGAGGAACAGATCAGTGAACTGGAAGACAGAGTAGTGGAAATCATTCAAGCCAAACAGAAAAAAGGAAAAAAATTAAATGAGGATGGTTTAAGAAACTTCTGAGACAATATTAAATGAACTAATATTTGCAATAATAAGGGTCCCCAGATGGAGAAGAGACAGAAAGGGGCAGAGGACGTATTTGAAGACATAATAGTTGAAAACTTCCCTAATTTGGGAAAGGAAACAAACATCCAGGTCCCAGGAGTAGAGAGTCCCAAACAGGAACAACCCAAAGAGGACAACACCAAGACACATTGTAATCAAAATGGAAAAAATTAAAGATAAAGAGATAATATTAAAAGCAGCAAGGGAAAAGCAACAAGTTACATACAAGGGAAGCCCCAGGAAGCTATCAGCTGACTTTTCATCAGAAACTCTGCAGGCCAGAAGGGAGTGGCATGTTATATTTAAAGTGATGAAAGGGAAATACCTAAATTTGAAGAAGAGATCAAAAGTTTCACAGACGAGCAAAAGCTAAGAGTTCAGCACCACAAAACCAGCTTTACAAGAAATGTTAACGGGACTTCTCTAAGCAGAAAGTCCACAAGAAATATGAAAATTACAAAAGGAAAAATCTCATTGGTAAAGGCAAGTATACAGTAAAGGTAGTATATCTACCACTTATAAAGCTAGTAGGAAAGTTAAAACTCAAAAGTAGTAAAAATCATCTATATCTACAATGAGTAGTTAAGAGACTCACAAAACAAAAGGATGTAAAATATGATGTCAAAAATGGTAAATGTGGATGGAGGGTAAAAATTCAGGGTTGTTAAAAGGTGTTTGAACTTAAAAGATCAGCAACTTAAAATAATCACATATATAAATAGATTGCTATATATAAACCTCATGGTAGCCACAAAACAAAAATATAGATACACACATACAAAAGAGAAAGGAATCCAAACATAACACTAAATATAGTCATCAAATCACAAAGGAAGAGAGCAAAATAGAAGGAAAAAAAAGAAACACCAAACAACCCCCAAACAATGAACAAAATGTCAGTAAGTACATACCTATCAATAATTACTTTAAATGTAAATGGACTAAATTCTTCAATCAAAAGATGGGGAGCTGAATGGATAAAAAACCAAGACCAATATATATGCTGCCTGCAAGAGATTCATTTCAGATATAAAGACACACACAGACTGAAAGTAAGGGGATAGAAAAAGTTATTCCATGTAAATGGAAACAAAAAGGAAGCCAGGGTAACAACACTTGTATCTGACAAAATAGACTTTAAAACAAAGATTGTAAAAAAGAGAGAAAGAAGGACATTACAAACCAACCCATAGAGAAAGAAATCAGATGTGTGGTTATCAGAGGCAAGGGGGAGGGGGAGGGGGAGTTGGATGAAGGCAATCAAAAGGTAAAAACTTCCAGTTATAAGATAAATAAGTATTAGGAATGTAATGTGCAACATGACAAATATAATTATCACTGCTATATTTTATATATGAAAGTTGTTAAGAGAATAAATCTAAAGAGTTCTCATCACACACACAAAATATTTTTTTCTCTTTCTTCAATTTTGTATGTATATGATATGTTAGATTTTCACTAAACTTATTTTGGTAATCATTTCATGATATAAGTCAAATCATTATACTGTACACCTTAAATTTATACAGTGCTGTATGTCAACATATCTCAACAACACTGGAAGAAAAAAATTTTTTTAAAGATTGACAGTATTTTTTTTTAAATGTTAATTCTTATAAAAAGCACAGAGCAGTGCTTAGCAAATTGTTAAAAAAAAGTTTAGAGGGCTTGGGGGGCATGGGTGGTACCATTTGCTTTATGCAACCCCCTTAACAAAAGTCTTAGGAGACAAGATTGAACCTGCCTCAACTGTGCTTTCCTCATTTCTGGTTGCTTTGGTTATGATGCCAGATGTCATATGCAGCACATTAGAAAAAGAAAAATCACATGCAAGTAAGGTTAATATTAATCAGGAACAGAGCAGTTCATGATCAACCAGCCATCTTGGGGAATGATTTAGGGAGTAGTTTGGAAGGGTTTTGAATCATAAATAAAGGATGATATTACCAGGAGGGTGCCAAGCTTGCGTGCTGTATGACTTCTGGGTGTTACAGACAACTGTGCCTCCCTCTGGCTTTGATGGAGCTATAGTAAATAAGCTAGATGGTCATGAATCCATATTCTATCACTTATGTTGCCTGCTTCTGTGAGCTTTTACATTATGCTCCTAAAACGTTTTTTACATTCATTTCAACCTTTTTCACAGGGTCACCACATGCCCTGTATATATAAAAACCTGGGCTGGGAAGGAAGAGGTCACTTGTCCTAACTTACTTGGTGTCTGCAGAATGGGTTGGAAGATATTGTAGGTAAGGGGTTGAGGGAGGAGAAGAAATTTAAATAAGAGAGACCATAGCAGTAACAGTCTTGCTTCCATAACCACCATGGTTTGGGAATTCTATCTACTGTCCTCTGCACTCAAAAACAGAAGGGACCAAAAGAGCAAGACACTAAGTAAGGGGAACTCATTCAGAGTGGGCAGCTTAGAAACTATGGATGCAGTTATCTAATTTTACCAACAGTGCATTTCACATGGATGCATTAAAATGCTACATTTCTGTAAAGATAGATTATATTGTCGCTATTCAGTCACTACAGTAGTCCTCCCTAATTTGCAAGGGATACATTCCAAGACTCCCAGTGGATGTCTGAAACCACAGATAGTACCAAGCCCTGTATATACTATGATTTTTTCTATACTTACATACCCATGGTACAGTTTAATTTATAAATTAAAGCACAGTGAGAGATTAACAATAATAATAAAATAGAAGAATGATAACAATATAGAGTACTAAAAGTTATGTGAATGTGGTCTCTATCTCTCATAATATCTTATTGTATTTAATTTATTGCCTTTTCTGTCTTAACTAAGCACTTATGCACTGTGGCCATAACTTTTGCATGTTGACATGCAACAGTAAAACTAACATAAATTTATTTTTCCTTCTTCACAATTTCACAGATAGAAGATTTATTCTTACTATAGACCTTAGCAACCTCACCATACAATATTCTTTCTTTCCTTATTAAGTTGAGAACTTTCACCTTTTCACTTAAAGGAAGCACTTTATGGCTTCTCTTTGGCATATCCAAATTACCAGCATCTCTATTCTAGAGCTTTAGGGCCATTATTAAGTAAAATAAGCATTATATGAATACAAATGCTGCAATACTGTGACAGTCAGTTTAATAACTGAGATGGCTACTAACAGGCAGGATACACTGGACAAAGGGATGATTCATGTCCAGGGTGGGACAGAGGGGGACAGCGTGAGATTTCATCACCCTACTCAGAATGGTGGGCAATTTAAAAGTTAAGAATTGCTTATTACTGATTTGCATTTCCCTGATGATTAGCGACGTTGAGCATATTTTCATATATCTGCTGGCCATCTGCATTTCCTCTTTGGAAAAAATGTCTATTCAGTTCTGCCCATTTTTAGTCAGGTTATTTTTTTGATATTGAGTTGTATGAGCCATTTATATGTGTTGGATATTAATCCCTTATTGGTCATATCATTGCCAAATATTTTCTCTCATTCAGTAGGTTGTCTTTTCATTTTGTTGATGGTTTCCTTTGCTATGCAAAAGATTTTAAATTAATTAGGTCCCATTTGTTTATTTTATTTTAATTTCCTTTGCTTTAGGAGACAGATCCAAAAAAATATTGCTGTGATTTATGTCAAAGAGTGTTCTCCCTATGTTTTCCTCTAGGAGTTTTATAGTATCTTGTCTTACATTTAGGTCTTTAATCTACTTTGAGTTTATTTTTGTGTGTAATGTTAGAGAATGTTCTAATTTCATCCTTTTACATGTGGCTCTCCTGTTTTCCCAGCACCACTTATCAAAGAGACAGTTTTTTCTCCACTGTGAATTCCTGCCTGCTTTGTCATAGATTAATTGACCATAATTGAATGGGTTTATTTCTGGGCTCTGTATTCTGTTCCATTGATTTATATGTCTGTTTTTATGCATATTCCATATTGTTTTGATTACTATAGCTCTGTAGTATAGTCTGAAGTTAGGGAGTATACTTCCTCCAGCTCTGTTCTTCTTTCTCAAGATTGTTTTGGCTATTTGGGGTCCTTTGTGTTTCCATACAAATTTTAACCACAAAGAAATATCACCTCCCACCTGTCAGAATGGCTATCATCAAAAAGAACACAAATAACATTGTTTGTGAGTATGTGCAAAAAGGGAACTCTTGTACACTGCTGGTAGGAATGTAAATTGGGGCAGCCACTGTGGAAAACGGTATGCAGGTTTCTCCAAAAACTAAAAGTAGAATTGTCATATGACCCAGCAATTCCATTCCTGGGTATACATCCAAAACAAACAAACAAACAAACAAAAAACACAAATTGGAAAAGATACATGCACCCCAATGTTCACAGCAGCATTATTTATAATTACCAAGATATGGAAGTAACCGAAATGTCCATAATCAGATGAATTGATAAAGAAGATGTGGTATATATATACACAATGGACTACTACTCAGCCATAAAAGCAAATGAAATTTTGCCATTTGCAGCACCATGGATGAACTTGGAGGGCATCATGCTAAGTAAAATAAGTCAGAGAAAGACAAATACTATATGATATCACATGTGGAGTCTAAAAACTACAACAAGCTAGTGAATAAAACAAAAAAGAAGCAGACTCACAGATATAGAGAACAAACTACTGGTTACTGAGGAGAGAGGGAAGGGGGGAGGGGAAATATAGGGGTAAGAGATTAAGGGGTACAAATTATTGGGTATAAAATGAACTACAAGGATATATTGTACAACATGGGGAATATGGCCAATATTTTATAATAAGTATAAATGCAATATAACCTTTAAAAACTGTGAATTGCTACATTGTACACCTGTACTTATATAATATTGTACATAAACTATACTTCAATTAAAAAAAGAAATATTGGGATTGGTATTGAAAAAGTAAATGACTTAAATACTAGGTAACAAATTGTTTTGTAACTCAAATGGTTTCCAAGACTTTGTTTTTGAGAAACTTGTAGGAAGATGTGATTTAGTTGCTAGCTTATAGATTAGTAAAATATTTCATGTATGAAACAGACTCACAGACATAGAAAATAAACTTATGGTTACCAAAAGGGAAAGGGAGGGGGGAGGGATAAATGAGGAGTGTGGGATTAATAGATACAAACTACTATACATGAGACAGATAAGCAACAAGAATTTACTGTATAACACAGGAAACTATTTCCAAAATCTTATAATAACCTATAATGGAAAATAATCTAAAATATATATATAAAGCTGAATCACTTTGCTGTACACCTGAAACTAACACAATATTGTAAATCAACTATACTTTGATTAAAAATAATTATATGATTAAAAAAAGAATTGCTTATTTCTGGAATTTTCCATTTAATACTCTTGGGCCGAGACTGCAGATAACTGAAAACGAGGAAAGTGAAACTGTGGATAAGGGGGGAAAATACCTCCTTCAGGATCAGAAATTACCTCCTTCAGGATCAGTCCTTATTCAATGGCATATAGGATACCAATACACAGTCTGAACAAGCACAGGAAAGATAATAGCCCACAGATGTTTCTAAAATGGTGATGACATCAAGTGTGTGTGTGTGTGTATGTGGAGAGAAGAAGATCAGGGAGACACGTTCTCAATTTTTATCAGAATGTAAGCCACTAAGTAAGGAGGTCTCCCCTTTGTGGTTTATACAACCATAGTCTGAAAGGCTGAATAAAATGTAGTCTGTAACATTGGTGAAGGATTTGAGCCAGGGACCAGAGGCATCATTTCATGGAGGAATTTGATGTTAACTGAAGATGACAAAGTATGAAAAGCCTGAGAGACTAACATCCTTTACTGGCTAAGAGAGGGGTAATTTGCATTGCGTGAAAACACCTTAAATAACTGCATGTCTGCTGTCCAGCTGAATTAATTTGCATGTAAAACCTGAGAGGTGGTCAAAACTGCCTCTGGGAAAACTGAATGTCAGTATTGAAACTTGCAGCATGTTCTGTACTTTGGGAAGTAGAATATCCTTAAGCATGAAGATCATTGAAGAAATCAGGTCTTCTTACCACTTACCCCAGAGAAAGTCCATACTGTGAACTTGTGGTTCTTTCCGCTTATTAGCTCACAATGTACACATCAGGAAAAGTCTCACCATCTCCTACCAATTCTTCCCGAATTTCAACCCCTATCCCTCACTCCTACTCTGGTATGGAATGGAGGAGACTTGGGGTCACCTCCTGCCTGCATTCCTGTGTCTCTGTCTGAAGGAAACAGGAGATGGAGTTGTTTGGAACCATAGGGGCCATGTGTTCCTTCACATAGAGCTAGCTTGGTTCCCATGTCGCCTCTGAGATCCATCGCTCCCTTTCTTCCCCTTTCCTGTATATGGTTCATGTTCATGACACTGACTGAGATGTGTTCTCTCAATGCTAATTCTGATGGATTGTGCTGCTTCAGACTTCCAGGATGGACTCCCTCTCTGCACCTGTCCAGACTGGTGGCTGATGCTGTAGAATCCTGTCTTGGTTTGACCAGGTTATCTCCCACCAATAACTAAGGTTTGCCACACAAAAGAGATGGCTAGAAGCTAGCCACTCCACATCTGACTCCCGATTGTGGCCACTGCCACATTTTCCCGCAGTACCTCACCTGCCTGGCTGACTATTCGTGAAAGGGAAACTTACTTCCGGAATAAGGACTGAGCTTTCATTTTTGTCTTAAGCTGCATTTTCCAGGATCCAATTCCATTGTCAGTGACCAAATGACCTATTATGTCTAGAGCCGGAGTCATCCAAGGTGTGACATTTATAGAAAAGTCATGTTATTTCCTCGAAGTTTAGGGTCTGCCTGGCTCCCCATCCCAGTCTCACCTAATGTACTGAAGCATGGGTACTCACACCTACCTGTGCTTTCTGTCCTTATTTTATAATTCTATCTGTTCTCTACTCCAGGCCTTGGTGTTAAGATTATTCTGACTGCTATTTTAGCTTCTTGGGCCATCTGTCTCCTTTGTAACTTTTTTAGTGACCCCTTTCATGCAGTGTTCTCTATCTGCTGTATAGTTAGAACTTCCTCATGTTTTTGTGTTTCCTGAACTTCTGGCTTGAGGCTTACCTTTCTTAATCAATATTTCACGGTGTGGCTTGCACAATAGTACCTCCTTTACACACTGTTCCTTTATATTCATGCTGATTCCCTGAACCCAATCCCTGCTTCACTTTCCATTCTTAAATTGAAAACACATCTTTCCTTATAGTGATTGATCTCCTGGCTCTGACCACATCTAGATTGTTGAAACCACTTTTGTTCTATCCTAGCTATCTGGGACTACTGTAATATATCCCTAGTACAGATGATAATCATTCTGATTATCTGTAAATAAAGAATGAAGGAGGGCTAAAAACAGGACAGAAGAAACTCACAAAGCATCCATCTACTAGAAGTAGAGCTAAGTTTCATGGAACCAGGAAAGTGATGAGGCAATATTTTTCTCTTACTGTGGTCACATAGTCCATCATTTCCACTTCACTCCATATGTCTGCAACATTCTTGTTTTTTCTGGACTAGCTTTTTCTACTAAGCCTGTTAGTTTTGCTCTTCATAACTTTGGTCTGCCATAGATTGGCCTGTGGATTGGTTCCCACCAGATGAAGTGTCCCACTCCTGATCCAATCAGGGATGGCCCAGGAGAGGGCTCCTGTGGCAATTCATGGTCACCCAAGCCCATCACTTCAGCAGAGGTCACCAGTACGGATAACTTCCAAAGAAAAAGGCAGAGACTCAGCATATTCCCCAAGCATGCCTAATACAATTAACTCTAAAAATTTGGGTAAAAATTGGTCAATTCACTGGCCATGCATGAATAGGTCACTAATATTTAAAAAAGCAAACTAAAAAAGCAAACTAAGTACTGCAAACTGACAGAGGTAGTGTTAACTATTCAGAGACAAGTGATTGAACCTAACTAGGTGTGAAAGGTTAGCCAAGAAATATATGCTAAAGGGAGGGAAGACATTAAGAAACTTAAAGAGAGTGGAAAATGTGGATATACTTGATTTGACGACTCAGTTAATACTAAACATATCCTGCAGGAATATATAAAAGCAAGTAAGGCATTTTGAGGTTTTTTTGCAAAAATATTTCTAACTACTGAAAAGTATGCCCAGGGTTCTGTACTCTGCTACAAAAATGTCATTAAGAAACTAATTAGAGAATTATAATTATCATCGATTGAGACTCCTGTATTGAAAAAAGCAGAAAAGCATATCGGATATGATTATGTAGAACAGATTAATAGAACTAGATACAGAGAAGGGCAGCCAGTAATAAGACATTGATTCTCATAACCTCTTGTGTCCTCCATGGACCTGAGCGCAACTACCTGTGGGGGAGTGAATTCATTGTATTTCCTGAATACTATCTTTAAGAAGCTGGGAGCTTCTCTAGGGTGCTGTCAGTGATACTTGGTGGGCAGCCATGGCACAGGGCAAGTGAGGGATGCCAGGCAGGACTGATGTCTGCTACCTGACAGGCAGATCAGGAAGGTAGCAACATATGGGAGTCTAAGTATTCACACAGGAAGCAGTCAGAGCAGAGATGCCAGACTGAGTTTAGAATCTTAACCCTAACATTTACTAAGGCCAAATTAGGCATGTTGCTTCATCTCTAATTTTGTTTCCTCAGCAATAAAATGTGGGATGGTAATTCTACTTCATAGGACAGGTGTTCATAAGATATATATATAAGGTGCCTTGCACTGTGACTGACAGGATGGAATTACAATAAATGGTAGTTATTGTTATTACTCAAAATGAATGAAAGGAATGGGCAGAAAATGTGATCTGGGGCGGAACATGGCATACTGTTAGGCATACGAACGTGATTCTCTCTCTTCCTGGTATATATTGATAAAGCTTGGTAGGTATACACTTCTTTACATAACATGAGTCAAAGAACTACAAGTACTTGGAGCTAGTTGACTGTAACAAAAAGAGAACTAGGTCATTTGGGGAGACATCAATAGTTTTACAGGTCGCAAAATATTGTTGCAATTTTCTATATGTTTCTTAAGGAGCTTAAAGCTCACATTCTTAGTCATTGTTTAAAGGGTCTCAGAGACCCTTTTGAACCCCTTTTTCCCTTTCAACATGAAAGGAGGGATCACTGATTTTGCCTTTTCTTCCACAAGTCATTTAGATTCTTCAGAATCAAAGCTCCAGGGTACACTTTAAGCATCTCATAAGCAGACTCTATTGCAACTTTCCCTGGGCTGGCCTTTCTCTCCATCATTTTCCCTGTACCTTGAATTCAAAATGCTAATGCCAATTAAATTATATTTTAGGGACTTCCTTGGTGGCACAGTGGTTAAGAAGCTGCCTGCCAATGCAGGGGACATGGGTTCAAGCCCTGGTCCAGGAAGATCCCACATGCCATGGAGCAACTAAGCCCACGCACCACAACTACTGATCCCGTGTGCCACAACTACTGAAGCCCATGCGCCTAGAGCCCATGCTCCACAACAAGAGAAGCCACCGCAACGAGAAGCCTGTGCACCATAACAAAGACCCAACACAGCCAAAAATAAATAAATTAATTTAAAAAAATTATATTTTAATTATTTCACTCAAATTTCTATATTGAGATTATGTTGCTATTGGTATCAGATTTCAGTTTCTTTTAAAGAATCAAAATGCCTGAGCTTTTGGGAGTCTTTTTTAAAAAAATAAATGTATTTATTTATTTTTTGGCTGCTTTGGGTCTTCATTGCTATGCATGTGCTTTCTCTAGTTGCGGTGAGTGGGGCCTACACTTCGTTGTGGTGTGCGGGTTTCTCAGGGCTTCTCATTGCAGTGGCTTCTCTTGTTATGGAGCACAGGCTCTAGGTGCACAGGCTTCAGTAGTTGTGGCATGTGGGCTGAGTAGTTGTGGCTCACAGGCTGTAGAGTGCAGGCTCAGTAGTTGTGGTGCACGGGCTTAGTTGCTCCGCAACATGTGGGATCTTCCCGGACCAGGGCTCAACCAGTGTCCCCTGCATTGGCAGGCAGATTCTTAACCACTGCACCACCAGGGAAGTCCCTGGGAGTATTTCTATCTCGATGAAATTATAAGCAAAATCACTGACATGTAAATTGTAGACATCATGACAGTTTACCTTCCCTTCCAAAGTAATTAAATATGTATTACCTAAGAATGATATTACCCCACATTACTATAATACCATTATCACACTCAAGGAATTTGACATTGTTAAATCACATTTTCAAATATGCAGCCAATATTCAAGTTCTTACTTGTCCCCAAAATATTCTTTATAGTTGTTTCTTTGTTTGTTTTATGTCCTGATGCAGTTAAAGATCACTCACTGCCTTTGGTTGTCATGGCATGGGTACTTTTAAAAACTCATAGGGTGATTCTGAAAACCTTTTCTCTTCCCTTCCTGTTAAAACCAGAGAGGTAAGAACCTACTCTACTCACAAGTGTGGTCCTTAGAATTTTATAAATTCCATAAATATATGACAAGAAATAGCTTACGCTAAATTTTCTTAAAATGAGGAATGCTTCTAGAGGGATTGCATTATTGTGAGAACTTCAAGGCCCAAGAATCCTTTGGGGAGAAGATATCTGAATCAATAGGTCCCTAAGAGGCATTCCAGCTAGGATGGGTTAGAAAAGCGTAAGTAGATTTCTGACATCAGAGGAGCTGATCTTCTCGAGAGTTGCTTTATTTATTTATTTTTTTGCTAGGAACCAGAATTGCTTAGGATTTAACACCTGCCTGAGGTTATACGATTGCCAAATAGATCACTAAGGTAAACTAGTATTTTCAGACAAAGATGATGGCCTGACCAATGAACAGAACCACAACTCATTAGTATTATCAGCAAAGTTGTAATTACAAAATGATAACTGCTAATATTAATATAAAATTATTAATAATTGGTTATAGTACCCCTGTTTCTATTACTTTGAAATATCTTTTTTAGTCTTTTAAAGAATATTGTCATTGTTTCCAATCTTCTCATCACTATAGGTTGTAATGGAAAATTTTTCTTCATGCCTCTTTTACAGGCTATGAAAGACACTGGAAAACCCAACATTGCTTCAGGGTTTAATAAATGTTCAAAATAATTGCAAATGAGATTAACACTGGACAGTAGAAAAGTAGCATGAAGCTATTATTCAAATGTTTTATTAATTAAGAATTAGTTGATTGACAAATTGCTTTTAAAATTATCCACTTTCAAGAACAGCTCCAGGAGTTGTCACTTTCTCTACAGTATCCTCTGATGTAGTGTTAAGTTTATGCAAAAAGCAGAAACATCACCACTTTTTGCTTTTTTATCTTGACACGGCCTTCCCTCTAGAATTATTTTTTTCTTTTTGCATTATAGGTTTTATCTCGGTTGCTTTCACATCCAGTGTAGCCTTCCTAGAGTGAATAGAAGAATAAGGCAATGCTGATTGATTTGGTTTGATACTGACAGTGAGCTTTGAGCTTTTGGATTGTTAGAGTGAGATTTTCCTGAAATTGACAATACTGTCCCTGTTCCCTTCCTTCCACCTACAGCATACAGAGACTATAGAAGAAACAAAGGACAAGGACATGCCATTCCCTTGTCTGAGTTTAGGTAGTTTCAGCTTTACTTGAGAACACATCAGAAAATGATGATTATGTGGCCCAGTCTTACAAGGTGAAATTGTGATTTCTTTCTGTGATATTGTTCACTACTTTCCTCTCATTTTCTACATTCTCCTTGCCCCTCCTCCTTTAGTACTGCCAAGAGATTGCAAATAATTTTTCTGGGCAATACACAGTGGTGAAAAGGTATGAAAAAACCACAGGACAAGTGTTCCTGGGAGTGGGGATGCTTCTGATTTTAGTTGAAGATTTTGAGGAAAAATTAAGAAATTCAAATAGTGATATTATGTATTATTATGTATCGAAAGTATTATGTAATATTACAACAATTGAATATATGTTAATACAGTGCAAAATTCACATTTTTTGAAAAGAAAAAAAGACTTTATAGATTTTTTTTGCTTAAGATAGAACTATACTTTGCCACTGGGGTTCTATGATAGTAAAAACTTGCAAATCAAAGTCATATAAGCTCTAAGTCCAAATATAGATAAAAGCCAACTTGGAAACTTCCAAGAATATTTTTGACTAACATGGCTAAGTTTTAGCCATATATAATAAATCTTGTTCCAAATACCTATGTCATAGTTTGGATTCCCCAGCAAGTAAATTCTGAGATGGAATGGCTTTGTTTTGCCATATCTCAGCTCCAGCCAGACTTTTGCATTTCAGGTCCCTTTAGCCAGGAAACTGAGTGCAAATAAGGCTGCACCTCTCCAGACTGTTTATGACACAGGTTCTCAGAGAAGGGTTGTGAATGGGAGGAAATGATTGATACCTTCAATCCAGGTAGCCTTCTGAAATTAGCATAGAGCTTCCCAAAGTAACTGCTTTGGAGAAGCAAACATTCATTCAGATACGAAAATTCTAACATGCTTGTTAAAATTCAGTTTTTACAACTTATATCTCCTTTTATCTCCCTGAAATGGCAGTGGAGTTGGAGTGATACATTTTTATGAAGGCAAAGAGAATTTACTTTCCAGTTTGAACCCCCAAATAGCTTTCCAGTTGCTCAACACTTGTACGGACATGCCCCAGTTATGCTATGATGATTTTTCTTTTTAGTATACTTGGAAGACAGTGAGTTGTGCCTCATTATACAGTGAGGGTTTGAAATATTCTTTTCCATCATGAATGTCCAAATAGCATCCAAAGAGACTCATAAGTCAACACAGACTATTCAGCCTAATGTTCTAGATTCTAGAATATCATTACAGAGTAAAATATTTCCTTCTTCTCACCATTATAGAACAATCAAAATAAAAAAGTATAAGATGCATCTGAATGCACAAATAAGTCATGTTTAGCTTAATGTGAATCTCTGCCCTGGCCTAACCCCATCCCAGCTGTTTTTGCTGACTGTTCAGCTAGCCGCGAGCTATGCCATGTATTTTTTGGAAACAGAGACAGAACATCTTTGTGCATCATGTTTTTCTGCTCTTGGACTGAGACTGCAAGTCTCTACGCTTTCACAATTCTCTGAGCAACGCTCCCACATGTGCTTGAATAATGCTTGTACAGAGTAACGCATCCCATTGCTTGCTCTGATTTTTCAGCCCATCACTGTATTCTCTCTGCCAGGATGAGGCCTTGTCAGTTTCATTAGTTTCAGTCTGTATCCCAGGATCAGGCTCAGTTTCAATTCTTTCCTTATTTTCAGACAAATTCCCTTGGATATTCTGACCCTCAAGTGATGTTCCCATTGTTCTCATTGCCAAGAGGGCTCCATGAGCCACTCTTTTCATTTTGGGCTGCTTCACTTGACTTTCTATCCTCCTGGAATGGAACTTGAATTGCTGTCATTCTTTTGTGGATTGTTTCCTATTTGTCAGCCACTACTGAGGCCATCTACTTCTGCTCCTCACCCTGCATGTTTTGTCTGGCCTCCATTTCACTTTTAGGCTGTTGTAAAGCACCAGCTATGGCATTATATGTTTTCTTAACTGTGGAGGCTAACACTGTCATTAAATGAAAAGTTAACTTATCCCTTAATTACTCAACAGTTATTAGAATTTGGAGCAGGATCTCTTTGGAGCATGATCACAGTGTAAAACTATATTGTGTTTCTTTGTTTCAGGTCTTGATTTACATCAAGACCCTTAGTAAAATGGCCACAATATCCTCTCATCATCTCTCATTCTACCAGTATTGGAGTGTGAACTTGTCTTGGGAAACTTTCAATCTCAAATGCTTAACAATACAGATCCAAAGTAAGATAACAAGATAACTATTTACTGAGAATTCAGGAAATGTCTGATTTTGGGTATCATCCTTTTCCTTCCCTCTCCACTGAGGTAGGAAAAAAAATATTAGAATAATCTTTAAATCCATGAAAGAGGTAGTATGTTCATTAGAAAAATGTAAAAATGGCATCCTAGTAATAATAGAAATAAAAACAATATTTACCAACATTAACACATCCATTAATGAATATCATTCCTGCTACCACCACTGGTACCAGTTAATGAACCCCTACTCTATAGGTGTTTTAAACTCATTCCCTTATCAAGCCCTGTAAGGGAGGCATTATTATACTCATCATACATTGGAAATGAAGTCAAGATTTGGAGAGATTAAATAACTTGTCTATGATCCCATAGCTTGTTAAGTGACTGAACCAAAATTTGAATGTAGATCTGTTTGTTTTTTAAAATCTATGTTTTAGCCACTATACCAAGATGACTCTCATCAGTTATCAACTTGTTCAATGATTGCATCTGCCAGGCTTTATATGCACAAGTAAAATGAAATGGAACAAATTTTCTGGTAAATTGGAAAGCTGATTTCAACCTAGATCCTGATTTCCCTTATTAGTTTTATTTTTCCTTTTCTGCTTGTGCAGATGTTGGCAATGTCTCTGCATATAACCAGCCAAATTGACCAGCAAGCCCCTTCAGTGGACTGCATGTGTCACTCGGGCCAGGCGTGGCTGCTGGAGTGGTTCTCTGTAGCCAAGTAGCTCTGAGAATTATGAGCTGCCACAGAAAACTGGGAGAACCATTCCAATCTGACTGAGATCTACTCACCTTTTGATTTTCAGACCTGCTCCTCATCCTAGTGTGATTTTTTTAGTGTCAAATTCTAAAGATAAAGAAATTTTATACTTAGCTTATTCTTTTCAAACTGTAATAGCATTTGTTGACTCACTGTATTGACTCACCTGGTCTAGCCTCTGGGATGACGCCAAATTTAGAAAGTGACCTTGGCAGTAGACCTAGATAACCCTGAGCCTTTCCATGTGGAGAACAACATTCACCTTTTATTATCCAGGGTTCCTGATTTCTGAGGTTTCTTGCCAAGAAGCAAGTAGATGAGTAGACCAAGTTAATACCGTGTAGATAGCAAAGATGTTACTTATTACCTAAAACCAATTTGATCAGCAGAAGAAGTAATAGAAGGTCCCTATCTTTCTCTTCTTCAAAATTCAGGTTCAAATGTTGTATTCTTCCCCTCATTTTATCCTTCTTATTCTACATTGCCAACTCCTCCCCAGGCTCTTCTCCAGATTTTCCTCCAGGAGGAGCTCATTAGGAATTACTCTTTGCTACATTTCATGTAATTTTCCTCTTTTTAATCTATTGCCATAAGGTGAAGTTTCAATTATCAGGGCAACTGTGAGTGGAACGAGTATGGTGATGTTTAATCTGAGCTCTTAGCTTATTTGGTCTTATTTCTGCTATGTTATTAGCTTTTTTCACTCTTATGGTTAAAACACTACAAATCATTCCACTACCCTGCCTTTTTCTATTCTTTTTTTTTTTTTTTTTTTTTTTTTTTTTTTTTTGCATTACGTGGGCTTCTCACTGCTGTGGCCTCTCCCGTTGCGGAGCACAGGCTCTGGACGCGCAGGCCCAGCAGCCATGGCTCACGGGCCTAGCCGCTCCGCGGCATGTGGGATCTTCCCAGACCGGGGCACGAACCCGTGTCCCCTGCATCGGCAGGCGGACTCTCAACCACTGCGCCACCAGGAAAGCCCTCTTTTTTCTATTCTTGTTTGCCTCTATTTCTTCTCAAGATCTAGTGTGAATGCACTCTGCCAAATTTACAAATTCAATTCCTTTTCTTTCCATTAGCACACTTTGATTCCTTTGCCTTCATTCTATGTTAGATTCTCCCTTGGATCAATATTTTCCACTCAAGACAAACTGGTTTCAAAGCTCAGTTTCTCAGTTCAGAAAAGAAGTTTAATTATCATTGACAAGCTCTTTCCTCCATGCAACATCTGTTATGTAACTGGAGGAGATTCAGGCCATGAATTTAGACTGATCAAAATGGATGGCTTATCTATGTAATCTCTTCTTGTTTTCAGAAATTATGGAACACCAAAATGTTTCTGGGTAGCTGGGTGGAAAGAATACCTAAAATCTCTGCTTAATGATGAGGAAAGTGTTTTAGTTTTCTATGAGCTACCATAATTTAGAAACCAGCCAGTGAAAATTAAGGTGTAGCTGGATGAATCAGAACTAAATCTGAATTCATTAATAGGTGTAGAGAAAAGACACGGTTGATAAGCTTAATTTCTGAGAAAAATAATTAGGCAAAAAAATTATATGTGGCATGTGATGGATCTCAGAGACCTATTTAGAGTCATAGAATCAAGGAGCACTATGGCCAGAAAACTGCTTAGAGAGCATCTATTTCAACTCTTTATTTTGATGATTAGAAAACTGAAGTTTAGAAAGTTGAAATGAGTTTTCCAAGACTGTCTAACTACTTAGTGTCAGAGCTGAGACTGGTGTTTCCTGGGTATATATGCAATTATTACAAAAGTTACAAAGGACTAGGTCATAAATATACTTCCATTTGAAGCTACCCTGGTGTTTACTTCAGTTCAATTTAATCAAGTCCATTTAAATACTACTCTCATGGCTTTCAAAGATTTTGGAAACTTCCAAGCAAATTGAAGTCCCTGGAGCTAAATAGCCAAAACTCCAGACAGTCTAGACTAAGATATTTTCCACAGAACTTGATATCCTAGAAGACAAAAATAACTCTATTTGGTCTTCACTGTTAGACAATAGGCCTAGAATACAGAATATTTTATGGATTCATGTAAATATGTATTAGGATGTTCTCCCCCAAAAGCAGATTCTGAGACAAGGATTTGAGTGAAAATAGTTTCTTTGAGAGATGATCACAGGAAACACTAGTTGGGCAATGGAGATGTGAGCAAAGAAAGTGTATCTTAGCACTTCAGGCAAGTGGGACTCAATGTCTGATGCAGACCACTGAGATTCTGTGGGGCTCAATGCCTGATGCACACCTCTGAGATGCTGTGTAGAATATTCCACAGAGTTGTTCTGGCTCAAGAAATCTAGAATATTTATTCACCAACTCCCAACTCCCATATGTCATTGATTGAGAGTTTCTCCATTCATTGAGAGCAGACATTTTGGATCTGCCCTGGGAAAGAGCTGCACTACAGTTCCTATGGCCATAGAAAGCTCTCAATAAAAGAATTGTGAATAATTGCAGTAAGAAACCGTTGGCATGCATTGGAATGATGAATGTTGAGGGAATATGGATGGGATATGAAAATTGTCTGCTATAAAGGGGAAATGAACAGAGGAGGGAATGGGGGATGAAGCAGATAAGCTAAAATGGATCAGCCAAAATGCAGTTTGAATCTCATGATATTTCCCTCAAGTTGTGAGTCTGTACTTAATGGGTTTTAGTGTACAGAACTAGTTTATTTTACAGATTGAGATTTTGTGGATTTCTATGGAATTTTTAGGGTGTCCCCCAAACATTCATAACAAACTTTTGGTAAGAACCTGATGCAGAGCTTCTTGTTTTAGAAACATCTCAGGTTTAGGTAGTGAAGGGTCATGAGAGTTATGGTTGGGAGCAGGGAGAGGAATATCTAGAGAGTGACAACTGAAAACTGCTGAGTATCTTAGTAATGTCAGATTATACATACTAGAGTTAGGATTAAAAATAAAATGTTAAAAGCCTGCAAAACTGAATACAAATTAATATTTTGAGAAATAATTTGGCATGGTTAATATCTCAAAATCTTATTTTTGCTATCAATATGAGGATTTGAAGGAATCAAGACTTCAGAGAGATAGGTCAAGAAATGGTGGCTACATAAATCTAAAACGTTCCAATACATTCTGTAAAAGCTCTGCATCAACAAAGGTAAAATATGAACCCACACAAATCCCATTCTTCAGAAGACTATAAGTTAGAGTAAAATACACAATGCAATTTACCTTTAAGTAGAAAAATAAAAACCAATTTCCATTTTTAGTTTTTAGAGAAACCTCCATACTGTTTTCCACAGTGGCTGCACCAATTTACATTCCCACCAACAGTGTACAAGTGTTCCTGTCTCTTCACATCCTTGCCAACATTTGTTATTTGTGGTTTTTTGGAATGATAGCCTATGATCCAGCAATTTCACTCCTGGGTATATATCCAAAAAAAGCAAAAACACTAATTCAAAAAGATATATTCTCCTCAATGTTCATAGCAGCATTATTTACAATTACCAAGGTATGGAAACAACCTAAGTATCCATCAACAGATAAATGGTAAAGAAGATGTGGTATATACAATGGAATACTACTCAGCCATAAAAAATGAAATCTTGCCATTTGCAGCAACAAGGATGGACTTGGAGGGAATTATACTAAGTGAAATAAGTTGGACAAAGAAAGAAAAATACTGTATGATATCACTTATATGTGGAATCTAAAAAATACAACAAACTAGTGAATAAAGCAGAAAAGAATAAGACTCACAGATATAGAGAAGAAACTAGTGGTTGCCAGTGGCGGGGGGTGGGCAATATAGGGGTAGAGGACAAAAAAGGGTTATTATAGGATTATTAAAAATCATGTGTCATGAAATTTTTGAAAATTGTAAAGCACTATAGAATGTAAAGAATCTTTCAGTCAGTAAACAAACAAACAAACAGCTAATTTCTAGTGGAGCTATTTGTCAACTCCGCAACCAAGATTTCCAGCGAGCAAAGTATGGAAAAACTCTGTGGAATAGGGAATAGGTCAAGGGAAAAGAGCTCTTTGGAAGTTGTGTAATAAGAGGAAAAAGAAACAAGATGAGAAAACTTAGAATTTTGTAAGATAAATACAAATATAAAATATCATGAGACATTTTTCTCCACTTTGCACCCACACTAAAAAACCATTTGCTTTGCTACACTGACAGAAGAGGATAATGTAGAACTAGGAATCTTGTAAATCTCCCAAATTTTCATCCCTAGTTACTAAATGCAGAGATGCAAGCAGTCTTCATTTATGCTAAGAAGAAAACAGAGAATTAAAATCAAACATTTCACCTGATAAAAATTGTCTCTAAAAGCCAACCACAAACAAGAAAACTGCCATATAACTCTATAAAATAAACCTTCTCAAATAAATATTTGCCAATATGAAAAAATTATCTTGAATCACTTTTCTAAGAGCAGAAATAGAAAGAAGGAAGGAATAAATAAAATGTGTACTAATTTCTTCCATTAAGGAAAGAAATATAAGAAAAAGAGACTAAATTACAAATTGCTCAATGATGAATAAATTAAAGAAAACAATAAATGTCGATGAAGAGGACAATAATCAAAACAATTAAAATGAGATTAAAAAAAGAAATAAAAAGGGCCAGGAAGAAAGTAATTATAATGGAAAACAGAGAATATCCAATACATGAATAATTAAAGTCCCCAAAGGGGAAAAACAAAACAATGGAACAGAACAAATATTTAGAACAATAATCTAAGGCAATTTTCCAGAAACAAAACTTTGAAATCTGTGCATTGAAAGGGCTCACTGAGTACCTAAGAAAATTGACATAGCATGATCAGGCCTATAGCATGATCAGGCCTATAGCGTGATAAGGCCTCTCCTACTAAGACTCTTGGACTTAAGTCCAAATACTTCCCAGTGTTTTCAGTCAAAAAGATCTAATGAGTTATAAGGGCAAGAGACTTAGAGAAAAGTAATAATGAAGGAGCATTTTCAAAAAACTCAAGAATTATGATCTAAGGATTTTATTTCCTGCCAAGATGTCCTTCAAATATCAAGACTATAAACCCCATTTTTAAACATGTAAGAACTCAAGAGGTTATGAGAAAATGCTGAAAAAATACACAGAAAATACTATATACATAGAATTTATAACATGAAATTAAAAGGACAGAATTGAGATCAAATATATTAACCATATCAATAAATATGAATGGGCTAAATTCAATTATTAAAAGAAAAATTATTTACAATTTCACTCACAAAGCAAGGTCCAACTATATACTTTATAAAAGAGGCACATCTAAACCAAAGTGATTCAGAAATGCTGAAAATAAAGGGATGAGCAAAGCAGGAGAGAGGAAACAATGAAAAAGCAACAGTTAAAATACTGATATCCTGCCAAAAATGCATGACCTCAATGTATCACAAGGAAACATAAAACAAACTCAAATTGAGAAAGATTTTTATGAAATAATTGCTCTTTATTTTTCAAAATTTTCAAAATATGTCAGGGGAATGGAAAGCAAAGACAGACAGGAATTGTCCAGATTAAAGTAGATTAAGGAGACTTGATAACTAAATGGAACGTGTGATCCTGAATTGAACACTGCTGGCTGTCTGTCCCTCTCTCTCTCTATATATATATATAGCTTACATAGGTCATTATTGTAGTAATTGGCAAAATATTGACAAAACAGAAATTAAATAGTATTATATCATCACTAATTTCCTAATATTGATATTTTAGTGTGATTATGTAAATGAATGTCCTTACTCTTAGGAAATGCACATTGACATATTTAGGCTTAAAAAGACATTGTATCTGCAACTTATGGCCGAATGGCTCTGCAAAATTATAATAGTATGTGTCTGTGTGTGTAGGTAAGATGTCCAGGGGTTCATTGTCCTATCGTTACAACTTTCTGTAAGTCTGAAATTATTCAAAATTTTAAAATTCCAAAAAAATATATATTCAGGGGAGAGATACAGATTAAGTTAGGCATCTGTATCCACTAGAAGAATTTGAATGTATTTTTTGCAGGCTTTGCTGGGTCATAAACTTTATTGTCTCTGGAGGAATCCTATTTCAAGGACTTGCTCTGCTCTGGTTATTGGGATGTGACTGGCTGCAAGTACCACCAAGTTAAAGTAGTGTTATTCCTAGAGAGAAAATGCACCTTCAAATTTCATCTAAGTGACTTTGCCTTTCCTGGAAAAAAATCTTGGATAAAGTGAAATTGGGAGTAAAATTTCAGAGGGCAAGGGCTTCTTTGGACATAGATGCTGTGAAGGGTTTTCTGAGAAACAGATATTTTGATTCCCATATGCTAAATAAAAGCTTTCCAAAAAGAAAAACAAACAACCAAACAAAACTGAGCCATCCTGCAGCTTTCAAATAAAAAAGGACGTTTCTACTGCATCATAGAACTCAACCTTAATGGTAAATTAAACAAAAGCAGAGATAATAGCTCTTGGAAGTAATAGTTTGTAAAGGAATGGCTCTCAGACAGCTTGCTCACTTTGTTAGCTAAGGGTGCTTTTTTTTCATTGATTTTGGAAAGAATCAAGGCATTATATGATAGATACAAATATGTTGATAAGCTTCTAGATACAATGTGAGATTAAATTCAAACTGTTTAAACAGAAGTAATTCACTCATTTAATTGTGGGGGGAAAAAGAATGTAAAAAATTTAGACATCTCATTTTATGGCCTTTTATTTTTCTTGAGCCTATAATTATCATTGTATTTAAAATATTTAGTACTTTTAAAATATTTTTGGAAAGATTTAAAGATACAGAAAAGTACAGAAGCTAACTTAACAGTTAGTTAGATTTTCATGATTTTACCACCCAAACCAATTAATATTAAACTTTTATTTTTGCTTCAGAGGTGTTCCTAATAAATGAAACAATATTAAAAATTTGATTTCATTTATTCTTTTGTAATCCCATTTCCCACACTTCTCCCACAAATACTATCCTGAATTTGGTACGTATTCTTCAAGTTCATGTTTAATACATATGTTTATCCATGAATAATATATATTTTTGATAGCCTCATCCACCAGAGGGTAGACAGGAGAGGCAAGAAGAACTACAATCCTGCAGCCTGTGGAACAAAAACCACAGTCACAGAAAGACAGACAAGATGAAAAGGCAGAGGGCTATGTACCAGATGAAGGAACAAGATAAAACCCAAGAAAAACAACTACATGATGTGGAGATAGGCAACCTTCCAGAAAAAGAATTCAGAATAATTATAATGAAGATGATCCAGGACCTCAGAAAAAGAATGGAGGCAAAGATCAAGAAGATGCAAGAAATGTTTAACAAAGACCTAGAAGAATTAAAGAACAAACAAACAGAGATGAACAATACAATAACTGAAATGAAAAATACACTAGAAGGAATCAATAGCAGAAAAACTGAGGCAGAAGTACAGAAAATTGACCTGGAAGACAGCATGGTGGAATTCACTGCTGTGGAACAGAATAAAGAAAAAAGAATGAAAAGAAATGAAGACAGCCTAAGAGTCCTCTGGGACAACATTAAATGCAACAACATTCGCATTATAGGGGTCCCAGAAGGAGAAAGAGAGAGAAAGGACCCGAGAAAATATCTGAAGAGGTGACAGGCAAAAACTTTCCTAACATGGGAAAGGAAATAGCCACCCAAGTCCGGGAAGTGCAGAGAGTCCCAGGCAGGATAAACCCAAGGAGAAACACGCTGAGACACATAGTAATCAAACTGACAAAAATTAAAGACAAAGAAAAATTATTGAAAGCAGCAAGGGAAAAATGACAAATAACATACAAGGAAACTCCCATAAGGTTAACAGCTGATTTCTCAGGAGAAACTCTGCAAGCCAGAAGGGAGTGGCATGATATATTTAAAGTGATGAAAAGGAAGAAACTAAAACCAAGATTATGCTGCCTGGCAGGATCTCATTCAGATTCAAAGGAGAAATTAAAATCTTTACAGACAAGCAAAACCTAAGAGAATTCAGCACCACCAAACCAGCTTTAAAAACAAGTGCTAAAGGCACTTCTCTAGGCAGGAAACACAAGAGAAGAAAAAGACCTATAATAACAAACCCCAAACAATTAAGAAAATGGTAATAGGAACATACATATTGATAATTACCTTCAATGTAAATAGATTAAATGCTCCCACCAAAAGACATAGACTGGCTGAATGGATACAAAAACAAGACCCATATATATGCTGTCTATAAGAGACCCACATCAGACCTAGGGACACATACAGACTGAAAGTGAAGAGATGGAAAAAGATATTCCATGAAAATGGAAATCAAAGAAAGCTGGAGTAGCAATGCTCATATCAAATAAAATAGACTTTCAAATAAAGAACGTTACAAGAGACAAGGAAGGACACTACATAATGATCAAGGGATCAATGCAAGAAGAAGATATAACAATTATAAATATATATGCACCCAACATAGGAGCACCTCAATACATAAGGCAACTGCTAACAGCTATAAAAGAGGAAATCGACAGTAACACAATAATAGTGGGGGACTTTAACATGTCACTTACACCAATGGACAGATAATCCAAAATTAATTAAGAAAATTAATAAGGAAACACAAGCTTTAAATGACAGAACAGACCAGATAAATTTAATTGATATTTATAGGACATTCCATCCAAAACCAGCAGATTACATTTTCTTCTCAAGCGCACACAGGACATTCTCCAGGATAGATCACATCTTGGGTCAAAAATCAAGCCTCAGTAAATTTTAAAAAAATTGAAATCATGTCAAGCAACTTTTCTGACCACAACGCTATGAGATTTGAAATCAATTACAGGGAAAAAAATGTAAAAAATACAATCATATGGAGTCCAAACAATACTTTACTAAATAACCAAGAGATCACTGAAGGAATCAAAGATGAAATAAAAAAATACCTAGAGGGCCTCCCTGGTGGCGCAGTGGTTGAGAGTCCGCCTGCCGATGCAGGGGATACGGGTTCGTGCCCCGGTCTGGGAGGATCCCATATGCCGCGGAGCGGCTGGGCCCGTGAGCCATGGCTGCTGAGCCTGTGCATCCGGAGCCTGTGCTCCGCAACGGGAGAGGCCACAACAGTGAGAGGCCCGCGTACCACAAAAAAAAAAAAAAAAAAAAAAAAATACCTAGAGACAAATTACAATGAAAACACGATGATCCAAAACCTATGGGATGCAGCAAAAGCAGTTCTAAGAGGGAAGTTTATACCTATACAAGCCTACCTCAAGAAACAAGAAAAATCTCAAATAAACAATCTAACTTTAACCTAAAGGAACTAAAGAGAGAAGAAAAAACAAAACCCAAAGTTACTCGAAGGAAGGAAATCATAAAGATCAGAGCAGAAATAAATGAAATTGAAACAAGGAAAACAATAGCAAAGATCAATAAAACTAAAAGCTGGTTCTTTGAGTAGATGAACTTGATAAACCATTAACCAGACTCATCAAGAAGAAGAGGGAGAGGACTCAAATCAATAAAATTAGAAGTGAAAAAGAAGTTAAAACAGACACCACAGAAATACAAAGCATCCTAAGAGACTACTACAAGCAAATCTATGTCAATAAAATGGACAACCTGGAAGAAATGGACAAATTCTTAGAAAAGTATAATGTTCCAAGACTGAACCAGGAAAAAATAGAAAATATGAACAGACCAATCACAAGTAATGAAATTGAAACTGTGATTAAAAATCTTCCAACCAACAAAAGTCCAGAACCAGAAGGCTTCACAGGTGAATTCTGTCAAACATTTAGAGAAGAGCTAACACCCATCATTCTCAAACTCTTCCAAAACACTGCAGAGGAAGGAACACTCCCAAATTCATTCTATGAGCCCACCACCCCGTTGATACCAAAACTAGACAAAGATACTACAAAAAAAGAAAATTACAGACCAATATCAATGATGAATATAGATGCAAAAAGCCTCAACAAAATACTAGCAAACAGAATCCAACCACACATTAAAGGGCTCATACACCATAATCAAGTGGGATTTATCCCAGTGATGCAAGGATTCTTCAATATACGCAAATCATTCAATGTGATACACCATATTAACAAATCGAAGAATAAAAACCATATGATCATCTCAATAGATGCAGAAAAAGCTTTTGACAAAATTCAACACCGGTTTATGAGAAAAACTCTCCAGAAAGTGGGCATAGAGGGAACCTACCTCAACATAATAAAGGCCATATGCAACAGACCCAAAGCAAACATCATTCTCAATGGCGAAAAACCGAAAGTATTTCCTCTAAGATCAGGAACACGACAAGGATGTCCACTCTCGCCACTATTATTCAACATAGTTTTGAAAGTCCTAGCCATGGCAATCAGAGAAGAAAAAGAAGTAAAAGGATTACAAATTGGAAAAGAAGAAGTAAACAGTCACTCTTTGCAGATGACATGATATTATACATAGAGAGTCCTAAAGATGCCACAAGAAAACTACTAGAGCTCATCAATGAATTTGGTAAAGTTGCAGCATACAAAATTAATGCACAGAAGTCTCTTGCATTCCTATACACTAATGATGAAAAATCTGAAAGAGAAATTAAGGAAATACTCCCATTTACCATTGAAACAAAAAGAATAAAATTCCTAGGAATAAATGTACCTAAGGAGACAAAAGACCTGTATGCAGAAAACTATAAGACACCGATGAAAGAAATTAATGATGATACAAACAGATGGAGAGATATACCATGTTCTTGGATTGGAAGAATCAATATTGTGAAAATGACTATACTACCCAAAGCAATCTACAGATTCAATGCAATCCCTATCAAATTACCAATGGCATTTTTTACAGAACTAGAACAAAAAAATCTTAAAATTTGTATGGAGACACAAAAAAAACCCGAATAGCTGAAGTAGTCTTGAGGTGAAGAAAATGGAGCTGGAGGATTCAGACTCCCTGACTTCAGACTATACTACAAAGCTGCAGTCATCTAGACAATGTGGTACTGGCACAAAAACAGAAATATAGATAAATGGAACAGGATAGAAAGCCCAGAGATGAACCCACACACCTATGGTCAACTAATCTATGACAAAGGAGGCAAGGGAATAATACAATGGAGAAAAGACAGTCTCTTCAATAAGTTCTCTTCAATAAGTGGTCCCAGGAAAACTGGAAAGGTACATGTAAAAGAATGAAATTAGAACACTCCCTAACACCATACAAAAAAATAAACTCAAAATGGATTAGAGACCTAAATGTAAGACTGGACACTATAAAACTCTTAGAGGAAAACATAGGAAGAACACTCTTTGACATAAACCACAGCAAGATCGTTTTTGATCCACCTCCTAGAATAATGGAAATAAACACAAAGATAAACAAATGGGACCTAAGGAAACTTAAAAGCTTTTGCAAAGCAGAGGAAACTACAAACAAGACAAAAAGACAACCCTCAGAATGGGAGAAAATATTTGCCAATAAATAAATGAACAAAGGATTAATCTCCAAAATATATAAACAGCTCATGCAGCTCAATATTAAAAAAACAAACAACCCAATCAAAAAATGTGCAGAAGACCTAAATAGACATTTCTCCAAAGAAGACATACAGATGGCCAAGAAGTACATGAAAAGCTCCTCAATATCACTAATTATTAGAGAAATGGAAATCAAAACTACAGTGAGGTATCGCCTCACACCAGTTAGAATGGGCATCAACAGAAAATGTACAAACAACAAACTCTGGAGAGGGTGTGGAGAAAAGGGAACCCTTTTGCACTGTTGGTAGGAATGCAAATTGATACAGCCACTATGGAGAACAGTATGAAGGTCCCTTAAAAAACTGAATATAGAATTACCATATGACCCAGCAATCCCACTACTGGACATATACCCCGAGAAAACCATAATTCAAAAAGGCACATGCACCCCAATATTCATTGCAGCACTATTTATAATAGCCAGCTCATGGAAGTAACCTAAATGCCCATTGACAGGCGAATAAAGAAGAAGTGGTACATATATACAATGGAATATTACTCAGCCATAAAAAGGAACGAAATTGGGTCATTTGTAGAGATGTGGATGGATCTAGAGACTGTCATACAGGGTGAAGTAAGTTAGAACAACAAATATCAAATATTAACGCATATATGTGGAACCTAGAAAAATGTTACAGATGAACCAGTTTGCAGGGCAGAAATAGCTACACAGATGTACAGAACAAATGTATGAACACCAAGGGGGGAAAGTGGTAGGGTGAGGGTGGTGGTGTGATGAATTGGGAGATTGGGATTGACATGTATAAAATGGATGACTAATAAGAACCTGCTGTATACAAAATAAAATTCAAAAATTCAAAAAATAATTATAAAATAATAATATATATTTTTGGTATGTGGGTGTTCAATATTTCATAATTATATTGTGTTAGTTATATTTTTTCATTAAATATTTGTTAGAGATCTGTTCAGTGGCTATATTTATATCTGGTTATTTCATTCTAACTGCCATAAAGTGTTGTAGTGTATCCCATTTTAATTTTTGCTATTATAATTAATGTTGTAATTAACAATATTGTACATGCCTCTGGGAGCACATGTATACCTATCTGCAAAGTATACCTAAAAGTAGACTTGGCATGTTTGCTAAATATTGTTGGTCTTCAAAGCAGCTATGCAAATGTATACTCACTATCTGTGATTTATGAGTCCCTGTTTCCTTAGAAACTTGCCAATATTTGTCATTGTCAAACTTTACACTTTATATCCAATCTGATGGATAATGGCATGGTATCTCATTACTGTTTTAATTTTGCATTTCCTTGATCATTTAAGAAGTTGAGCATCTTTTCATATGTCAATCGTTTAGGTTTCCTAATCTGTGCATTGCCTGTTCATATTCTTTGCCTATTTTCCAGGGTGTTAAGGTGTTTGTTTGTTTTTTTCTTACTGACTTACAGGATTTCTTTCACATTTAGGATATTAAACATTTTTTTATTTTATATACCTAAAAATATACCAAATACATTCTTTCCATAAAGTTAAAAATTTGTGACTTGTATTTTATGCAAATTTCAACATCAGTTTTGTTTATGTCTAGGTTTGCTGAGATTTTTAAATTATATTGCACTGAATTTATAACTTAACTTGGATAATTTTTTTAGTTGAATTATAGTTGATATACAATGTTTTATTAATTTCTGATGATTCAGAAAAGTGATTCAGTTATACACATATATTTTCATATTCTTTGCCATTATGGTTTATTATACGATGTTGAATATAGCTCCTTGTGCTATACAGAAGGACTTTGTTATTTATCCATTTTGTATACAGTATTAATAGTTTGTATCTGCTAATCTCAAACTACTAATTCATCCCTCCTGCACCCCTTTTCCCTTTTGGTAATTGTAAGTTTGTTTTCTATGTCTGTGAGTCTGAATAAATAAGTTCCTTTGTGTCATATTTTAGAATCCACATGTAAGTGATATCATATGGCATTTGTCTTTCTCTTTATGACTTACTTCACTTAGTATGATAATCTCTAGGTCCATCCATGTTGTTGCAAATGGCATTATTTCATTCTTTTTTTATGGCAGAGTAGTATTCGTGTATATATTCCACATCTCCTTTATCCATTCATCTGTCAATGCTCATTTAGGTTGTTTCCATGTCTTGGCTATTTTAAATAGTGTTTCTATGAACACTGGGGTGCATGTATCTTTTCAAATTAGAGTTTCTCTTGATGTATGCCCAGGAGTGGGATTGCTGGATCACATGGCAACTCTAGTTTCAGTTTTTTAAGGAACCTCCATACTGTTTTCCATACTGGCTGCACCAATTTACATTCCTACCAACAGTGTAGGAGGGTTCCCTTTTCTCCACACCCTCTCCAGCATTTGTTATTTGTAGCCTTTTTAATGATGGCCATTCTGACCAGAACTTTGATAATATTGGTATCTTTAATATTATGACTTTCTATCTAACATCATGTAAATATCTGTATCTTCATTCATTTAGGTCATTTTTCATGTTCTTCCATAATATAACTCTGAATTTGCTTTTTCATATCATTTATTAAAGTTATTCATGAACACATTATATTTATTGTTACTGTGAATATATTCTATTACATTTCTTAGTTATTGCTGGTATTTATGAATACTCTTATATTTTATGCATCAGTGAAAATCCATAACTCTTTGGAACTGTCTCATTAGTACTAATGGTTTATAGATGCTTTTTACTTTCTGTGTAGATGATATTTATTTGCAAAGGTTGCTTTTGCCTTTAACTTTTCAATTACTATGCCTCCTCTTTCTTTTTCTTATCTTTTTGTACGGCTTAGGGCCATTAGTATAATATTGACTTTATTGAGAATGTTCCTGAAGTTTCACCAGTAGGAACAGTTATTGGTTATTGCTATAAATTATGGCTAGGTTAATTTTTATCAGGCAAAGGAAGTGCTTTCTATGATTACAGTCTGAATATATTGTTTTATAACAAGTGTTGGATTTTATCATGAGTTTTTCTTTTTTGTGGATTGATTGAGATCATATGCTGTTTTTCTTCCCAAGGGTGGGTGTATGACTGAGGCTGGCCCACTCGGCTAAAGGAAAAGACTTTAGCCCATATTTGAGGAAGTATTTTGTTTTGCTTTTTTTTAAATTTCATTTTATTTTGCTGTTGGGTATGAAAAAGGAAGTATTCGCCCCAGGTTCTACAGGAAGCAATTCTGAGGCATTGCTAATAAAAAAAGGAACCAAAAGCAGACCAAAAGTAGAAAAGTCCCTTAAGGTCCTGGATCTAAAGCCCACGCTACCTCCATCCTCTTGTTAGGAGAACAGAACAGATAAGTATCCTTAACTTTTAACCTAGTTTTAGTTCTAGTTGTCTATTGTTTGTAGCCTAGAGCTAAAGGGTGGTAGACCTCAATACCACTGCTGGTAACATTTGAAAAACAGATGTAAGTCCATCAGCTGACAAGAAACAAGAATATCTATGAAGTACAATTGTGAAATTCCACAGAGATAAGATCACACTTAAAAAACTTGTGAAAATGGTTATCTTTTCTTTTTCAAGATATTTTCTCATACTCAATACATATTGAAGTAGAAGAGTTACTGGCCCAAGTGATGGAGGAAGGAGATTAGTAGACTCCCCTGAGCTTGGTTAAGGCAGAGACTCTGGAATAACTACCAGCTGTGATGTTGGTTGAACAAGGTACTTAACTTCTCTCAGCCTCAGTTTCCTCATCTCTAAGATAAATAGTGTGTGGAAAAAATAGTGTGTGGAAAGGACTTTCCAGTGCCTGGTATGTAATAAGCAGCAATAAATGTTAGTGATTTTTGTTATTACTGAGAGCAAAATAATTTTCTGTTAGCCCTCCTTATTCAGAGGTTTGAAATATAATGCACTTTTGTCATAGCTATTGACTGATTTTCCTTCAAAACGATGAGTTCCAGTTAGCACTGAAACTTTCCTAAATGTTGGAAAATCCTTGATAACTCTTTAACATAAGTACAAAATGAAAGTATCAGTTTGAGGCTAAGGGTGCAAGGAGATACAGTGGTTATCTTTAAAGGTAAAGCAGAAAATTTGAGAGCTATTTGACACTGCCCCTGGCTATGACAAGTTAGCTAACAGCCAAATGATGGTGAAAGAGAAATAAAATGATGCCTGATGTCTGGTCACTTCAGTTCAGTTAAAACCCGTAGCTCAGTGATTATGCTGTGTTCAAGATCCCAGTGAAGTATGAAATGCTGCTGCCTTGGGAGGAAAGCATTATTGCTAAAATACAGATCACAGTTGAAAACTGTCAAGTGGCTTGGGTCAAGGGGTAGTGAAGAGGTGAATCGATGTAGAGAATAGCCATAGGGACAGCTAAAGGTATAATTATGACTTGGTTCTTAGAAATACATTAATCAGTAACATTTCCAGATGGATGGAAATATATTCCTGAGAAGAAGTCTCAAAGGAAGTAGATTTAGCTCTGGGAAGAGAAAGAAGATGAAAGGGTGATTTTGAATCTGGAAGTTGCAATGAGGTAGATGTAACTTCTAGAGTGTCAGAGATAAACTGACAAGAGGGATTGACCTTAGATGGAAACCTGAGAGCCAGCAGGGCAGAGAGATTAAGAGTATAGCCTCCAGACACACTTCTTGGGTCTCAAGTATTGTTCCACTGCTTATTAGATTTGTGACCTTGGTCAGTTACTTAATGCTTCAGTTTTCTCCTCTTTAAAATGGGTATAAAGATATTACCTACCTCAGGGCTTCCCTGGTGGCGCAGTGGTTGAGAGTCCACCTGCCGATGCAGGGGACACGGGTTCGTGCCCCGGTCCAGGAGGATCCCACGTGCCGTGGAGCGGCTGGGCCCGTGAGCCATGGCCACTGAGCCTGTGCGTCCAGAGCCTGTGCTCCACAACAGGAGAGGCCACAACAGTGAGAGGCCCAATTAGCTAAAAAAAAAAAAAAAAAAAAAAATTACCTACCTCATAAAGATGTTGAAAGTAGAAAAATAATTAATTCGTGTAAAATGCTTAGTGCTTGGTGTGTGGTATTTACTCTGTGTTAGTTATTACTATTGTTATTAGAAACAAACAGGACTGTAGTTCCTGATTGAGCTATTTATTTGTGCAGAGGTGGTGGCTAGGCCAGATGTTTCAAATCATTCAAACTGAGTCTGATCTCTAGGAAGCCAGCTTCTCTGGAAATGGAGCAGAGTAAGAGAAGCTCATGGGGACAGTAGCTGTGTTAGAGGGCCTGGGCATGGAGTCTCAGACCTTGTTCTAGGTAGGACTGAGAGTATTTTGCTGCCTTGGGCACCAACCCCCTGGCAGGGAGTAGTAGATTGATCTGAGGGGCAGAGCCTAAAATGAAGAGGTGTGGACAATGAAAATCATGCCTTTGATTTGAAAACTACTTTGGACTTCTGACAGAGAGAGAGAGAAAGAGAGAGAGACAGAGACAGAGAGAGAGACAGAGAGAGAGACAGAGAGAGAGATCCTGCAGATTCCAAATAGAAATTATATTACTTAGGTGTTCCTCCCTATTTCATCAACTGATTCACTGTGTCAAGACCAGAATCCTATTAGCACATAGAGAAAAGCCATCTTACTGTCCTTACCACAATTAGAAAGTTGAAGAGTTCTGTTTGCTTACATGCATATTTCTTTTTTAGACAACTAAGAAAAGATACATAATTTGTGAAGTTGTTTGGACATTTAGTTTGTATCTCTTAGACCTGAGTGGTCAAGGAAGGCTTCCAGGAAGAAGTGATGCTCCAACTGAAAACGAAAGGCTGAGTAAGCCAGCCAGGGGCGAAGATGAGGCAGAACCTGGCAAGCAGGGGAAAGAGGAAAGTATTCTTGACCACAAACATCCTATGCCCATACTATCCCCCACATATTACCATCATTTGTTTCATGTTGCTTTTTTTCCAGAGACACTGCCTCCTTAGTCAGGCTCCCTTGGAATGCTTGCAGCCCTCTAACTTTTGAAAAATGAACACCACTAATTGCCCAGGATGTCTTCAGGGAAGCCAAAAGCCTGGATGGAGGGCACCTTCTCCTGCGCTCGCAAAGCTCCCTGCTCTGAGATGTACAATGGCATTGATTGCACTGTGTTGCAAAGGTCCTCTCACTCCCACCACTAAGCACTGAACCACTTGAAGGCAAGAACATCTTACTCACCTGTGTGTGCTCAACACCTGGTGTGGTCCCCGGTACTTAATGTGTGCTTCATAAATGTTTGATGAGAAAACAGATCTCTGGGAATTAGTGTGATGCGATCATTTCTGCATGCTCACCAAGAATGGAGACAACTCCCCTGAGTCACTCAACTGCTAAAACTTCAATAGCCCTCCCACTGCCTTCAGGATAAAAGATCTTTAGCTTCATCCCCTAGCTTCTTTCACAAAAGCACCATGTTCATCACACTGTACTCAACACCATTTCCAGAATGTACCTTGTTCTTATCAATGAACACACATTTCTTTTATCGTTCCCTTGCTCACAAAGATGATTCATCCTTCAAAGTTCAGCATACATTTATGTGAAGCCCTCCATTTTTCCTTTCTCTACGGCTTCCTTCCTTTCTCCAAATCTCTCCTCTACCAACTAATTTCTTCCTCTTTTTCTGGTAAAGCTTTTTGACTATCATTACTACAGAATTTTCATATTGAATGATTTTTCTTTATGTTTCTCTCCCTTACAAGGCCAAGAACACGTAGAAGGCAGAGAACATGATTTATTCATCTTTGCAGCATAGCAGAGCCTGACATATTGCAATAGACACATACCAAGTTCCAACTAACTTCCTCTTGGCTTCTCCTGTGAGTTTAGCTTCCAGAGGGCAGTGAGAAGAAGTCTGTGCAAGCTTCAACTCACTTAGGCTGACAGCCTCTCACCTTGCTCTTTGCCCTGATTCCTCCATGACCTTGGGACATTGGAAGGGGTAAACGGTGGGGCTTCCTTAACCTTCAGGAATGTGGAGCTTAGAAGAGTGGAATTTAACACCATAGACTAACATTGCAGCATGGGAGACTGGAACCCTCAGATAATTGTTTCAACCTACCATCCTTTAGAGGACAATTCCAGAAAACACTCCCAGCAGAACTGAGTTTCCATTGCCCACAGTGATGTCCTCTGTAATATGCCATTACATTCATTGCTTTCCTTTTCCTTTCCCTCTCTTTCCATTTTCTCATTTCTGCTCCTTGGTATTACCTCCCAAAGACATTACTTGCACCTAATTCTTTGTCTCAGATTCTGCTTATAAAGGAACAAATGTAATGTTTAAAAAATTTGGGGAGACTTCCGGGTAAGATGGCGGAAGAGTAAGACGCGGAGATCACCTTCCTCCCCACGGATACACCAGAAATACAGCTACACGTGGAACAACTCCTACAGAACACCTACTGAACGCTGGCAGAAGACCCCAGACCTCCCAAAAGGCAAGAAACTCCCCACATACCTGGGTAGGGCAAAGCGGAGAGATTCCCGCACAGAGGAGCGGTGCCGAGCGGCACTCACCAGCCCGAGAGGCTTGTCTGCTCGCCCGCCGGGGCGGGCGACGCTGGAAGCTGAGGCTCGGGCTTCGGTCAGAGCGCAGGGAGAGGACTGGGGCTGGCGGCGAGAACTCAGCCTGAAGGGGGCTAATGTGCCACAGCTAGCCGGAAGGGAGTCCGGGAAAACTCTGGAGCTGCCGAAGAGGCAAGAGACTTTTTCTTCCCTCTTCGTTTCCTGGTGCGCGAGGAGAGGGGATTAAGAGCGCTGCTTAAAGGGGCTCCACAGACGGGCGCGAGTCACGACTGAAAGCGCGGAGCCCAGTGACGGGCGTGGGACGCTGGGGCTGCTGCTGCCGCCGCCAAGAAGCCTGTGTGCGAGCGCAGGTCACTGTCCACACCGCCCTTCCGGGAGCCTGTGCAGCCCGCCACTGCCGGGGTCCCGGGATCCAGGGGCGGCTTCCCTGGGAGAACGCACGGCACGCCTCGGGCTGGTGCAACGTCACGCCGACCTCTGCCGCTGCAGGCTCGCCCCGCACTCCGTGCCCCTCCCTCCCACCCGGCCTGAGTGAGCCAGAGTCCCCAAAGAGGCTGCTCCTTTAACCCTGTCCCGTCTGAGCGAAGAACAGACGCCCTCCGGCGACCTACACGCAGAGGCGGGGCCAAATCCAAAGCTGAGACCCAGGAGCTGTGAGAACAAAGAAGAGAAAGGGAAACCTCTCCCAGCAGCGTCAGAAGCAGCGGATTAAAGCTCCATAATCAACTTGATGTACCCTGCATCTGTGGAATACATGAATAGACAACAAATCATCCCAAATTGAGGAGCCAGGAGTCAGTGCTGTGCCTCTGAGGTGGGACAGCCAACCTCAGGACACTGGTCCACAAGAAACCTCCCAGCTCCACATAATATCAAACGGCGAAAATCTTCCAGAGATCTCCATCTCAACACCAGCACCCAGCTTCACTCAACGACCAACAAGCTACAGTGCTGGACACCCTATGCCAAACAACTAGCAGGACAGGAACACAACGCCACCCATTAGCAGAGACGTGGCCTAAAATCATAAAAAGTCCGCAGACAACCCAAAACACACCACCAGACGTGGACCTGCCCACCAGAAAGACAAGATCCAGCCTCATCCACCAGAACACAGGCACCAGTCCCCTCCACCAGGAAGCCTACACAACCCACTAAACCAACATTAGCCACTGGGGACAGACACCAAAAACAACGGGAACTACGAACCTGCAGCCTGCAAAAAGGAGACCCCAAACACATAACATAAGCAAAATGAGAAGACAGAAAAACACACAGCAGGAGAAGGAGCAAGATAAAAACCCACCAGACCTAACAAATGAAGAGGTAATAGGCAGTCTACCTGAAAAAGAATTCAGAATAATGATGGTAAAGATGATCCAAGATTCTATTTCCCAGATCCAAAATCTTGGAAATAGAATAGACAAAATGCAAGAAACAGTTAACAAGGACCTAGAAGAACTAAAGATGAATCAAGCATCGATTAAAAACACAATAAATGAAATAAAAAATACTCTAGATGGGATCAATAGCAGAATAACTGAGGCAGAAGAACGGATAAGTGAGGTGGAAGATAAAATAGTGGAAATAACTGCTGCAGAGCAAAATAAAGAAAAAAGAATGAAAAGAACAGAGGACAGTCTCAGAGACCTCTGGGACAACATTAAACACACCAACATTCGAATTATAGGGGTTCCAGAAGAAGAAGAGAAAAAGAAAGGGACTGAGAACATATTTGAAGAGATTATAGTTGAAAACTTCCCTAATATGGGAAAGGAAATAGTTAATCAAGTCCAGGAGGCACAGAGAGTCCCATACAGAATAAATCCAAGGAGAAATACGCCAAGACACATATTAATCAAACTGTCAAAAATTAAACACAAAGAAATCATATTAAAAGCAGCAAGGCAAAAACAACAAGTAACACACAAGGGAATCCCCATCAGGATAACAGCTGATCTCTCAGCAGAACCTCTACAAGCCAGAAGGGAGTGGCAGGACATAATTAAAGTGATGAAGGAGAAAAACCTGCAACCAAGACTACTCTACCCAGCAAGGATCTCATTCAGCTTTGATGGAGAAATTAAAACGTTTACAGACAAGCAAAAGCTGAGAGAGTTCAGCACCACCAAACCAGCTTTACAACAAATGCTAAAGGAACTTCTCTAGGCAAGAAACGCAACAGAAGGAAAAGATCTACAATAACGAACCCAAAACAATTAAGAAAATGGGAATAGGAACATACATATCGATAATTACCTTAAATGTAAATGGACTAAATGCTCCCACCAAAAGACACAGAGTGGCTGAATGGATACAAAAATAAGACCCATATATATGCTGTCTACAAGAGACCCACTTCAGACCTAGAGACACATACAGACTGAAAGTAAGGGGATGGAAAAAGATATTCCATGCAAATGGAAACCAAAAGAAAGCTGGAGTAGCAATTCTCATATCAGACAAAATAGACTTTAAAATAAAGACTACTAGAAGAGACAAAGAAGGACACTACATAATGATCAAGGGGTCGATCCAAGAAGAAGATATAACAATTGTAAATATTTATGCACCAAACATAGGAGCACCTGAATACATAAGGCAAATACTAACAGCCATAAAAGGAGAAATCGACAGTAACACAATCATAGTAGGGGACATTAACACCCCACTTTCACCAATGGACAGATCATCCAAAATGAAGATAAATAAGGAAACACAAGCTTTAAATGATACATTAAACAAGATGGACTTAATTGATATTTATAGGACATTCCATCCAAAAACAACAGAATACACATTTTTCTCAAGTGCTCATGGAACATTCTCCAGGATAGATCATATCTTGGGTCACAAATCAAGCCTTGGTAAATTTAAGACAATTGAAATTGTATCAAGTATCTTTTCCGACCACAATGCTATGAGACTAGATATCAATTACAGGAAAAGAGCTGTAAAAAATACAGACACGTGGAGGCTAAACAATACACTACTTAATAACGAAGTGATCACTGAAGAAATCAAGGAGGAAATTAAAAAATACCTAGAAACAAATGACAATGGAGACACGACGACCCAAAACCTATGGGATGCAGCAAAAGCAGTTCTAAGAGGGAAGTTTATAGCAATACAATCCCACCTTAAGAAACAGGAAACATCTCGAATAAACAACCTAACCTTGCACCTAAAGCAATTAGAGAAAGAAGAACAAAAACATTCCAAAGTTAGCAGATGGAAAGAAATCATAAAAATCAGATCAGAAATAAATGAAAAAGAAATGAAGGAAACGATAGCAAAGATCAATAAAACTAAAAGCTGGTTCTTTGAGAAGATAAACAAAATTGATAAACCATTAGCCAGACTCATCAAGAAAAAAAGGGAGAAGACTCAAATCAATAGAATTAGAAATGAAAAAGGAGAAGTAACAACTGACACTGCAGAAATACAAAAGATCATGAGAGATTACTATAAGCAACTGTATGCCAATAAAATGGACAACCTGGAAGAAATGGACAAATCCTTAGAAATGCACAACCTGCCAAGACTGAATCAGGAAGAAATAGAAAATATGAACAGACCAATCACAAGCACTGAAATTGAAACTGTGATAAAAAATCTTCCAACAAACAAAAGCCCAGGACCAGATGGCTTCACAGGCGAATTCTATCAAGCATTTAGAGAAGAGCTAACACCTATCCTTCTCAAACTCTTCCAAAATATAGCAGAGGGAGGAACACTCCCAAAATCATTCTACGAGGCCACCATCACCTTGATACCAAAACCAGACAAGGATGTCACAAAGAAAGAAAACTACAGGCCAATATCACTGATGAACATAGATGCAAAAATCCTCAACAAAATACTAGCAAACAGAATCCAACAGCACATTAAAAGGATCATACACCATGATCAAGTGGGGTTTATTCCAGGAATGCAAGGATTCTTCAAATCAATCAACGTGATACACCATATTAACAAATTGAAGGAGAAAAACCATATGATCATCTCAATAGATGCAGAGAAAGCTTTCGACAAAATTCAACACCCATTTATGATAAAAACCCTGCAGAAAGTAGGCATAGAGGGAACTTTCCTCAACATAATAAAGGCCATATATGACAAACCCACAGCCAGCATCATCCTCAATGGTGAAAAACTGAAACCATTTCCACTGAGATCAGGAACAAGACAAGGTTGTCCACTCTCACCACTCTTATTCAACATAGTTTTGGAAGTTTTAGCCACAGCAATCAGAGAAGAAAAGGAAATAAAAGGAATCCAAATCGGAAAAGAAGAAGTAAAGCTGTCACTGTTTGCAGATGACATGATACTATACATAGAGAATCCTAAAGATGCTACCAGAAAACTACTAGAGCTAATCAATGAATTTGGTCAAGTTGCAGGATACAAAATTAATGCACAGAAATCTGTGGCATTCCTATATACTAATGATGAAAAATCTGAAAGTGAAATCAAGGAAACACTCCCATTTACCATTGCAACAAAAAGAATAAAATATCTAGGAATAAACCTACCTAAGGAGACAAAAGACCTGTATGCAGAAAATTATAAGACACTGATGAAAGAAATTAAAGATGATACAAATAGATGGAGAGATGTACCATGTTCTTGGATTGGAAGAATCAACATTGTGAAAATGACTCTACTACCCAAAGCAATCTACAGATTCAATGCAATCCCTATCAAACTACCACTGGCATTTTTCACAGAACTAGAGCAAAAAATTTCAATTTGTATGGAAACACAAAAGACCCCGAATAGCCAAAGCAATCTTGAGAACGAAAAATGTAGCTGGAGGAATCAGGCTCCCTGATTTCAGACTATACTACAAAGCTACAGTAATCAAGACAGTATGGTACTGGCACAAAAACAGAAAGATAGATCAATGGAACAGGATAGAAAGCCCAGAGATAAACCCACGGACATATGGTCACCTTATCTTTGATAAAGGAGGCAGGAATGTACAGTGGAGAAAGGACAGTCTCTTCAATAAGTGGTGCTGGGAAAACTGGACAGGGACATGTAAAAGTATGAGATTAGATCACTCCCTAACACCATACACAAAAATAAGCTCAAAATGGATTAAAGACCTAAATGTAAGGCCAGACACTATCAAACTCTTAGAGGAAAACATAGGCAGAACACTCTATGGCATAAATCACAGCAAGATCCTTTTTGACCCACCTCCTAGAGAAATGGAAATAAAGACAAAAATAAACACATGGGACCTAATGAAACTTCAAAGCTTTTGCACAGCAAAGGAAACCATAAACAAGACCAAAAGACAACCCTCAGAATGGGAGAAAACATTTGCAAATGAAGCAACTGACAAAGGATTAATCTCCAAAATTTATAAGCAGCTCATGCAGCTCAATAACAAAAAAAAAAACAACCCAATCCGAAAATGGGCAGAAGACCTAAATAGACATTTCTCCACAGAAGATATACAGACTGCCAACAAACACATGAAAGGATGCTCAACATCATTAATCATTAGAGAAATGCAAATCAAAACTACAATGAGATATCATCTCACACCAGTCAGAATGGCCGTCATCAAAAAATCTAGAAACAATAAATGCTGGAGAGGGTGTGGAAAAAAGGGAACACTCTTGCAGTGCTGGTGGGAATGTGAATTGGTACAGCCACTATGGAGAACGTTATGGAGGTTCCTTAAAAAACTACAAATAGAACTACCATATGACCCAGCAATCCCACTACTGGGCATATACCCTGAGAAAACCATAATTCAAAAAGAGACATGTACCAAAATGTTCATAGCAGCCCTATTTACAATAGCCCAGAGATGGAAACAACCTAAGTGTCCATCATCGGATGAATGGGTAAAGAAGATGTGGCACATATATACAATGGAATATTACTCAGCCATAAAAAGAAATGAAATTGAGCTATTTGTAATGAGGTGGATGGACCTAGAGTCTGTCATACAGAGTGAAGTAAGTCAGAAAGAGAAAGACAAATACTGTATGCTGACACATATATATGGAATTTAAGAAAAAAAAATGTCATGAAGAACATAGGGGTAAGACAGGAATAAAGACACAGACCTACTAGAGAATGGACTTGAGGATATGGGGAGGGGGAGGGGTAAGCTATGACAAAGTGAAAGAGCGGCATGGACATATATACACTACCAAACGTAAGGTAGATAGCTAGTGGGAAGCAGCCGCATAGCACAGGGAGATCAGCTCGGTGCTTTGTGACCGCCTGGAGGGGTGGGATAGGGAGGGTGGGAGGGAGACGCAAAAGGGAGGGGATATGGGAACATATGTATATGTATAACTGATTAAATTTGTTATAAAGCAAAATAAAAAAAATTTTAAAAAAAAGAAAAAAATATTTGGGAATGAAAGAATAAATGATGGATAAACAAATGAGGCAATGAATGAAGAAATAAATACTTATTATGTATTTGGCATGCTATGGTTTATTACACTTTGTATTGTTACTTTTTGCTGACTCCAACGGAGAGAACGGGTGCTGGAAACCTACGATCTATCTTGTGGCTTTGCTAGAGGAGCGGGGCTGCTGTTTTCTCCCCGTTTTCTCTGCCTCACAGAGAGGCTGATGTGTGTTTCTAAGTGAACTTCCTGAGGCTCACATTTCCTAAACTTGAAGCAGTTTCTTTCTGATAGGGATGTGAGAATTGAAGCCCCAGGATATGACCAAATTAGCCTTCAGCCAACAATAGCAAACCAAAGTTAGTATATTTTTCACAGCTTGATTAGAAGAGTTTGCATTTAAGAAGTGCAGGATTATTACATCTGACTTCCAGGAGAGCAGCTGGGACATTACCCTCCAGCCTGCTCACCACAGAGAATCTGCTCCAGTTGACAGCACATTTCTTTTCTCCAACACAGATCTGGCCTCCCCACCTGAGTATTTTTCTAACGCCGGCGCCCTCACTCCCCAGCTGTCTCCATTTGCTGCCTGAGCTTCTTTTCTCTCTCTTGTCCTCTTACTTCAGTTGGCATGACTCTGCTGTGGTCTTTAAAATTTGCCTGCAAACTTAGATTTTCTTAATTCTCTTTCCTTTCAATAGTGGTCAAAGTGCCCTTGAGTTTTTGTGAGAGTCAGGAAGGAATATTTATACATCAGTAAAATGGGGTAGCTTTTTGTAAAGTCCTATTTCCCATTGGCCTGTGGACTGGTGGCCTCAGAATCATTTAGGGGGCTTGTTAAACATACAGAGCCCTAGGACCAACCCCAGAACTACTCCATCAGAATCAGCAGTGTTTGGGGGCTTGGGTGGAGGGGGCATCTGCATTTTTAACAAGCTCTTCAAGTGACTTTTATATACACTCAGGTTCAAGAGTCACTTTAATTTGTTCCCTTCTAAAATCTTTCTATAATACTTTCTCCTCTTCTCTCAATGAGAAGGTGAAAAGGACTCACTGAAATATCTATTCCTGTACAGCTTTTGAGCGAAGCCAGAACCAAAGCAGATTTTCTATGCAGCTTTTCTCATTAAATACAAGGTCAAGGAGGTAATTGCTCACTTACCTTCCATGGTAGGTGGTCACAAGGACTTTGGTGTTTGTGGCAAATTCTGTTGTAGCTGGTCGGTTATTTTTTCCTGTCTCGCAAGAGAAACCCATCTGACCCAAGCAGCAAGGGTGAAACTCCACATTCTATTTACAGCCCACTTTAAGTAGGAGGGAGGGCTAACCTAGCTCAGCAATTCCTAACCATATTAACTCACGAGAATCACCTGGAGAGCTTAAAAAGTGTCAACACCTGGGGCCTTCTCTCTAGAAATTCTGATTCAATTGGTTTGGGGTGGTTCTTGTCTATTTTAAAAGCTGCCTAGATGAACTTCAAGCTAGATAACTACTATGTAGTTACTAAGGGCTTGGGATTGAGTGTTGTTTTCACTGGAGGTAGGAATTCCTTTGGTACAAAAGATGGGAATGAATATGTCAGGTTGAGGGAACTGTAAGCAATGATGTGGAGGCATGGGAGTATGGAGAGGTCTAGAAGGCAAGCTGACTCAAACTTATTCAGGTTTCATCACCAGAAAACAATGTACGTGGAGATATCTATATCTATCAACTACTCAGGTTCTGATGAAATGCCTTCACTAAGATGAAACTTTAGGTTTTAGTTTTCATGAAATGACATTTAGAAATATTCCTAAACTGATGCAAAATGGCAGGGAATACCTAATTTGCTGAACTACTTGGTAATGAACCTTGCAATACATTTCTTTCTTTTGGGTATCAAGAAAAAGTCTATTATCTCCTAAAGCAAGTTCATCTTTCCTGTAACGAGACAAAGAAAATTACATGGTCCAAGATGTTTTACTTTAGACTTCAGCTACTAGTGTTAACACTCAGTGTTAATTTTAGGTAATTTGAATTTTAGTTCATTCTAGTGCTCACACTAGGCTCCAGATAAAATTTTCTTTCTCCACTCTTTGTATTATTTTCAACATTTCTTTTTAATATGTATTTTAATTATCCTATTTAGTATGCACTTTAACATAGTAATGTATCTAATTCCTTTTGGAAATAGACAAATATAACTTTTATATCCGTCCACTTTTCATCCTTACATCCATACCAAGGCTCCTGCCCACTCTCTGACCTCATTGCCCCTTCATTTTCCCTTTTGTGCACTCTATTCTTTTAGTTACCCAGCACACCATGCTCAATCTCCTTTGCTTTTCTTCTACCTGGATTTTCTCTTCAACTAGAATAATGCTTCCCAATGCTCTTCATGTCATGCAACATACAGAAAATGGTAACATTTTTACAACACACTGGAGTAAAGAGAGGAGGCTATTGACCGCTAGAGATGACTGGTCAGGGCCTTTGCTGCCCCAGGCTCTGCCCTGCTGGCTCATAGGCTGAGAAGATCAATACATTATTGCAATATGCCACCAATGAGATCTTTGAATGGCTGTCCCCTTTGTATTATTTGAGTCTCAACTTAAATGTCAATTCTTCAGAGCAGCTCACCTCACCAACCCCACAAGCATAGACCACTTCAGCCATTCCACCATCCTTACTTAATTTTATCTTACTCATAACATTATCAGCTCCTGCAATTATCTCATTTATTTGTTTGTTTCTTCACCTGTTTATAGTTTGTTTCTACTAGTTTCAGTATAAAGTGACTGAGTTCAGGAATACTTGTAGGTCCTATTAATCATTATGTACAAAAAGCCTAGAAAAAAATGGTAAGTACTCAATAAACATAGCAGGTTGTTTGGAAAAGTGTGACTAGGCCTGGATATTCTCTATTCCTGGATGAGGCTTCACTTAGTGTGGCCAGGGAACATGCTTCACTCATGCTTAACATGAGTTAAGGCAAAGACAAACACTCTATCTTTCTAGTTTTATAGTCTCACTGGGTGGTGTACTGCCTGGCTCATAGCAGACATACAATATGTGCTTGTTGTGTGAATGAATGAAGAGATGAAGGAAGGAAGGAAGATAGAGGTAATTGAACACAAACTTCAATTCCTTTGGTCTGTTCCAAGTTTTAGAAATCTTCAACAGGAGCCAGTAGCAGTTAAGTTTGAAACCTGGATAATAATGTTAGGGGTCTTTTAACTGATGCAGTCAGGCTAATATGAGGCATCCATTATGTGATCTATGGCAAATAACTTAACTATGAAGACCCTCAGTTTCCTTTTCTGCAAATTGGTTAAGCTTGGGTTTGGTGAGTTCTGCAGTCCCTTACCATTTTGAAATCTGCTATATAAATCGACAGAGAGTCAGAAAGGGGATGTTGAGGAAGTGATCAGGCAGTTAATCCAGATAGTAGCCAGGATCCTCCAAGGGAGACCAGAGGCTGCTTTTTAAAAACATGATGGATGACCAAGAATGATCCAGGCAGCCCTCAAGGCATATTTCCAGGGCAGGGTTGGGCTTTCTACCTAGGACACTTATGTTGTCCTCTTTCTCTGCTCACCTACTGCTGAGCAGTACCTTCTCATCAGTTGGTGAACTTGAATAAATAAGCAACAACTGTTGCTAAGGTCATGTAGCTGCAAGTAGGAAGTATTTCTCCAGGGTAGAAAATTCTATTTTCTCATTGTATTCAAGTGTTTTAGAAACAAACAAGCAGAAGGCCTTTCTAGGCCTCCATTTGTTTATTTGAAAAAAAACAGGCTTAGGCTGTTGTGAAGATTAAATAAAACATTGCATGGAAAGGGCTAGTATAGACTTGGGCATATAGTAAACACTCAATCAAGTTGGCTACCACTGTTATTATATTATGCAAGTCATGAGCTAGAAGCCAAAATATTTAATCCCAAATACTTGCATTTGATTCCATTTCTTTCTACTGAAGATGGAGCAGTTGGCTATGAAGTCCAGGGGAAGAGATCCAGAACTGCACATGATGATACTCATCTTCTTCAATTAAAATGCCACTGTATATTAATAAGCCCAGCTGTGTTTCCCAATTTGGAAAAGCTGCAAAATCCAAAAATAAACCAAAACAAAGAGATACTTAGTCTGGAGGCAAATTTCAATTTTAGGTTTCTTACAGAAAAAGATGATATTATTGTGTTTGACAGTAAAATTATATCAACATTACATTTAGTAACAGTCAGATACTACAGCACACTCATCTTCTCATCTACATCTCTCTAACACAAGTAGATATTTTAAACATTTATGTCTTTAGAGAATCATTGTTTTGTTTGTTTTTGTTTTGTTTCCCATTAAGTGATGGGTCTGGGATAAATACCTTCTCATTCACAATAAAAATTATTGAAAGATGTGCTGGTTGGCTCATGCTTAAAAAATGCTATTTGTTTTTAGTTTTCAAGGTGGAATTGGAAACTAAGAATATAATAATTTTAGAAGATAGATATCATTCACTTTAAAAATAAACACTGCTGGGCTTCCCTGGTGGTGCAGTGGTTGAGAGTCTGCCTGCTGATGCAGGGGACACGGGTTCGTGCCCCGGTCCGGGAATATCCCACATGCCGTGGAGCAGCTAGGCCCGTGAGCCATGGCCGCTGAGCCTGTGCGTCCGGAGCCTGTGCTCCGCAATGGGAGAGGCCACAACAGTGAGAGGTCCGCATACCGCAAAAAAAAAAAAAAAAAAATAATAATAATAAAATAATAAACACTGCTAACAATGAGCTCTAAACAACTTTTCAAAATGTTACTTCTTGGATAATTTCAAGTAAGAAGTTACATTTGATAAAACATTAACAGCAATTTTTGACTAATTTTAGTTTAGTTTAAAGAAGTTCTTTTCCATAGAATTTTAAAGTAATTGACTATAAACTCAAACACTGTGATTTAGTATAATTTCCCCATACTTATTTTACATTAAATAATTTATGTATGTTTATCTGTTAAAATACAAAATATAAAACATAAAAATTCTAGTTACTATTTATACATAAGAATTTACATTTCTTTTCTTTCTGGAGGACAGGTATATTTCACATAAATGGAAAAGATGAAGAAAGCCCAAGACAGAAAATATTTTGGAAAATTAATTAAAATTTTCATTTTACTAACATTGAGTGAACACATAAGATATAAGGAACTCTGATAAGTTCTTTAGTTTCATTTTCTTACTTAAGCCAAATGAAACTTAATAAAATAGAAATTTTTCTATCTTCTTTTGGTAAATCTTGCAGACTCTGTATTCAAAATTTTTTCTCACTGCAAAATACTAAAGGATGATAGATAAGTTACAACTAACAGGCAGAGCTAAGCTCTCAAGAAATTAAGGAGAATCTTCAGTATCTGAAAAGGACAGGAACAAAAGCCAGAGTAATAATCTAGCACTGAAGTTATAAATACCTTAGAGACATTTGCTGATCAATGGTACCTAAATCCTGAAGTTTTAATGTCTCTTCAATGAAACAGAACAACTCCTAAGGCATATAAAAGATGGTGTGGTGGTGGGGGAGGAGGGGTGGGAATGGAAACAGCTGTAGAAAGCTAGGATAGTCAAAGAGCTTCAAAAAAAACAATGTGTCTGCCTGGCTTGAATCCTACACAGGGATAAATGCTCCTTTGATAATACCTAGTCATAAATGATGCCCTCACATAGGATAAGTCTACTGTTGTATATAACAGGAGGAAACACAAATATTCCTGGGATAATGTCCATTGAACCAAGATTCTCAGGATTCCCATAAACAGAGATTGGTCAAATGAGGAAACATAAGCAAATATTGACTGTATAACAATAATCATATCTAATTAAGAAATCTTGATAAAACTAATTACTTCACAACTGTACCTTGGATAGGGATGATCTGAATTAAAGTGTTTAAAGGTACTCATATGTGCTTAGAGGTAGTGAAAAACATAAATAATACTTAAGTTGTTTATTCATGTTAAAATATTAAGGAAGGTCATGACTAGAATACAGAACTTTCTACAATAGAGGAAGAAAATTAATTTTGAAACTCAGCAGAATAGAAGGAATGGGTATAAGAGAAGCTTAGATGAGACAGGATGTATATGAAAACATAAAATAGTCATAGTAAAATTAAGACTAAACTCACCTACTAAAACACTAAGATTTTCAGAATTGGAAAGAAAAGAACTATAATATTTTTACAAGGGACTCACTTAAAACTTTGAAGACACAGAAGAGATGAAAATTAATATATGGAATGAGATATACTAGGCAAATACAGAAAAGAACTTGTATAGACAAAATAGACTTTAAGGCAACAAAAAGTAGTAGGGATAAGGAAGGTAACTAAGTCAGCAGGAATATATACTAATTGTAATTATGTATGTACCTATGATTATGTCCTGAAAGTATACAAAGCAAACATTGATGGAACTACAATCAGAAGTTGACAAAACTCCTGTCTTTGTGAGAGGTTACTCTATCCTATCCTATCTCCTTACTAATTTTTGTCTGCTTAATCTGTCAACTTCAACCCTTATCAGAAGTTGATAGATCAAGCAGACAAAAATTAGTAAGGATATAGAAGCTTTGAACAACACAGTTAACAAGCTTGATCAAAAAGATATGAGTAGAACTATGCATATCATGATGTGATGACACGTCTTGCAAAATTTCTGACAACTGATCATGTATTAGGCAATAAAATCAATCTCAAATTTTAAAAGAATTGATGTATTTTACTTCACATTCTTTGACAATGAAATTAAGCTACAAACCAATAACAAAAGATTACTAAGAACATCTTCACTTAATTGGCATTTAGAAGAGTGCTTCCAAATTACAGAATTTGGAAATCACTATGGAAACTATAAAATAGAATTGACTAGAATAAATAAACACTTTTGACTGATTAAGAATAAAAGGGAAAAGACTCACACAAGTAATTAATAAGGATCAAAACAAGAGATTCACTGTAGATATAGGAAAGATAATTTAAACAACTTAGTAAAAATGGAAAACTTTTAAAAGAAAACTATAACTTAACATTGATTCTAGAAGTATTAATTCTGAATTATTATATAGCCACTAAATAAATGACATCAAGAATTAAAAACATACCTATCAAGAAAAACCAAGTCCAAATGTCTTACAGATAAGTTTTACCAAATAGTCAAAAAACAGATAATTGAGGTCTTATAAAAGCTATCCCAGAGAATAGTAATATGAGGGAATACTCCACACTTCATTTTTATAAGGTTGGTATAAATTTTGATACTGATGTCAGAGTAGGACAGTATAAGAAAGGAAACTTATAGACAAATCTCACTCAAGGATTTAGATGCAAAACCTAAAACAAAGTATTAGAAACACAGTATTAGTAACTTAATTCTAAAACCAAGTATAAGAAAGGAATAGAATAGGAAATATAACTTCTTTAAGCATCCCTTTCAGAAATATACTATGTGGCGTAGCATTAGAAGTATTCTCTCTAATACATGAATGAGATGAGTATACCCTCTATTCCTGCATCTCTGACATATTAAACTGCAGTCCTAGCCAGTTCATTAGGAAACAAAAAGGTAATTAAGTGCAAAAAGCTTAGAAAGAAAGTTTTGTTATAGTATTCGCAGATAATTTAGTTGTCAACATAGAAAAGCAAAGAAAATCTACAGATTATTAAAATTAATCAAGTACACAGAAGTAAAACCAATCAAATAATCACATTCTTACATACCTACAAAAATTGAAAATGTAATTTAAAAATATACCATTCACATTAGCTACCATGTATAAAAGCACAACTACAATAACAACAAAATAAGGTACCTAGGGTAAAAAAATCTACCACAAGCTGTTCATGTCATTAATGGAGAAAATTAAAAACTTTATCGATAGGAAAGGAAGGACTAAATAAATTAAAAGTTACATCATATTCCTGGATAAAAAGATCCAATAACATAAAGATGTCTGTTCTTTTGAAACTATCACATAATTTCAATACAATTCCAATAAAATTCCACAATTTTAAGTATACATATGGGGGTGAGATGGAAAAGTTGATTCAAAATTAATATGTAACAGTAAAAGGCCAAGTACTGCCAAGAAACTTCTAAGAAAGAATAAAGTAAAGAGGATGATCTAGCATATATCAAATTTATTGTAAAAATTAAGACACTGTATTTTTGGAACAAAAATAGACAAACAGATCAATGGAAGAGAATAGAGAACTCAAAAGTAAACTCACCAGTATATGAAAACAAGATGGATGACAGAAGAGACTGTATATCAGGGGGAGAAAGGATGGACTATTAAATGAATAGTACTAGGTAATTTTTTCATTCTTATGGTAAAAATTAACCTGCATTCCTACCTCACACAATACACTCAAAAGCCAAATTTAGGGTGAATTCACCAACTAAATATGAAATTCAAAAAAATGTTGGCTGGTATCTTTATAACCTCAAGGTAGAAAAAGATTTCTTACACAAGACAGAAAATGCATAGAACAAAGAAATATTTATTTACATTAAACTGAAAAATGTAAATTCATCAAAAGACACTTTTAAAAATTGAGCCAAAGATTGAAAGAAAATATTTCCAATAATACAAATGATAAAAGATGAATACCCCTAATAGATAATGGACTTTAAAAATTAGTAAGTTTAAAAAAATCCCAAAGAACCCAGTTTAAAAGTAAGCAAATATAAGATCAAATAACTCACAGTGAAGAAACGTGAAACAACAGTCAACCTTGATGAAGCAATGGGAACTTACACATTTTTAGTGATTGTGTTAGTTTCCTCAGGACACCATAACAAAGTACCACAACCTGGGTGGCTTAAAGCAACAGAAATGTATTGTCTCAGAATTCTGGAAGCTAAACATCTGAAATGAAATTGTTGGCCTGATACTAACTCTCTGACAGCTCTGGGGGAGATTCCATTGTTTGCCTAAGCTTCTGGTGATTGCCAACAGTCCTTGGCATTACTTGGATTATGGCAGCATAACTCCAATTTCTGTCTCTGTAGTCAGATGGTGCTCTTCCCTGTGTGTCTGCCCAAATTTCCTTCCATTTATAAGAACATTAGTCATTTGATCTGGGCCCACCCTAATCCTTTATGATGTCTTTTTAACTTAATTACATCTGCAAAGATCTTATTTCCAAATAAGGTCACAGTCATAGACACTGAGTCCTTTATCCTTTTGGGTGACACAATTCAACCTACAAAAGTGGTTATGAGATTTTACACAACCAGTTTGGAGAAGAATTAGGCTATACCTACTGAAGTTGAATCTGGGCATATCAAAGGATCCAATAATTCCACTTCTGGATGCTTAGATCCTTGCTACTCTAAGTATGGTCTATGAATTAGGAATATCAGTGTCACCTGGTAACTTGGCAGACATGCAGAGTCTTAGGCTTCACTCCATACCTACGGTGTCAAAATCTGCATTTTAAACAAGATCCCCATATACTTTGTTTGAAAATCACTACACTGTAATCCAGTTTACTCTAAATTACATGGATTAAAAAAAAAGTGATATACACATTAATGCTCACAGTAGTATTATTTATAAAAGCAAATGTTTGGAAAAGACTTAAACATTCACTAATCGGAGAATGGATAAATAATTTGTGGCTTTATTCATAAAATATAAATCTACAGTGTAGTGAAAATAAATGAACTAGAGGTACTTGTATCAATGCAGATGAATTTCACAAAGATAATGTCGAGCAAAAAAAGGAAGTTGCAGAAGAATACATAGAGAATGATACCATTTGTATATTGCCTAGTGACATGTACATATGGTGTAAAAGTATAAAGTCATTCATGGGAATGATAAACACTAAATTCAAGAGTAAAGAGAACTTTATGGAATCATACTCTTCTTTTTCATAAATTTTTCTTAAGTATATAGGTATTTATTATTTATACTATATCATTCTTTATATTTTTGGTAACTCATATAATGTAAAAAATGGAAAAAATTAAGAAAAATTCAAGGCTAGTAAATGGCAGCATAGGTATTTGAATCCAGAACTGTGGCCCTGAGCCACTACTCCCAACTAACAAACTACTGTTTCAACAGGCCAGATGGCTCAGTTATAGACTCATATTTTGTAACCAGAATTGTTGTTTTTATATAAGTAGCATGTTTTAAAACAAGATTAAAATAATGTATTGGGTATTGGTTTTAGTTTTATAACAAAAAAGGTTATTTGTCAAAACAAAGTAAAATGTGGGTATTTACCCCCAATATTGTTAGATTAAATGCAGTAATTAAATCTTGTTTCAAATAATTATTAAACTGAATTTAATTTCCAACTATCCTTAGACTAACAGGAAATATTGAGCTAATATTCCAAACACTTTTCTCATCTCAGCTATGCTCTTATCCTTTCAGAAGTGAGCCATGAAAATATTGTCAGAAAGAGGGCAGTATAGAGGAAGTGTGCTCAGGAAAGCACATTTATTAACACCTGTCACTCTAATCTGATGATTTCCTACAACAAAAATACTGCCTTTTGGGTTTTGCTGTACTTTAACATTTTATTGGGGTCTATGAATTTCAATTATTGACTTATATTTTTGAACAAACAGTTGAGCTCCCAGAGAAGAGCAGACTCCTTTTCCTCAGTGATGATTGAACTTTTGTTGACATATTCATCACCACGCCCAATAACTTTTTTTTTTTTTTTTTTTTTTTGCCTCACTGCATGGCTTTTGGGATTTTAGTTCACCCACCAGGGATTGAACCTGGGCCCTTGGCAGTGAAAGCGCAGAGTCCTAACCACTGGACCACCAGGGAATTCCCAATAACTTCTGATTTAAGTCAAGAGGTTCCAGAATGCAGAGGCCACATCTTTCTTCACTTGTCTCATACTCAGAATTTTCTAAAGAATTGGAAGCTTACCAAATAATTTAAAGAATACGGAGAATGTCACATCTGAAACTGAGTAGGGGACAGACCCTGCCATGTCCCCTGCCTCTTGTTTGTAGAAACACTTTAGTGCCTTAGGCCTTCCCAAATTCCAGTGACCAGATTTAATCACAGAAGTGAGAAAATGCAGAAACAAAGGAAAACAGTCAAGCAACATAAAATAATAATCGTTTAGCCATAAAACAAAGTCAGGACATTTAGCTCCTCTGTAAGGGCTATAGATAATATCCTGGGGGCCATATCCTTGAGTTGCTTTGCAGATATTAAAATCCCCACCAGGTGGGAGAAGTTAACTACTGACCACCAGCACATAGACCCCAGACCGGTTAGAACCAGAAGGTTGATGATCTTGACTCCAGAAATACCATCCAGTTACCTCACCACCAACCAATCAGAAGAATGTCTACCAACTGATCAGGCACCCTGCAAACCTCTCCCTCACACTGTCTTTAAAAACCCTTCCCTGAAAGCCATCGGGGAGTTCGGGTCTTTTGAGCAGGAGGTGCTGGTCTCCTTGCTCAGCCCCATGTTGGGCACCTTGCAATAAATGCTCTATTTTCCTTCACCACAACCTGGTATCAGTAGATTGTATTTGCTGCATGTAGGGGGATAGCAGACCCAAGTTTAGTTTGGTAACACATCCCTGTGCAAATTGTTTTCAAATAAATCCTCACCTGAAAGGGCCTTAACTTTTTTTTTCAAGCACTTGCTCTTTCACTAAGGCTACCTAATTCTCTTTCTATGCACTTCTCAACAATTATCAGTAGAGAGAATTGACATTATTACTTTGCATCACTATTACTACTATTATTGCTGGAGCTTTACTGCGTGTTTTTTATTTTATGGGCCAGCAAAATGTATAAAATCACTTAATCTTCACAAGTCTATTTTACACCCATTTTACTATTGAGGAAACAAGAGGGTTAATTAATTTGCCCAAGGTCACACACCTAGTGAATACGTGTTACTGTGGGGTTTTTTTTTCACTCTCTACATGCTGTGTTTTCAACATGTGTGTTAAATGAACAAAATCAACCTTACAGTTCCAGGAGCAGAGACTGAGGCATCTATCATTTGTGTTTTGCCACTGAAAATTTAGTGTGCTTCTGGGTCTCGGAGAAGTGTCTGTCATGTAGAAATAGCAGGTAAGTAACGATACCATCTGAGGAAGGTGGATGGTGAGAATTAGATACACAAAAAAACTGTGCTCAGTTTTAAAGGAGAATTTTTTCTCTTGCATTTTGGTTGCATTTCTTATTAAGGACCAGTTAATTCTTGCTGATAATCAGAAGACTACACTTCCTAAATTATCTAAGCAAAAATTTCTCCTTGAAGTATTTTTCTTTCCCTAAAAAATTCCAGTAGAAAATTCACAGTTCTGGAAAATCTACAATTGCCTTGTTGCTTTAGTATTTGAAGATTGGGGTGAATGAAATTCAGAATACTTTTAATTAAAAAAATAATCTATCCTAGTTTTAAGTACTTAAAAATATAAAACCTTTTTAAAACAGGAGTTTTAAAAAATTACTTCTTTAATCTCTTAAGCAAAATTTCAATTCTTTGTTATGTAGGTTATTTCTTCATTAATACAAAAATCAGCCATAATTTGGGATTATGGATGAACTACCAATTATTGAGAAGACCCAACCATTACTGGGCTTTCAGCAACGATAAGACAGTCAGGTGCACAGCAAAACTTCAGCCTAACATCTTTTTAATCTTATGTCCCTGGTCAAAGAACTACATTGAAATGCTTGGCTTGTATCAAATTTCCTGTAAAGATGTTAAAAATCTTTATCTCCCATAACCTATTTTAGAGAAATTTCACATGATGGATGATGCATCATACCCCAGATCCATACTGACAAGTTTATACTTGCATCTAGTAAATTCAAACAAGAAATAAAAGCAGAATGACTGGAAGCTTTGTTTTCAAATGATGTCATCAGTAATATTCGCTTTAAGGTTACTTTTTCTTTAGGATAATTTCAGAGGCCTTGAAGAACAAGAGCCTAACTCTTTATCCAGAATCTTCAGTTTGCACCATTTTCTTCTGGCATATCCAGGATTCTGTATCATTAAGGGTTAAACATAGAAGAACTGGCAAAATGTGAACATGAAGAAATGTAACATCATTGTGTTTTTAATATATATCACAATATTATTAGTTTAATAAAAAGTTTTACATGATTATCTATTCACTTGAAGGTTGTAGAACCATAGTGCTGCATATCCTTTTATACTTCTATTAGTAAGAGTGCCTATACATTCTTATTGAAATGAAATATTATGTACATTATTTCTAAGAAAAACATGAGCTACTTGAGAGTATTTTTCAACTTGAATTAAAAAAAAGCAGTGTCATAGAATATTAAAGCAGAATAGCAAATGCCAGATTTTGTAAATATTAACACCAGATTTACAGCATTTTAGCTTTCTAAAAAAGGAAAAATAAACTTGTCAGTTATTAAACAATTTGGGTTTAATAATAATGAATGCACAGTTGCTGACTGACATATCTACTGACTTACACTATGTTTATATGTGCTAAATTTGACAAAATTCATATTCAAGTTTGTACTTGACATGTAAATATTTTTTAAAATTCAAATTTCTTTTATTTTACACTTTGTTTATGTTATCATCTGTATTTCCAAAGTTTTATCTTTGGAGAATCCAGACTTAAATTATTTTCCTATTAAAATTTTTGGAACTGCAACTGTATTTTAACAGTTACTTAGTTGTGTATTTGTGAGGAGATTTTAAAAGGGAGAATGAGTACCTTCACAAATTTTTAGAAGATTTCTTCAGAATGTAGCCAGTATCGACATGTATACTTATCTCTTTCTTTTCAATGCCATGAATCATTATAAGTGTCAGGTTCATTGTTGTGGCATGCTGAAATGATTGAGTGGGAACTGTGCCCAGCACTGTGTTGTAAAACAATTGATCTCCAAACACATTGTTCTACAGCATGCATCAGCCCAAATAGATTTTCTTTGACTTTCATGATTGCTCTTTTGTTTGGTCTTGGAGAATTTAAAGCTCAAATTTGAACACAATATTAAGACTATCTGCAGTGACTCTGTGCTTGTTATCTAGAGTCATCTACTTTTGGGATTGCATTCTGTATTTTTCCTTTACTTCAGTCATGTAATCAGAATGTATAAGTGAAGTTTGTTATATGCTGTTCTAGTGGATTAGAAATCCCATTCTTTATCTAGGTGCAAATGGGATTAAATTTGGTTTTCTTGGTAAAGGAAAAGCTTAGAACCCACCCATAGCAGTCTCTTTATCTTCTATGTTTAGTCATCCCCATTTGGAAAATCCAATATTGTTTTTTCCCTCATTGGTGAATGTGTGCAAATGTATGAGTTCCAAAGTTCAGCCTTTGTTAGCACAAAAGCAACACAAGTGAAGGTGTTTGCCTAGGTCATTAAAATTGTATTTCTAGATAGAACTTGTGAATGACAAATGCTGCAGGCTTTCAAAAAGAGCTAGAAAATACAGACTTTATATAGAGGATAAAGAGCAAAAGATGACACTAAAAGAAATTTTTGAAGAAAAGAGGAGAAAAAAATAGAAAACTCAAAGTTACTTTTCTTTTAATAACCGTCGTTTTCTTTCTTGAAGTTGTGGGATTTCCTCAATACCTGCTTATTTTCTGCAAGACAAGGGTTTATAGATGGCGCTCTAAAGCATTTGCCGGAAGGTGGCGACATAGCCCTCATTGCCTAGAGCTGTCCCAGGTGCTGAACCCAGTTTCGGAGCCCACGAGAAACTCTGCTGCCAGCGATCAGGGATTCCACCAAGTTCTCCCTAGAGGCCTGCAAACTCTGGTTAGAAAAGCAAAAGGCCATAAAAATGCCCGACCTCATTTATAACACAAAGACAACAAAATTCCCTTCCCTAAATTTACTTGCTGCGGAGCTGTGGGAAATGGCCATATTCACTGAAATTAAAAACGCAATGGAGATGGAAAGGTAGGTGTGTGTGTGTGTGTGTGTGTGTGTGTGTGTGTGTGTGTAGAATACATACCGAATTGATTTTTTTCTTCACTTTGAGATGCAGCTGTTTACCTATCCTTTGACCGGTTCTTTATAATTACTTTCTCCCCCAATTCCTCAAGGTTAAAAAAAGGCAGAGGCAATATCCTCCCCAAAGGAGACAGGTTGGACTGTGCGATGATAAACGGGGGTGATTTTTAAAAAGCTAAGATACATTCCCTTTTCTTTCCATGAATTAGTAAAAATTTACAGACTGACCCAGGACTGTCCACCTCCCCATTCAGGCTCCGTGTGTCTCCTTTTCTCATTTCCTATTGCCACTCTGTGATGCTGACTCTACTTAAGAATTTGACAGAAATATGAAGCAATTTACATGGTTAGATTTGTTTTCCCTCGAGTTTGGCCGGGTGGGAGGCGGAGTTATTTGTTGTAATGTTGGTCTGACCGGCGGATCGGGTGTGTGTAAGCTAGTTCTGAGTCTCGGTCGACAAAAAGGGATTTGAACGCAAAGAGGCTGAGCTAGAGGGAGAGGAAGGCGGGGAACCAGGGGGAAGAGGCACTCAGGGTTGGGGAAGTGTGGGGAGGGGAGGGTTAGCGTAGGAGAGAGGGAGACTGGCTGTCGGAGCAACACCGGGGAGATAAAGGGAAGTGAGAAGGGAGAGGGAGACTGAAAGGGAAAACTAGTGGGAGAAAGAAAGGGAAAGAGAGAGGAGGCTTAAGAGAAAGAGAAGAGAGTAGAGGAGAGAGTGGGAGACAGCGAGGGAGAGAAGCAAGGAGAGGAGGGTTACAGAGTGACTCTGGAGGACGGTGTTTCTCTATTCCAGATACTTCTAAGATTGGAGATTCTTTTCTGGTGGGGAGACTCCGGGTCTGGCAGCCAGTTAGGCAGTGGCAAAATAAAATGGACAGCGAGAGACAAATGTTCCAGCCACCTTTCCGCCGCCCGGAGATCCCGGAGCTGTTCTCCAGCCAATTCGTTTCCCAGCTGGAGTCTCTGAGCGCGCTGGACTACGAGAGCCCAGGGAGCGCCTAGAAGCTAGCTGCTCCTCGGAGATGCCTTCGCCTGAGCAGTAAGAACTTCCTGCTTGAGTCCCTGCATCCCCTCCCCCGTTGAAACTCCCCAGGAAAGAGGGGCGGAAGACCCCAGGGGGAGGGGCGAGGGGATCCTGGCGCAGCTCTTTCTCCCCTCCCCCTCCCCTGTCGGGCGCGCAGGCATGGATGTGCTCAGCCCCCTACAGGGCAACAACACCACGTCGTCCCAGGGTCCCTTCGGGACACGCGCCAACGCTACTGGCATCTCCGACGTGACCTTCAGCTACCAAGTGATCACCTCTCTGCTGCTGGGTACGCTCATCTTCTGCGCGGTGCTGGGCAATGCGTGCGTGGTGGCCGCCATCGCCTTGGAGCGCTCCCTGCAGAACGTGGCGAACTATCTTATAGGCTCGCTGGCCGTCACAGACCTCATGGTGTCGGTGCTGGTGCTGCCCATGGCCGCGTTGTACCAGGTGCTCAACAAGTGGACTCTGGGACAGGTCACCTGTGACCTGTTCATCGCCCTCGACGTGCTGTGCTGCACCTCGTCCATCCTGCACCTGTGCGCTATAGCGCTGGACAGGTACTGGGCCATCACAGACCCCATCGACTACGTGAACAAGAGGACGCCCCGGCGCGCAGCTGCACTCATCTCGCTCACCTGGCTTATTGGCTTCCTCATCTCCATCCCGCCCATGCTGGGCTGGCGTACCCCGGAAGACCGCTCGGACCCCGACGCGTGCACCATCAGCAAGGACCATGGCTACACTATTTACTCCACCTTTGGCGCCTTCTACATCCCGCTGCTGCTCATGCTGGTTCTCTACGGGCGCATCTTCCGAGCCGCGCGATTCCGCATCCGCAAGACAGTCAAGAAGGAGGAGAAGAAGGTAGCCAACAACCGCCTTGGGGCGTCGCCAGCCCCGCAGCCCAGAAAGAGCGTAAATGGTGAGCCGGGTAACAAAGACTGGAGACAGGGCATGGAGAACAAGCCAACAGGGGCTCCGTGCGCCAATGGAGCCGTGAGGCAGGGCGAAGAAGGAGCCGCCCTGGAGGTGATCGAAGTGCACCGGGTGGGCAACTCCAAAGAGCACCTGCCGCTGCCCAGCGAGGCCGGTGCTGTCCCCTGCGTCCCCGCCTCCTTCGAGAAGAAAAATGAGCGCAACGCCGAGGCCAAGCGTAAGATGGCCCTGGCCCGCGAGAGGAAGACGGTGAAGACGCTGGGCATCATCATGGGCACCTTCATCCTCTGCTGGTTGCCCTTCTTCATCGTGGCCCTGGTCCTGCCCTTCTGCGAAAGCAGCTGTCACATGCCCACCCTGTTGGGCGCCATAATCAACTGGCTGGGCTACTCCAACTCTCTGCTCAACCCTGTCATTTACGCCTACTTCAACAAGGACTTCCAAAACGCATTTAAGAAGATCATCAAGTGCAAGTTCTGCCGCCGATGATGATGGGGGAGTAGCTGGCGCGTAGGCCCACCCCACCCAGCCTGCCTCCCCTAGTCCTCTGGAATCAAAACCTTTGCTACTTTTCCTCTAACATTCACAGCTGCTCCGCGCGCTGCTTCCAGACCCCCTCCCCCTCCCCCTCCCCTCTATTCCCAGCGGGGAAGGAGAGAGCCCCGTGCAAAGAGGCTACGGCCGCGGGGCAAGAGAGTCTGGGAAACTCCTAGAGTCTGTGAGAGGCGACCTTGGCTCAAACTTTGGTCTGGGAATCAGTTTTGGTTCCAGCAATTGCCTTCTCCCTCTTCTGCCCCCACATCTTCGCGGCGGAAGTTTAAGCCTTATCCGTTCAAGGCAAAAAATACACACAGAAGAAGAAACTGTACACCCAGCCGCCGCGCCCACTAAAGGCTCCCACCTGATCGCCTCACTGCTACAATTTGAACTTAAGGTTCAGGACTTTGCTTCATTCCCCAGCAACCCCATCCCCGCCCGCCTTCTTGCCCTAGAAACGTTCACTGTTTTTGCGGTCTCATCCCTTATTTCCTTTTCCATCTTCCCTTTATGCCCTCGCCAGTCCCTATGCACTAAATTGCTAGTCGGGAAATCTGGGAGGGTCTGCTTTTCCCGGTGCCTAAGGTGTCCCCGGGAACCTCCGCCTCCTGGTGCAGACTCCCAGAGTAACTCTCCCGGGAACAGCCCCGTGCTTTGTTTTCTTGGATTCAAAACAAGTGGCTGGAAGTTGTCTCTTAGGGTGGACCTGTAAGTACAAGGCTGGACCAGTGGGGCAGAGAGAGGCAGAACGAATTTATCCTTGCCTGCCTTGGTGTCGGCACTCGCCAAAGAAACTGACAGTCATTGGGAAGGGAGAGCGGACTTCTGTTATTACAGGTTGCTGGCGAGTCTGAACTGGCTGGCATCGCCACTTACCTACTGTGGGAGGCGCCCGCCGACCACGCTGCGCGCGCTGGGGCACCGGGGTGGGGGGCGGGGGCGGGGTTGCCACGTGCCGGGAATCCCCGAGCCTTCCGCCCTCTCTGAGGTCTGGCGTGCGCTCAGCGCGCGCTGAAAACTAATCCTGACTGGAGCCATCCCTCCGCCTACGCCCCAGGACCAGCTGAAGAGAGGGTAAACAACAGCTAAGGTTTGCGGAAGCCGGCGCTTCTAGGTCCAGCCAAGCTCTAGAGACCAGAAAGACCAGCAAGTCCCACGGGGTGGCGTTTTCCGGGTGGGCCCGAGCTCTAGCTGGCACTCTCCTTGGAAACTGAAAGAGCAAGTTTATCTAAAAGAAGCAGATTCTTTTCCTCCTAATTCCACCCCTCGCCCTTTTCGGAGAGGGAGATAGGTCTGTTTAGCGCATTCTAACACTACACAGGATTTGTTCTGCAGGACGTCCAGGACACTTAGTTAACCACGACTTTGGTTCCCAAAAGGGAGATTTGGGCTTTCAATAGAATGGGCCCCCGATAGGTTTAGCACTGTCTGTGACCTCACAGGCGCTTACCTTAAATAATGAGGCCCTAAAGAGCCAGCTAGGCGTGCTCTCTCTGCGGAGTCCCGGAGACTCTTGTACATTTGCTCCTTGACCTGACTGCCCTGCAACACAGGTTTGCCGGGAAACCGGCCTCTTGCCATTTGAATACGTGGAGCACTCCAAGCTTTCTTCCCCTTAAAAGTATTCTTTCAGCCTTGCCACTCCTGCTGAAAAACTGGTTATCTTTACTGCCCCAGAAGGGAAGTTTTTCGGTGCTCCATTTGAATGTAAATTTCCATCCACATGACCGGGGTCAAGAGGTTTGTTATAGTTAGATTCGTTTTCCAATAATTGCACAACATTATTGATTCTTACTCCCCTCTCCCTTCATGTGTACCTTTTGAATGATTGCTTGGGCTGTTTTGAGAACCATGTTGCAAAAGTTGCCAGTGAAAAAAGTTCACTTGTGTTAAAATTAAGGTGAAAAGACAGTTCTATCACTTGTAGCCATTTTATCGTTTGCCAGACTGAACAAAGCTCCATTTGGTATCTTTTCTCAGGCCTAAACTGAGAGTAAGCATCGTATCCCATTAATATAGAGAAAGTATAAGAACTATGGGAACTTAGTCTATGAATGTGTAATGCTTGAAAGGAACTATGGTGGATAAAATGAGGGAGACTTCTCCAGTCCATCAGTTATTTATTCGAAAATTCATTTTCTTTTTTGCTCACAATAATTTAAGTAGAGCTATATGAAAAAAACAAACTTTGCTGTATGTCTTTCTAAATTTTAAGAACAAATTCTACATATAAAATAATTCAAGTCTGAAATTCGCTCATCCAAATTATGCCTTGGTCAGCATTTGAAGTCTTGAGACTTCTATTTATTTGTGTCTTTTACAGAACTATGGCAATGGCTTTTGGGCATTTGTTCTTCCTGCTTTGGAGGATTTACACAAGAATGGGGAAGGAGCATCCAACTGGAGTATATAATTGCCAAAGCAATAGAGAAATTTGAGGAATAAGTGCAAAAGAGCTGCATAGCACTAAAGAACCCCTGATGCTTTTTTTTCCTTTTAAAGTATTGCACTAAGATAAAGTATATATGCATTAAAATTGACCTTTACTCTTCCCTGTGACAATAAAGGACTTTAATAATTGTAATGCTATAATAAACTGATATCAGTAACACATGCATCTTTATTTTAATCAGAATCACTGTCTACTTGTATTTATTTGTATAATTTTTAAAGCTGAAGTTAAAAAATACAGTTATCAGGAGAAGATCCTGCTATACACATCAGGGATCTGTCACTTAGAGAAATAAATTTAGTTTAGTACAGAAACTCATCGTAGATGAGTGAGTTCTTTTTTAAAAATTCCTGTCTCTGGAATTAGAAGGTAACATTTCATCTTTTAGCCGTGAAACCATGTATTTTCCCTGACACCTACTAGTGAAGATTTAGGCATCTGTCTAATTAACATGGACAGGGTGGGGGACTTATAGAAGAGAAATGCAGCCTCTGGTATAAGCACCAGGGGCTCATGCTGCCTTTTTAAAGCAGTGGACGGTGATGAACCACCTTCTCTGTCTTCCCCCCAATGTCCAGCTGGAAGAAAATAGCCTCCTTGGTTTCAAATGAAGTAACACATTGTTTTGGGGTTTGTCACTCATTAAAAGTGGAAGGGCAACTTCCTTTCTGGCTGGGTCTCATTTGATAGTGGGGTTTTATATGTAAGATCTTTTACTATATTAAAATTAATTCAAATGCTCTCTTTTTCCATACTGGAATCATCAGTAAGGCCTTTTGTTTCCCATGTTATGTTTGTTAATTTCACTGTTTTCTGGTGTCAGAATGAGGGCTGCAGGGCAGGGTAAACCCTAGTAAGCCTCAAGGGGAAAAAAAAGGTCAGAGCTATTATGGCCACAGAAGAGGGCACTCTGAAGCTGTGTGAAGCCTAATTTAGGCTATGTATGTACATACATATTCTCCCAATAATGAAAAGGTAAGACAGGAATTGAGGGTTTTTCATTTGAAAAGTGTTACATAAACACATCCCTGACCTTGAGTAAAATGATGCATTTGGCACATTTGTCTTCTAGATTCTGGATATTTCCTTTCTTGGCCTCTGCTCTCTGCCCTGGTGTCTCTTCCTCCAAGGAGACAGTGGCTTTCTGTTTTCTACAGGGCTTCCTGAACCTTTATCAACACTCCAGTTAAGAGAGAGAGAATTTTTATCAATTACTTCCAGTGTGACTAACAAGCCCAGATAACCAATTAGCAGCTATCACGTGTCAGGATCTATTGGATAATGTTGAAATATGGGACTATAAAGTAATATAAGCTGCTGTTGACACATTGAAGGAGTTTCCAACCTACTTGGGTATTCAAGAATAAATTACTAAGGTTAAGTAAACACAGCAGAATATATGTAAACATATCTAAACAGGACAAATCACAGGAATTTGGCTCTATAAGAATTCAGAGGACAAGATCACTGTGGGCTGGGCGTGGGTAGGGAAGATTAGGTAGGGAAAGCTGTGTAGAGCATCCAAGATTGACCTCTGAGTACATGAGGAGTGATATAAAAGGCCAGACATTCTTCATGAGGTGCCAAAGACAGCCTGATTCCCTCTTTCTGTCAAGTGGGGGACCTGGGATGAAATTTTTACCTGTATTCCTACATGTATCAGTCTGGGTTGATTATGAAGGTGATAATGCTAGAGAAAGATGCAGGCTCAAAACTTCCCATGTGTTATAACAACATGAAAGGTCTGGGAATAGAGAGAGAAGATGAGTCTAGAACCAAAGGAATGGGGATTAAGGTAGCTAGATAGAGGAAGAATATTCTGAGCAGAGTAAGGGGCAGAGCATAGGAATAAGGAGAAACTCATTAAACCATTAAACAGTGACAACAGGGTGACCGGGGTAGGTACAACAATTCACATTTATGTAATGTTTGTGATTTTGCCCAGTGATTTTCACAAATAATATGCGATTTAAATTTGAAATAGCAGATCCTTCTGGAAATACTAATTAGACCATTTTAGCCAAAGCAGAAGATTCACATAATAATTGGTACATACATAAAAATGTGCTAGAGATCATATATGGAAGCATTATAATACCAGGTTAAAAACAAGAACTATAGTTTTAGTTAGTGGGGAACCACTAATAATGAAAGCAGAAGTGTATTGTTTGGGGGTCATTTCAATGGTGCAGGTGTGAAACAATAAATGCCTGAATGTAGGATGCTGGTAAGACTGACATGTGTCAGTTTGAGAAATTTGACATTTCTCAGAGAGAGAACTGGCAAGAGTTGGTGCCTGAATGTGAAGAGAGAGGGAGCTGAAAATGCCGATGCTGTTTTGAGCCAAGGAGATTTGGGCGAACGACAGAAATGGGAAAGTCTAGAGTTGCTTCTCCTATGGGTCTTTGTTTTTTCAGCTTTATCTATAAATATGAAAAGGCTTTGTTCTCTGCTAAAAGAATTCCCAGCCCAGATGGAAGTGATCTGCTGATAAAGGTAGTGATATGCATGGCACAGCATTTGAACAATCTGTCGTTTGGGTGATTATGTGAAGAATACCACCTCATACAGCAATGGTCGGATCAATTCCCTGATTACTGATGTGTTTTCAAAAAGTAGAATGTGTGCTTTGTTTTTGGAGGAGCACAATTCCAAGGGACTACAGCAGCCTTTCAAGGAGAGTATCCCAAACACACCATGTTAAGCAGTGTGCCAAGAATGATATTTGAAGCCCAGAAGACTGGGTCTGTCCAGCTGACCAAGTGAAGAGCAGAGCAATACAGTTTGCTCTTCAAGTCCACTTATCAAGAAGCACAGCAGACCTGTTTGATCCTTAAACTAGATATTACTAGAAAATCTAGATCCATGAGGCTAAAATATCCAGTGAATTCCATTTTCCAAATCACTTTGCTTATGTGGCTATGGCAAGGATGGGGAAATGAGTTGGGTCCACAGACAATTCCATATCCAGTCCTAACTCAGGTATATCCAAGCTGCCTGTCTGTAACCATGCAGAATTGCTCAGCCTTTCAGAAAGTTCGCCAGGCCAGAATTTCAAGGAGCTGTCTTGCACTGCTGAGTGGTCCTTCTGTTGTGTCTCAGCTGGTTTCATCTTTGAAGAAAGAAAAGGAAGTGGGTTGGCTGGGAAGAGAAGAAAGGGGGAAAGGAAAGAGGAGACAGTGGGATTCACCTATCTTGTTACTTGGCTGGCTGGCTGTGGAGACTGATGAGAAAGTGTTTTGAAACTTCTCCAAAGTAGTTGGAGGAGAAGCATTCTATGAGATATGGTGTGCTTCATGGTCTCTGGTAGCAATCAGTCTGACTTTGCAAGAACTAAAAAGAGAGAAAGCAAACTTTGAAAGCTGGTTTTAATTTTAAAAGAACAGTAGAAACAGGATTCTAATTGCAAATATTCACAATGTAGTGTCTTGAAAGCGTATACTATATTTTAAAGATTTGCAACAGTGAAGGGGTGATTTTTGGAACAGCCTCTTGTTCCGGAGCGGTAGGCAGGTGATTCATTCATTCATTCATTTAACTAATATTTCTGGAGCACCTATGGGCTAGGCACTGTTCTAGGAGCTTGGGATACAGCAAAATGAAAATCAGATGAAGTCTCTCTGGTAGATTGTTTACAAAAATGGCCACAGTTGTTCCCCTCCAGGTGTCCACCTTTTTTGCAATGCGGTGTTCAGTTTCTCCCATCAAGTTATGGAGGCTTTCTCACTGCTTAAATCTGAGCTGGCCTCGTGACTTTCTTTGACCAATAAAACAGGTCAGAATTAATGTGATTACGATCTGTGTACAGAACTCATTAGGCCTTGCACTCTTCAGATGCTCCCACAGAACTCTGCCCAAGCACCATGTGAACAAGCCTGTGCTCCCTTGTTGGAGACTGAGAGGTCACCTGGAGCAGAGAATAGTCATGGTGGACCAGACAGATCTCAACTAACTCAGCAGCTGACTGCAGATACAAGAGTGAGCACAACTGACCTCAGAGAAACCTCCCAGCTTCATTCATTCCAAATTGTCAAGGCACACACTTGTGGACTAAATAGATGGTTGTTATTTTAAGACACTAAATTTGGGGAGTAATTTGTCATAGTGAAAAGCTAACTAATACAGTCACAGACCTGAAGAAGTTTACGTTCTAGAGGAGCAGAGAGAGAATGAACAACAAAACCACATGTATATGTAATATATCAGATGGTGATCAGTATTATGGGGAAAAACAAAAAAGCCCCCCAAAACCTAGAGTAAGATATATAGAGAGTGCCAAGGTGGAGAGAAAGGTTCTTGCTATTTATTTTGTACAGTGTTGAGGGAAGGGCTTACTGATAAGATTATATTGAAATGGTTGCTTTGAAAGACTTATTGAAGGCGTGAGGTTTTAGCTTGGTAGGAAATGAGCGCTCAAACAAGTAAATCTTAAATCTTAGACAATTTACTGTGAAAAGTACAACGGATATATTTCCAACAGGTGATGCTAGGAAATGGCAGATTTGGGGATTTGTGTTCTCAAATTCTAGGATTCTCCCAGGTCCTGACAGCAGACTAATTTAGGTTGAAAGTTTGAGTATTCAACCTGTTCAGGATAAGGACCAGCCAGGTCATGGGAAGTGCTGAAGAGGATCTTATCAAGCCTCATACAGTCCTCTAGCCCCAGAATTTTGGCATGTACCCTACATGGTGAAGAAAACCTGTCTTTGACACACCAAGTTACCTGAGTTTAACTTCCTACTATACTTGCTTGCTTCTTGCTATGTTGTATAGTTTTATTTTGAAAACCGTTCTGTTGGGATAAAATTCACATCTTTGCATTCACACATTTAAAGTTTACAATTTGAAGGTTTTCAGTACATTCACAGAGTTGTGCAGCCATCAGCACAATTCATTTTAGCACATTTTCATCACTCTTCCCCCAAATAAACTCTGTATCCACCAGCAGACACTCCCTATTTCGCACTAAACCCTGAGCCCTAGGCAACAACTAATCTACTTTCTATCTTTATGAATTTGCCTATTCTGGGCATTTCATATAAATGCAATCATATACTGTGTGGCTTCTTTTACTCAGCAGAATGTTGTAAAGATCTATCCATGTTGTAGTATGTATCAATATTTTATTTCTTTTTATTGCCAAATAATATTCCATTTCATGGACATACTACATTTTATTTATCTATCCATCCATTAATGAACATGTGGGTTGTTTCTATTTTTTGGCTATTATGAATAATGCTGCTATGAACATTCATGTACAAATTTCTGTGTGGGCATGTTTTCATAATATTGTGTATAAACCTAGGAATGGAACTGCTGGATAATATGATAACTCCATGTCTTACATTTTGAGGAACTTCCAAAATATTTTCCAAAGTAACTGCATATTTTTACATTCCACCAACAATGTAAAAGGGTCTCTTCCCATTTCTCCTTTCCAATACTTGTTATTATCTGTCTTGTGATAGCCATCCTAGTAGGTCGGAATTTGTACCTCGTGGTTTTGATTTGCATTTCACTTATAACTAAAGATGCTGAACATCTTTTCATGTGCTTATTAGTCATTTGTATATCTTATCCAGAGAGATATCTATTCAAAGGCTTTTCTCATTTTTAAACTTAGATGGTCTTTTTATCCTGAGTAGTAAGAGCTGTTTATATTTTCTGGATACTAAACTCTTTTTGGATATATGATTTGTAAATATTTTCTTCAATTCTATTGCCTTTATACTCTTCCTTTTTAAAGAATGATCCAAATTTTATTTTATTTTATTTTTTTATTCTTTTATTTTTTTAGGTCCTGGAACCAACACTGCCATTTATTTATTTATTTTAAATCTCAATCTTCCAATTTATCCCTCCCCCCACTTACCCCCTGGTAACCATAAGTTTATTTTCTATATCTGTAACTCTATTTCTGTTTTGTAGATAAGTTCATTTGTGCCTTTTTTTTTAGATTTCACATATAAGCGATATCATATGATATTTGTCTTTCTCTGTCTGACTTACTTCAGTCAGTATGACAATCTCTAGGTCCATCCATGTTGCTGCAAATGGCATTATTTCATTCTTTTTATGTCTGGGTAATATCCCATTTTATATATGTACCACATCTTCTTTATCCATTCCTCTGCTGATGGACATTTATGTTGCTTCCATGTCCTAGCTATTGTAAGCAGTACTGCAATGAACATTGGGGTGCATGCATCTTTTTGAATTATGGTTTTCTCCAGGTACATGCCAGGAGTGGGATTGCTGGATCAAATGGTAGCTCTATTTTTATTTTTTTAAAGAACCTCCATACTGTTCTCCATAGTGGCTGTACCAGTTTACATTCCCACCAACAGTGGAGGAAGGCTCCCTTTTCTCCACACCCTCTCCAGCGTTTATTGTTTGTAGATATTTTGATGATGGCTATTCTGACTGGTGTGAAGTGATACCTCATTGTACTTTTGATTTGCATTTCTCTAATAATTAGTGATGTTGAGCATCTTTTCATGTGCTTTTTTGGCCATCTGTATACACTTTCTTTTTTTTTTTTTTTTTTGCAGTACGTGGGCCTCTCACTGTTGTGGCCTCTCCCACTGAGGAGCACAGGCTCCGGATGCGCAGGCTCAGTGGCCATGGCTCACGGGCCTAGCCGCTCCGTGGCATGTGGGATCCTCCCGGACCAGGGCACGAAACCGTGTCCCCGGCATCGGTAGGCAGACTCTCAACCACTGCGCCACTAGGGAAGCCCTGTATACACTTTCTTTATGTTATCATTTGCAACAGAAACATTTTTAATTTTGATGAAGTCCAGTATATCTATTTTTTCTTTTGTTGCCTCAGAAATTTGCAAAGATTTACTCCTATGTTTTCTTCTAAGGGTTTTATAATTTTAGCTTGCATATTTAGGTAGTTAATCCATTTCCAGTTAACTGCTGTGTATCGTGTAAACAAGGCGCTCAACTTCAGATTTTTGCACTTCCAGTACCATTTGTTGAAAAAAAATAACTGGTTTTCCTCATTGAATTATTTTTAGTGCCCTTGATGAAGATCAATTGAACATGAATGTAAGGGATTATTTCTGGACTCTCAATTTTTTTCCACTGATCTATATGTCTATCCTTATGTCAGTGTCATAAGTCTTGATTACTGTAACTATGTAGTAAGTTTTGAAATAAAAAAAATGAGTCCTTCAACTTTGTTCTCTTTTTCCAAGATTGTTTCAACTATTCTGTGTCCATTGATTTTCCATACGAATTCTAAGAGCTGCTTGTCAATTTCAGAAGGAACAGTAACTGAGATTTTAATAGGGATTGCATTGGATCTGTCCATCAATTTGAGAAGTATCATCATCATTTAAACTATATTAAATCATCTGATTCATAAACATGGAAAGGCTTTCCATTTATATGTTTGTTTTAGTTAATTGTAATAATGTTTCATAGTTTTTACAGTGTAAATTTTGTTCATATTTTGTTAAATTCGTTCCTAGGCATTTTCTTTTTTTCAATGCTATTATAAATATAATTGCTTTCTATAGTTTATTTTTAAATTGTTCATTGTTAGTGTATAGACACACACTAGATTTTTGTATATTGATCTTTTATTCTGAAGTCTTGCTAAACTACTTTATTCTAATAGATTTTAGTGAATTTCTTAGGATTTTCCATATACAACATCATGCCATCTGCAAATAAAGATAGTTTTACTTCTTTTTCTTTTCTCATCTGGATGCCTTATTTCATTTTCTTGACCAATTCCCTGGCTGGAAACTTCAGTACAAGGTTGCATGAAAATGGTGAGACCAGATATCCTGTCTTTTTTCCAATCTTATGGGGAAAACATTCAGACTTTTATCATTAAGTATGATGTTTACTGTGGATTTTTTCATAGTTGCACTTTACTGGGTTGAGGAAATTTCCTTATTTTCCTGCTTTGTTGAGTGTCTTCATCATGAAATTTGTTGGATTTTATCAAATGCTTTCTCTGGGTCAGTTGAGATGATCATGTGCTATTTTTGCTTTCTTCTATTGATATGGTGTATTACATTAATTTATTTTCAGATGTGAAACCAACCTTACATTCTTGGGATAAATCCCACTTAGTCATGGTGTATAATTCTTTCTCTATGGTGCTGGATTTGGTTTGCGAGTATTTTTTGAAGGTTTTAGTATCTATATTCATAAGAGATATCAGTCTATAACTTTCTGTCTTTGTTATAGCTTCATCTGATTTTGATATTAGGATAATACTGGCTTGTCCATCATTTTTTAATAATGACTAGACATGTGTGCATATCACAATGCACTTGTGTAATTATGACCTGATTATGGACATGTACAGGCAGGTCAAGGTTTAGGAGGGCTTGACCATGCATTAGGGTGTTAGAAAGGCCCTAATGCATTCAGTTCCTATAAAGAATCTGGGTGGGTATCCACAATTCTAGAAACAACCTTAATAATAATTAATGACATTAATATTAGTGTTAATACTTTCTTTTTAGTTAAAACAGCATCTTATTATGGATTAATAATGTATTAGATGCTGATTGTGTTCACCAATATCCAAGGCCTTTTCTTCCTGAGCACACTACTAGACTACATTTTCTAACCTCCTTTCTTATGAGGCTGGTGTTAGGCTAATATAATATATACAGAATTGATATCATTCCTTTGAAGGATGGCCTGTAAAAACCTCCAGAGTGATCTTCTTTTCCCATCTGGAAGCTAAATAGAGAGGATTCCTTGCACCTAGAGGAGGATGGAACCACAGGTATAAGGAGCCTGGATCTCCAATTCTTTATGTAGACCAGAATTTTCTCCACTTCACACCCTACCATCCAGCCTTTAACTGTGATATGAACAGAAATGAAACCTGAGTTTAAATTAATTAAACTGAGAGTTTTAGGGTTGTTTATACAGCAGTTAGTCTATCCTGATCAATATAAAATATCTAGAAGTAATACACTGGGTGAAAAATTTACAGTGTCCTGTCAGAGACACTGTCAGGGAGGTTGCTCTAGATAACTGAAGTGACTACCAACTTCTTTCCATTCTGGTCAAGGTACAGACCTGCTGGGAAGGAATGGACATAGGTCAAGATGACAAACCTTCAGTGCATGTTCTGAATAGTACTGGGCATCCAAGAGGAAGACTAGTGCCCATTACTGTTGCCTTAGTTCAGAGATTTAGTTTTGCTCTTGTTTTAGTTTTATGGAGTGCATTTACAGTAAGGCCCCTGAGCCACATCTTTGGCTACTCCTTGGGACTTTGGGAAAATTATGAAGTAGGCAAACTGATTTTCAATGCCTTTTCTTTTTCTTTCTTTCTTTCTTTTCTTTTCTTTTTTTTTTTTTTTTTAATACTGGAGTGTGTTTAGTCTACTTTTTGGGTTTTTTGTTATAAATTTATTTATTTATTTTTGGCTGTGTTGGGTCTTCGTTGTTGCACGCGGGCTTTCTCTAGTTGGGGTGAGCGGGGGCTACTCTTCTTTGCGGTGTGTGAGCCTCTCATTGCGGTGGGCTCTCTTGTTGCCAAGCACGGGCTCTAGGCATGCGGGCTTCAGTAGTTGTGGCACATGGGCTCTAGAGCTCAGGCTCAGTAGCTGTGATGCATGGGCTTAGTTGCTCTGTGGCATGTGGGATCTTCCCAGACCAGGTCTCAAACCCGTGTCCCCTGCATTGGCAGGCGGATTCTTAACCACTGCACCACCAGGGAAGCCCCCAATGCCTTTTCTTTTATTTCAGGCATCCTTTTCTTCCATTATGCTTTCCCCATTAGTCTCTCAAAACTTGCACTACCTGTCTTCCTTCTGAAGTCTCCTACTTGCCATTTTTATCCTCATTTTCTCAATTTTGGATCATGCCAAAGGTGGTGGAAGAGCAGGCCAGCCCAGAAGAAAAAGGAAATTGACCAAGTTGACAACAAGGATAGTGTACAATGACAACTTTTCTTTTATCATTTGGACAACTAAGAGGGGGACATTCCATATTCTTTAACAGAGATACTGCTAATCATAATGACATTATGCAAAAAACAAAAATACTATAGAACATCTTGTGATATCATATATTTCCATGGTTATAACATATAAATTATCTCAAGGGAAATGAAACTATCTGATTTTAGGTGTACCATGCTTTTCTAGTAACAGTTTTTCAAGGCCACCTGCTTTTACATGTAGGTAGATGATAATAAGATACAAATGGCCAAGACCACTTCCTGTATTACTACATGAGATTATTCAAGAGTTCCCTAGTATACTTAGGTGGCTATTGCAGTTGGCATGGTTTAGACTACCATGATGGTGGATGGACTGATAAGGGAGTGATTAATAATAGAGGTTTGCAAAGAAAGAGCTGAGAGGTCTTAGAGATGGACTGGATGTGAAACAAGTTGCTAAAGAAAAACCCACATTTAAAGATTAGAGAGTGGAATAGACTAGAAATAGGGTAATTACAAACTGAAGGTGCTACTCTGGGAAAGAAGAAATAGGTCTTTGATAAATTTACAGAATTCAATTTCAGTAGAGAGAAAGAGGAAGAAAGCAGCTAAACAAATGAGAGGTAAGGGGGCACGGAGAAGCCATGAGGTCATTGCATGTGGAACACTACCGTGAGAGGTTATGTTGTTATAAGAACTAAAGAGAAGGGTTAGATGAAATAAACATTTCTTTTCTTTTAGATAAAAGGAAATCAATGCATGTCATTAGAGACTGAGGAAATGGAAATAACAAAGAAGGAATATTGAAGGCAGGAAGAACTGAAGATTCTGGTGAAAGAAGGAATAATTGAAGAAGCAAAGTCTTGAAGAAGGCTAGAGGTTGAAGGGTTAAATTTTGAGGTAGAGACATTCTGTGATATAGGAGATGAAGGGAGAATGTGTGAACAGGTAGAGACGTAATCCAGTTTTGGGGAGAAAGGAAGATGTTGTATGAGGATCAACTTGTCAGTGGTTTCATTCGAGAGTTACATGCCTAGTTGGATGCCCCAGGTGAACAATCAAAATGAAAGCACATCTGTACTGGAGAATCTGTTACCTGGGAGCTGGAGAGAAGGCCAGATAAAATTGAGTGGAGTTGGAGGCTGCAGCAATACTTGGTGAAAGTTGCCTCTCAGTTTGTGCTGACCTTTAAGCCAGAGCACGTATGACCATTTTTTCTGCCCCTCCTGGCCTCTTTCTCTTTTTCTTGCTTCTCCACTACATTTGGCATAATCCAAAATTTAGGGATCAGGGAATCAAAGCATATGTGTACCTTCTAGGGCTGGCTGTTGCTCTGATTTCCTCCACTTCATCATTGTCTCTCTAAAAATCTATAGGACTCTTAATTATTGGAACTTTGACAACTGGGAGGGTATTTGTGCCTGATGATTTTTTTTAAATGAAATAAGGTAACAAGTGATAAGAGTATGGACAATGACTTCAGCATAGTAAAGAAGGTCTAGAATAGTTAATGCAACTAAAATTGCACTAGTGACTTTATAGCAGAGGTATTCTTGAATTGTCAAGCTCTCTGAGTCATCAGCTGACATTAGATAGTCTGGCTTTGTAGTAAATGGCTGATGCCTGGCTTATTTCACTGCTCTTCCCCAACTTCCTCCATTACCAACTCCTATTCCTCTATTATTATGTCTCTCACACATGTCCTTTCTATATTTTTTTTTAATTTCCCACTTTCTCATTCTAGGTTTTAGTTCATGCCTAGATGATTGGGTGATTGTTTTAGCTTCCCAGATTGTTTTCTATTCCCTCTGCTTCTCTCCCATTTCTCCCCCCTTTATTCTGTCTTGAGTACCACAATTAAGTTAATATTCTCTGGCAAAAAGATCCCCCATATTCAAGCTTACTTCCCATATAGTGACCAGCTCTGCCTAATCTGGCAGTAAGATTAAACAAGATAATATCTGGAGATGCTTAGCAAAATGTCTGCTCCATAGTGCCTACTCAATAAAAGTTATTTAATCTTTACTCAGTGCAGAACCAATGATTGGGTCAGTCATTCATTTTACAGCTATAGAGCAGGGAGAAAAATTATATCTAATGTTAGATGTAATATCCTGATTTTTTAATCACATGAAACAAAAGAGAGTTAAGTAGGAGTCAGACTTACCTAGCTGTTTTTAGTGGCTTTTTCAAATGTATGAGGGAGAAATAAGAGGGCATTTATAAACTATCATTGCCCGTAAAATAGAGCTTTTATTTTAAAGAAATAAGTTAATAAGTAAGACTTAAGAATGAGTGTGGTAACTGATTACATAGTAGAAAATGTAGCATCAATCTTCTTACCTCCTTGTATTGCTTTGCTTTTGCCTGACTTTGAAGTGAGGCTTTCTCTCTCTCTCTCTTACTCCCTCCCTGATCTCTAGCTCTAGCGGAGAGGGGGAACTTATCATTATTTTCAGTTCATGATGGTTTTCACAGTGGACCACACTGCTACCATTATTATGCTTCTGCAGAAGAACCAGATGGCTGGTATACTTGAGCTGCCAAAACAATAGTAATAAAAACCATAAAATGTGAGGAAGTTATATATATATATATTTCTTGTATTTTAGTCCTAACAGAGTGTCATTAAATAATGGAGACTTCAAGAGCTGACTGTGAAATTCACAGAATATTAAGAGTCTGGGCCATTGTTCTCATTCTTCATTGTATATAATTAAGCCTTGATCATCCCAAACACACACAATTGATTGGTGTCATCTGATGACATTACAGTTTTTGCTTTAGCAATTTAGGAAAAAGCTTAATCTTAAATTGACCTAATTATCTGTTTCTCATTTGCCATTTAAGCTTTGATGACATGGTATCTGATCATATTCAAATATTCAATTGTTATGAATTTCTAATATTTTGCTCTTACCTTGATAGTTTTTTTTGTGTAACTTTTCAAATTGCTTGGTTTCACATGCCTCTTACCCTTTAAGTCATATTTTAATAACATCTAGTGGGCTAATAATGGATTTGACAGCATCATCACTGATTTTTTTCATGAACGTTTATGTATATACATATATAATTTATTACTTGGCATACTTAAGCATATCTTATAAAGTATGATGTACTTTTAAGAAAATAATTTTTATGTGTACATGTATAAATTAGGATGTAAGTCAGTGGTTCTCAACCGGGGGTGGTTTGCTTCCCCCACCCCCAAGTGACGTTTGACAACATCTGGAGACATTCTTCATCATCACGACGAGAAGGGTGCTACCGGCATCTAGTAGGTAGAGGCCAGAGATGCTGCTAAACAGAACAGTCCCTACAACTAAACATGGCCCTAAATATAAATAGTGCCAAGATTGAGAAACTCTGATTTAGGTCGATGGATATGTGATCCCATGTTTTGGAAAGAAACAAATTCGAAGTACTTTGATGGCTAGCAAAGAGGTAGTGCATGCATTTAGGAAGACTGCAAGAATAAAAATGCCATAAACTCTACCTTGTTTTTGTACTGCTTGTTAGCTTTTCCAGGAGCTTTCACCCTTAGAATGTCATATAATTCTTGTATTATCCTTGGGGTGTAGAAATGGAAGAGTTTCCAAATAAATATGCCTTTTTACAGATGCAAAACAGACAGAGAATTTAAGTGATTATCCTAAGTTTACATGTCTGGTTAGAGATTCCAGTTCTCTGTCCACAGAGCATTGAATCCCCTGAGAAAGAAGCATATCTACCAAACTGCTGATGGAGAGGAATTAAGAGGGAGATATTTTATGTTCTTAGGAGGAAAACAGGCTAGAAGTACTAGTGTGCAAAAAAGCCTGTTTGGTCTTCTCTCAGTTTCTCCTGTCTCCTCAGTTAAATGAAAAATCCAAGGAGAATAAGGTCACCATCTATTAGTAAACACTGAATTATCTCAGATCATCATTTTAATTAAAACATATGTCTTTACTGATGTAGAATTAAATTCACTTGTGGTAACTTGAAGTTTACATTTAGCATTAATCATGGCATTCAAGTAAAGTAAATCTCAAATTAATCCTATAAATTCTGCTAATGTAGCCATGCTGAAACTGGGACAGCTCAAGCAATATGGGCTTTCCATGTTTTTCCCTCTTCAATTTATAAGTTATGACTCCTCTTTCAGCTCTTGAATAATGAATACATTTATCACAGAATGCCATCAGTCAGGATACAGATTTAAGTGAGAAATGGAACAAGCATCGATGCCTAAAAACCGTGGTGTTAACCTTGGATAAAGGTGTCAGTGATTTTCAGAATATTTAACTTAGAGGAGGAATTCACTGTCATTTCCAACTCAAAGTTGCTCCTACTGTGTTGTTTTGGTCAGGAGCTAGATATTCACGCTTTAACTTGGAAACTGTTAACATTGTGGCATAATACCTTCTGTTTGAATAGTTGAGGTAATTATTTTTAAATCAAGTAGAGCTGTAGTGTAAACTATCTTTGTATAAACATTGATTATTTAGAATAAGTTCTATTTAAATATGTTCCAGCAACTTGCACAAACCTTTGAAAATGAATGAATAGAGAAAACTTACAAAGCCATCATCTTATCTTATTAACTTATTTGTCAATCAAACGTTTCCTAAAATTTAGGGTCTACAGATTGGAGTAAGGATTTGTTTTTAATATTTTTACTGTGTTTCTGCCAGGTATCCAGCACTATGGATACACCAAAGAGGCACATAGTTTTCATACATGTTTTCTTCAATTAAACACTTATTACCTAGGCTGTAGATTGGGGTAAATTCTGACATACCCACAGGGAGACAGGGTAGCCTAGCAACAGCAAAGGTGAAAGCTCTCAATGTCCCAGTATAAAGGAGAAATTCCTAGGGATTTGCAGCTTAGTGAGTGGTGGGCAAAACGCTGAAAGGTAAGAGAACAAGGAAAATCAGGGGATAAAATGAACCCACAGCAGTATTTTCAAGCTCTTTAGTTAGTTGAATGGTGAGGAAGTGAGTTGTGATCAAAACTCCCCATACTCTTCACTGAAGTAGTGTGTTGAAGTTGGAGGAGTTGTTTGTAAATACTTATATTCTAATAGTTGTTCTTAATCCTGGCTAATTTGAATTACTGGGGAGCTTTTAAATATATGAATGACTGTAGCCCCACCTGGAGATTCTGATTCATTGAGTCTGGAGTTAAACCTGAGAAATCACTATTAACAAAGAAAACTCCATGGGTGATTTTAAAATACAGAAAACTACAGATACAAAGAGGTTAGAAAATATTCGATGGCATATCAGAAAAATCTTCATATATAAAGATGTGGTGTGCGCTTCATGATGATGTTAACTTTATGAGTCTGAGACTTTATAGCAGAGATATATGACATTTGGGGCTATCTTCTACCCTTTGAGAAAAAATGAGAAAAGGCCAATAAAATTTTACTCTTGGTCTCCTGCTTATGCCAGGAAGCCTTCTGGGAACCAACAATATAGCAAACAATTTAGAACTCAGCATAAATAGAAACTAACGGTAAATGAACTTTTTAAAAAAGTGATTAATATTTAGGGTATCTACATTATACAGATGCATCAATTTTAGGTCTTATGAAGTTAAAAATGGCTGCCAGAGATGAAAAGGTTAACGGTGTCCTCTGTCAACCAGAATGAGGCCTTGTCATTGGTAGAACATTTACTGCTCAATGTCAGGAAGGAGATATAGATGTACCTTTTGCAGAAATCACCTTTATAGACAGATAAAGAAGTTTGAAAATCTGAGTTTGTGAATGATAAATCACATTTCTGGAGTTGTAGACTGAGGAAGGTGATTGATCCATGTAATAACTCACGAATAAACAGGGAATATTAACAAGGAGCAGGAACATAGGTCAGTGAGCATTTTGGCAAATACAATTTTGATCTCCTGCTGTCCTAAACCTTTGGTCCTTAAATTTGGTCCTGCTGTCCTTAAATTTGATTTTAAGCACTGTTTAGAGATGTGCACTAACCTAGGTAAACAGTTTATTTAATCTGTCATTATTTTAATAGGTGTGTACTTATAAATGCAAATTATTTTACAAAAATATATTCTCTGAGGGAAACTAAGGACTAGTTTTAAAAGAATTAGATGATGGGAATAAGTACCATATCATGATAGATGTTAATTTTGTTGAATTATAACTGTCTTAATAAATTTGCTGTTAAAAGTTGTTTATAGATTGTTTGCATCATGCCTACAATCTAACTTCTTAAAGTTAAAAATGGAAAACTTTAAAATTGGACAAGAATTTTCTAGTTTCCAATAGTCATTTGCATTCCCACATTTAATTCTCACCTTTCCTAAATTCCTAATACAATCAATAAGAAATGGAAAAAATACCCACATAGATTATATCAGTGGGGATGAAGAGCTAAAGCTGCCATCAACAGGCTAGGTATTTTGAGAAATTTCTGAAAGATATATAGTAGAAATAGTACCAGATCTGAGGGAGATACCTACATGGCTAGAATGCAATTAATCCATCCATCCATACATACATACATTCTTTTACTCAGTTTACAAATATTTATTGAGCAAGTACAATGCATCTCACATTTTTGAGGCACTGAAGATCACAAAAGCAAGAGTATTAACACAATCTTTGCTCTCTTGGGATCTAGTGAGGGGAGACATAGTCCACAAATTAATGAATAAACAAACAAGATACTTTCAGATACTGATAAAGGACTATAAAAAGCAAAACAGAATATTGTAATGAAGCAGGTCCCGGGGGGAGAGGCACTAGCAGTGGTGGTACGAAGCTGTATTTTATTGCCTGTCAGGAAAGACCTCCCTGAAGACATGACAGTAGCGTTGAGATCTGAATAACAGGAAGGAAGCAGCCAGAAGATTTGGAGGAACAGCATTTCAGGTAGCTGCAATAACAATGCAAGTGCTAAGAAGAATCAGAGGTCCAGTGTGGCTGAAGAAGAGTGAAGGAGAGAGCATCACAAGATATGAGGTCAAGACAGATGCAAATTTACTACAAAGGTAGCAAAGTGTAAGCTTCAGGGCCCCACATTTGCATCCGTTCTTGCAAGACCTTGAATCTAATTTTGTATTATTTTTCTTGAATTGGGCCCATCAAATTCCGTAAACTTTAGGTTCCTCAAAGTTTGGATTCACCCCTGAGTCAGAGATCTATGGTCAACAAGTAAGATTTTATAGTCTCTAAGAAGGACATTTAAATTTTTTGTTGCTGATCTGGGAAGCCTTGGAAGGTTTGCCTCGGGAAGTACAGTGCTATGACCTGATGTGTGCCATATATTGTAGAAGGATTTCTGTGGCTGCTGTCTAGTGGATGGACAGGTAGGTAGGAATATAAAGCAAGGCCCCTTAGGAGGCTTTTAAAAGAGTTGCCCCAATGGATTAGGAGATGGTGGCTTGGAACAGTGAGGTAGCAATGGAGATGGAGAGAAGGGGATCTGTGTAAAATTATCTCTAAAAAATATCCTTACAAGTCTAAGTTGAAGGCATGGGTGGGTAGTTGGTAGTGACTAGAAATCAAATTTTAATCTTACTAATGACTTTGAGAAATGTACTAGTGGACCAAACTATGACATAAAAGGCTAATGAGATGTTTTAAAAAGAATAACATTCATTATCAGTGAAAATGTGGTGACAACGAACACTCATACATACAGTTAATAAAATGTAAATCGGCACAAATTTTCCTGAAGAGAAATTGGTTCTATGTATTATGAACCTTTCAATGCATGTTATTTTTGGTTTAGTAATTCCGCTTTTAGTAAATCCTTCTGTGGAAATACTCAGACCACTGATGAAGGATGTATTAATAGAGATATGCCTTATAGCATTGTTAGTATTGCAGAAGAACTGGACAGAGGTTAAATGTTCAATAATATGGGTTTGGGTGAATTCATAATGGTAATCCATACAATAAAATACCATGTAGTAATTGAAAATGAATGTATAAGCACATATGTATAGGTTTTGAATGATGTTAGCAATATATTGTTAATGAGAAAAACAAGTTACAAAATATTTGTATATGAAGAAATATTTATGCATATGAGTAAGAAAAAGTCTTGACTATATATCTACATGCTAACAATGTTTATCTTTCTTTGGTAGGACTAAGGATGATTAAAAATTTTTTTTCTGTCATGAATTTTCATAACTTGTGTGATATAGAAAATGAAAAATTTAATTAGTGGTAGGAAATACTTTACAGAAAATTTGTATTGTGTTTGTTATAGCTTTTTAGACTCCAAAGTAAATATCTTTTGCCATATGGGATGAATTTTATATGTAGCTATAATCCATTAAAAATTTATTTCCATAATATATTAGTTGTGGAGACGAGTACACACAAGAAACAATTAGATGGAATGAAATTACATAAATAACACAATGTAAGTGAAGTAGGTGATATAGTTTGCATCAGATCAGTACAGACAGAATCTAAAGGGACCCGGGAAGTCAGCTCATTCTGCCTTTTGCATGAAATGAGATGAGTGTGGCTTTTAAGGCTGATAGGATTGGAGTCAGTGAATAAGAGAAGGAGTCGCTTGGATGCAGAGATTAATGACTTATGAAGGGAGAAGTAAAACAGTTGGTATAATTAGGCCTCGTTTGCATATTCAAAAGAATAAAGTTATAAGATGTATGGTAAGCTAGGAAAAAGAATTTATACATTTCATTATGAATCCATCATTTGCAGTGGAATAGGTGTCAGGAAATTATTCTGGTCTCTTGAACAGTAGAGAGATATGAGATATAAGTGTCATTTTGGTAAAGTTATTCCATGCAGAAAGGGTTAAGGGAAGAGACCACTGACCAAGAGAGTAGTGACAAACTTACTGGCCTGTGCTCGATACAGGGTTTGTCAGGATGGTGTTGTGAGACCGTTCAGGGAAGCATCGGCACTACTTACTGAAGTCAGGAGACCAGAGTGACACAGGAGACCTGTGTTTCCATGTTTTGTGTTTAACTAAATCGTGACACAATCGTCCCTCATTCCATATGCCATGCTTTGGTTACCTGGGCCACAGAATTAGCTGTTGATTCTTTGATATCCATCTTTAACTTGACCCTCAGTTTTCATAGTCAAGGTTGTGTACCTAGCTATAAATCTGGCTGCTGTGACTAAAGATGCTGTGTCTCCATTCTAGATACATGGCCTAGGCTACCCAGGGTCATTTCCTTACCAGTTAAAAAAAAAAATTATTTCCAACTAATTTCAGATTCATGAAGAAGTTTCAAAAATAGTACTGAGAGTTCCCTTGTACCTTTAACATTTCACATAATCATAGTATGAAAATGAAGAAGTTAACATTGGTACAATGCTATTAATTAAACTACAGACTTTATTCTGATTTCACCATTATTCCCATGACTTGTCCTTTACTGTTACAGGATCCAATCCAGAATCTCACATTGCATTTAGCTGTATTTCTCCCTAGTCTTCTTCATTCTGTGGTACTTTCCAATCTTTTTATATCTTTCATGACCAGAACACTTTTGAAGAATAGTTATTTAACCAAGTTTCCCTCAATTTAGGTTTGTCTAATATTTCCTATGCTTAGGTTAGGTTGTCCATTTTTGTCAGGAACACCACAGAAATGATGTTGTGCCTTTCTCAGTGCAACATGTCACAGTGAACATGATGTTGATATACCTTACTATACACATTATTTATTACTTTATATATCTCTCGGTATAAAGTAAAAACTGAGTTTATTCTGATATTTCTGATTCCAATCCAACACTGCAGAATTCATTCTAGCCTTCTCCCTTTCCTTATTTGTAACATTTCTCCAATAGTGAGAAACATGGCTCTTATTATCTATATTTATTGACTTTTCAACTCTAGTATACACAGAAAGTTTTTTTTAAATTGTTGCCATATACCCCTGTAAGAAATAAATTTACCAGCTATAGTACAATTTTTGTGTATGGTTCTTTTGTCTTTAGTCTTAACAGTATCCTGTGAAAATACTATTTTTCAAAGTTAATTTAGGTTAAGGACTTCCCTGGGGGCACTGTGGTTAAGAATCCACCTGCCAGTGCAGGGGACATGGGTTTGATCCCTAGTCTGGGAAGATCCCACATGCCACAGAGCAACTAAGCCCATGCACCCCAAATACTGAGCCTGTGCACCACAACTACTGAGCCCACATGCCACACCTACTGAAGCCCACGTGCCTAGAGCCCAGGCTCCGAAACAAGAGAAGCCACCGCAATGAGAAGTCCGCGCACCTCAGCGAAGAGTAGCACCCACACGACGCAGCTAGAGAAAGCCCATGTGCAGCAATGAAGACCCAACACAGCCAAAAATAAATAAATATTTTTTAAAAAGTTAATTTAGGTTAGTTCTTTCTTTCCCCATTCCTTTCACCAGGGTTATGCTATTTATTTGTAATTCACTTAAATTCATTTATTACAATTTGCATTCTAATTTGTGTTCCCTTTGTTCCTGGTTATTTTTATGTTTTTAAACATTAAAAAAAAATTACTGGAGTATAGTTGCTTTACAGTGTTGTGTTAGTTTCTACTGTTCAGCAAAGTGAATCAGCTATATATATACATATATTCCCTCTTTTCTGGATTTCCTTCCCATTTAGGTCACCACAGAGCACTGAGTAGAGTTCCCTGTACTATACAGTAGGTTCTCATTAGTTATCTATTTTATACATAGTATCAATACTGTACACAAGGAAGAATTTATTCTCTGTTGTGTACATTTTCATAGGTTTGGACATATTCAGAGAACTGTGTATCTACCCACACCATAATGATGTTGAACAGTTCTATCACCTCAAAAATTCTCTCCTTCTGTCCATTTATAGTCAAATTTACCCTCCATCCCCAGTCCTACTGATCTGTTTCCTATTCTTATTATTTTGTCTTTTCCAGAAAATCATATAAATTGAATCATACAACCTTTTGTTTCTGGCTTCTTTCATTTAGCAAACTTTATTTAAGATTCATACATGCTGTTACATGAATCAAAAATTCTTCTTTTAGGGCTTCCCTGGTGGCGCAGTGGTTGAGAGTCCGCCTGCCGATGCAGGGGATGCGGGTTCGTGCCCCGGTTTGGGAAGATCCCACATGCCGCGGAGCGGCTGGGCCCGTGAGCCGTGGCCGCTGAGCCTGCGCGTCCGGATCCTGTGCTCCTCAATGGGAGAGGCCACAACAGTGAGAGGCCCGCATACTGCAAAAAAAAAAAAAAAAAAAAAAAAAAAATTCTTCTTTTATTTCTCAGTAGTATTCTATTGTATGTATGAACCACATTTTATTTATCTACTCACTGGTGGAAGACCATCTGGGTGATTTCCAGTTTTTGACAATTATGAACACAGCTGGTATAAATATTCTTGTACAGATTTATGTGTGAACATAAGTTTTCATTTCTCTTGGGTAAATGCTAGGATTGGGATTGGTGGTTCATATGGTAAATATATACTGAACTTTATAGGAAACGGTCAAGCTGCTTTTGTTCCAAAGTGGTTACACATTTTACATTCCCACCAGCAATATAGAAGAGTTTCCCCATATCCTCTCAGAACTTGATGTAGTCAGGGTTTTTGTTTGCCTTTTTTTAAAAATATTTATTTATTTGGCTGCATCGGGTCTTAGTTGTGGCATGCAGGATCTTCGTTGCGGCATGTGGAATCTTTCATTGTGGCACACGGACTCTTCTTTGCAGCATGTGGGCTTCTCTCTAGTTGTGGCACTCAGGCTCTAGAGCACGTGGGCTCAGTAGTTGCAGCACGTGGGCTGTTTAGTTGTGGCACATGGGCTCTAGAGTGCACGGGCTTAGTAGTTGCGGTGTGTGTTCTTAGTTGCCCTATAGCATGTGGGATCTTAGTTCCCCAAATAGGGATCAAACCTGCATCCCCTGCATTGGAAGGTGGATTCTTAACCACTGGACCACCAGGGAAGTCCCCCTTGTTTGCCTTTCTGATGAATGTATATTAATATAACATTGTGGCTTTAATTTACGTTTTCGTAATGATTAGTGATACCGAGCGTTTTTAAATATGCTTATTTTTCATGTGGACATTTTCTGGGTTAACTGTTCAAATCTTTTGTTCATTTTAAAAAATTAGGTTGTTTTCTTTTTGTTGAGCTTGAGAGTTCTTTATATATTGTGTATACAAGTCCTTTGTCAGAATTGTGATTTGCAAATATTTTCTCCCAATTCATGGCTTGTCTTTTCATTCTCTTAACAGTGTCTTTCACAAAGAAGAATTTCGTAATTTTGATAAAGTCCAGTGGATCATCTTTCCCCTGATGGATTGAACATTTGGTGTCATATTTTAAAATAATCTTTGCCTAACTCAAGGTGTAGAAGATTTTCTCCCTTTTTTTTTTCCCTAGAATTTTGAGAGTTTTACTTTTTTACATTTAGGTCTATGGTCAATTTTTGAATAAAAGATGAGGTATGTGCTAAGGTTCATGTTTTTCTAGGTATTCAGTTTTTCAAGCACCATTTGTTGGAAAGGTGATCCTCTCTTTTTTGGAATGCTTTTTCATTTTTGTCAAGTATTAGTTGACTATATTTGTACAGGATTATTTCTGGACACCTTATTCTTTTCCATGGATCTATGTGTTTATCCTTTTGCTAATATCACACTCTTGATTAGTAAGTCATGAATTTTGTTTGTAGTGTGCCCTCTACTTTGTATTTTTTTTTCCAAAATTGTTTTGGCTATCCTATTTCCTTTCCTTTCCCACATAAATTTTAGAATTTTGATAATATCTACAAAAAATATTATGAGTATTTTAATTTGGATTGCAATAAAACTGTAGATCAAATTGGGGAGAATTGATGTCTTAACAAAATTGATTCTTCCAATTTATGAGAATGGTTAATCTTTCCATTTATTTATACCTTTGCTACTTATCATCAGTGTTTTGCAATACAAAACACTGCATACAGAGTCTACATACAGACTCTGTATACAGTCTATACATATTTGTTATATTCACATGTACTTTATGCTATAAATGGTTCTTTAATTTTATATTCTAAATATTCACTGCTAATATATATAAATACAATTGATTGTTTATACTGACCATGCGTCTTGGGAACTAGCTAATTTCATTTTTATATTCTTATTTTGGAAATTCTTTAGATTTTTCTGCAGGGATAATCATGTTATCTTTGAATAAAGAGAGTTTTATTTCTTTCCTTCCAAACTATATACTTTTATATCTTTTTCATGCTTTATTGCACTGGCTATTACTTCCAATATGATTTTGAATAAGAGTAGTAAAATAGGACATTTTTACCTTATTCCTAATCTTAGGAATCCTAATTCTTGATCCTAATTCCTAATCTTAGTAGTCTTTCCTAATTTATTTCTTTTACATCTCTCTACATTTCACACACACATTAAAAAACGTAACAATGCATCAAATGAAAGGGTTCTGAAAAGTCTTCTGCTAGTGGTGCTCTTCGTTTCCTGGATGTAAGGTTTACTCTGTAAACAGACAAATGTGAGCCAATCTACAAGCTCATCAAGCCTCACTTAGCTTCTGGAGTGGGCTTCAGGTGTTGCTTTGCACATCAATGCAAAGCATTGTCTTTCACAATTAAGTATAATGTTAACTGTAGGTTCTTGTACATGCCTTTTATCAGTTTGCTGACAGTTTTTAACATAAATAGATGTGAAAGTTTATCAAATGCTTTCTCTTCATCTATTGAGATGCTCAAATAACTCTTCTTCATTAGTCTATTAATATGGTGAATAACACTATTTGATTTTTTTAACCAGTCTTGTATTACTGGGATAAATCCTATTTGGTCATGAAGTATTGCTCTTTTTAAACATTTCTTGATTCAATTTGCTAATATTTTATTGAAGATTTCTGCATATATGTTCATGAAAGTTATTGGTCTGTATTTTTCATTTTTTTTATACTATTTTTTATGGTTTTGTTATTAGGGTAATACTAACCTCATAATAAAAGTTGGAGAGTGTTTCTTTTTCCTTTCCTGAAAGAGATTGTGTGAAGTTGGTATCATTATTGTGTTGAAATGTTTGGAAAAATTGACCAGTGACATAATTTCAGCCTGGATTTTCTTTGTTGGAAAGTTTTCAACCATGAATTTAATTGCTTAGGAGCTATAAGACTATCCAGGTTATCTATCTCTTTTTGATTTGGTTTCAATTGATTGGTTTCTTTTTCATTGTCTTTCAAGAATTGATTCATTTCATCTAAGTTGTTGAATTTAGAAATACAATGCTGTTCATAGTATTCTTATTTTCCTTTTTAATGTCTGTGGGAACTGTAATGATGTCACCTGTTTCATACTTAATACTGACAATTTGTTTCTTCTCTCTTTTTATCAATCTGGCTAGAGGTATATCAATTTTGTAGGTATTTGCAAAGAACCAGCTTTAGTTTCACTGATTTTTTTAATAGATTTTTATTTTCAATCTTATTAATTTCTGTTCTTAATTATTTTCTACTTTCCATTTACCTTGTGTTTAATTTGCTCGTATTTTTCTAGTTTCTTGAGGAAAAACTTAACTTACTGATTTAATGCTATTTTTTTCTAATATAAGTATTTAATGTTATCCCTTTCTCTCTAAGCACTGCTATAACTTTATCCCACAAATTTGGCATGGTTTGTTTTCCTTTTCATTTAGTTCAGAATGTTAAAAATATTTTTTGAGACTTTCCTTTCTACTTGGAGGTATTCAGAAGGGTTTCATTTGATTTCTCACCATTTGGGGATTTTTTAATCTCACTATTTGGGGATTTTTTAGATATCTTTTTGTTATTGGTATTTAAATTCAATTATGCTCTTAGAAAATGCCCTGTATGATTTTTATTCTTTTAAATCTGTTGATATTTGATTTTTTTGCATAGTATTATCCATCTTGGTGGATGTTCCATGTACACTTGAAAAGAATGTGTAATTTGCAGTTGTAGAGTGAAGTGTATTATAAATGTCAATTATGTCAAGTTGGTTAATACAGCTGTTCCAGCCTTCTATATCTTTACTGAATTTTCTATCTATCTGTTCTATCTGTCCTTCTATAATTGTAGATTTGTCAGTTTTATCATTTTTTGCTTCATGTATTTTTGAAGTTCTGTTGTTATGTGTCTGCACAATTAGGATTTTTATGTATTCTTAGATAACTGACCCTTCTATTTTTATTGATGTCTGTCTTTACCCATGATCATATTTCTTATTCTGTATGTCTGATATTAATACAGCTACTGCAGCTTTATTTTGGCTAGTGGTAAGAAGGTGTATCATTTTCCATCATTTTACTGTTAATTTATCTGTGTCTTTATATATAAAGTGGATTTCTTATAGATAGCATAGAGTTGGATCTTGTTTTTTTCATTAATCTGAAAATTTCTCTTTTAATTGATGTGTTTAGACCATTCATATTTATGTGTATATCAGTATGGCTGATGCAAGGCAATTGATTTACTCACATCCCTCTTGTGCAGCAGAATGAAGGACCCCATTCCCTCCCCAAAGGGACACATATAGCAGTAGGGTTGGCCAGGTACCATATGATGTACATGCTTAAGCTGAGCAAAGGAACATAGATTGAGTCTGAAACAGAGAAAGATACTCTCACACATGGTGCTAAATCCAGCACAGCCTGAGAGGATGCTATGTCTTGGTAAGGAAGTGTTCCAGTTCAAGGCCCATTCTTTTGTGGCCAAATAGGGGTCAAAAGACTGCATACACAAGACTGTCTTTCCCAACACATATCTATTATAGAAAATTTGAAATAATACAGGAAAGCATAAGGAAGAAAAACATTTTGCTCATAATGCTACCAGCAGTAGATAACATCTTATTATTTTTGATATTTTTCTTTCTATCTGTGTATATTATATACACGTAATATTTTATATACTTGAGATCATATGGTTCATAATTTATAACCTGATTTTTTTCACTTATCCTTAAATATTTTCAAGATCACTTCTTCATATGACTATACTATAAATTATTTAGCCTTATCTATGACTTTTGATATTTAAGTTGCCTTAAATTTATTTTACTCTTACAAATATCATTATAATGAATATCCTCACCCCAAATCTTTGTGAATATTTTTATTATTTCTCAAAATAAATTCTTTTTTTTTTAATATTTATTAATTTGGTTGCACTGGGTCTTAGTTGTGGCAGGTGGGCTCCTTAGCTGCAGCTCACGGGCTCCTTAGCTGCGGCTCACGGGCTCCTTAGTTGTGGCATGCGGCATGCATGTGGGATCCAGTTCCTTGACCAGGGATTGAACCCAGGCCCCCTGCATTGGGAGCGTGGAGTCCTATCCACTGCGCCACCAGGGAAGTCCCTCAAAATAAATTCTTAAAAGTGGATTTATAAGTCCAGATGGTTTACCCATTTTTGGACATTTGATGCTAATTGCCAAATTATCTTTCAGAAATATCATGCCAATTTACTCTTCTATTGGAATTATATGAAGTGTTTGTTTTTGGAAGGGGAGTTTCTCTATCTAATTCTTCCAGATGAGGAAGAGGCAGAGAGGAGCATAATTTTTCTTGATAAAAGAAAATTGAGGGATAGTTTTATGGGTTGTGAGTTTCTCTAATACTTCCTAGTTGAAAACATAGCTAAGAGCAGCTCCCTAAAGAGTGAAGCAATAGATAAAATTTGAGAATCTGTGTATTTTAAACATTCCTTTAAAAACAAAATTCAAATAAGTGTGTTTTGCTCCCCTTAAAAGTGCTTTGAATATCTTGAATTTTCAGGCACTTTCTCACTTTTTATGTAATTTGGGAGTTTCTTCTCCTCCTTGATTTTTCATTTTTTCAAGGTTCTTCACCTTCCTCAGGTTCTGACTCAAATGCTTATCCCTCCTGGAATTAGTTCTAATTCCCTCAAATCTGGCAATTGTTCAGTCACTATTAGAATTGTGTATGGAACCTACTGTATGCACTTTTGGTTTTTAGCATAGATCTTTTTTTTTTTTTTTTTTTTTTTTTTGCTGTACGCAGGCCTCTCACTGTTGTGGCCTCTCCCGTTGTGGAGCACAGGCTCCGGACGCGCAGGCTCAGTGGACATGGCTCACGGGCTTAGCCGCTCCGCGGCATGTGGGATCTTCCCGGACTGGGGCAAAAACTCGTGTCCCCTGCATCGGCAGGCGGACTCTCAACCACTGCGCCACCAGGGAAGCCCTAGTATAGATCTTTTTATGTACAGATCCTACCTGAGCTTTCCATACAGGGCTGGTGTCTTGCACTTTTTCTGTTTCTCCAGAGATGAGCCTATTGGTTTGTATGATGGTAACTTGAGACTATAAACTCCGAAATAGCAGGAACAAACTTTATTTTCTCACTTTCCATCTGCCTTTCACACTGCTTGAAACATAGTTGGAGCTCAGTAAATATTTTTGAAGAAGTGAATGAACAAATAGATTTATCATTTATTTAGTAGAGCAGGGCGACCTTTGGAAAAATTATGTTCTTAATTTTCTCTTGTAGCAATCTCATCAGGGGGGAAGGAAAATGATTTTTTTTTTTTGCGGTATGCGGGCCTCTCACCGCTGTGGTCCCTCCCGCTGTGGAACACAGGATCCGGAAGTGCAGGCTCAGCAGCCATGGCTCACAGGCCCAGCCGCTCTGTGGCATGTGGAATCCTCCCGGACTGGGACACGAACTCACGTCCCATGCATCGGCACGTGGACTCCCAACCACCGCGCCACCAGGGAAGCCTGGAAAATGATTTTTTTTCTCCCCCCAGGAATCTTTGGATTACTAATACCTGACTTTTTCTTATCCACAGAGTGTCTTCCACTTTGGCAATGGTGACAAGCAGGCTAGTGTGGACCCTTCTGAAAAAAAAAAAAAGCCATTAAGAAGACTTCTGTGGCGTGTGTGTGGTGTGTGGTGTGTGGTGTGTTTAAGGTGATTAAAACAATTAGGTCTAATTTTCCCAAAAAGGGAGAAGAAGAAACCAATCTGGGTTTATAGTTTTGAAAGGAGAAAAAACTGTCTACCTGGGTTTATCCCCATGAGTAAGAGAACAAAGAGGTCATAGTCCTCTTGGGAGGTAGGAAGTCCTAAACCCATTTAGATGCTGCAACTACAAGGGTCAGGAGTCTGAGTGGATGCCTGTGAGGACAGAGCTGTGTCCTTAGGGGCAGGCAAAGCCTCCCTGTGGCCGGGCTTGGCCTGAAAGTGAGTGAAGCTGCTAGGGAGCTGCCCATCAACAAATGGAGCTTGTTGGCTTGGGCCACAGATGACATGACAGCTTGGCCAGATGGTGAGAGACTAGTGCTTCACAGTAGCATCTTGTGGCCCCAAAGAACAAATGGCAGCTGTGGCAGCCACAGACTGAGGCTCTTCTCTGCTCAAAAAACTAGAAGGCTGGAAGGTCAGTTTTATCTATCTGTTGATATATTGATCTGCTGATCTATCTATTTTGGCAATCCTATGAGGGTGCAGAAAGCCCAAAATGACTGTTATGTCTTCCTGCTAATTTGAGTGAGTGGGGAATTGAGCTTCTTCTAATTCACTTGAAACACTTAAGGGATTGTGGTATAACATGTACCTTGCATGTCCCAGAGCAATTCATACCTCATATAATTATAATTTTGTTTTTCTAGTCACATCCTCCCAGCGTTAGGGGATTCTTATACAGATCTCTAGGGTATTCTTATCTGCTAGCAAGAGGAATACTCCAGCTTACTGTTCAACTTTTAGTCTGTGTATGCATAGGTTTCTGGAATAATTCTTATGCTTTAATGTCTTTAAATTATTACTGTTGACATTAGTTTCCCTTTTCTTTATATGGAGCAATATTGGGTGAATATGTGCTAGGCTGTGTCACCATAACCGCTGCAGCATATAATTTTCACTAACAGTGATGTGGGGTGTTTTAGGAACTATTCTTCCAAACTTTATATTAAAAAAAATGCTTGGAGGCTAAAATGCTTTTGTTTCAGACCAGCTGTTTAGCTTAAATTTAAATTACTTTTTGAAACATGTTTCCTTGTTAAATATGTGCAAATTACATTTTGGATGTGAAAATGGTTGTTTGTAGGTGAAGAGCCTTTGCTAGCATCCTTCCTTCAATCTTCTCTCCTTTGTTTTTACTCCTTTTTCCTCCCAATTAAATAAATGAGGTTCTTTGTGCATCATTGATTACAAAGGAGTTGAAACTAGAGTCTATAATGAGGATCAGGGTATGGCTGGATTAAGTATTTTTTTCTACCTTTCTTTTTCATTAGCATGGCATTGGGGGATGCATTGCAGGATACCCTCACATTTCCAGTATTCCCACATAATGCTCTGCCATTCTAGGAGAGAAATAAAAATGCTGCCTTTGGAAATGAGTTTATGATATCAGCAAGTAGTTTCAGAACCATCAGTGAAAAATTCTGTTTGACAGTGTAAAGGTGCTTTCCCCCTGAGAGAGGAGACCAAGAACGATTATGAGTTTTAGATACACAGTGCTGGTTACCTGGGTGCCTCTGACCTCACACCAATTGCACCCACAGGACTTACAAGATAATCCTTAGCCTTCCATGGAAGCACCAGAAACGCCATTGTTTTGCAAGGTCTTTGGCTAATTCTCCACCCTCTGTCCATTTTCCGCTTCTTCTCTGGTCTGGGCTGTGTTAGTAAGCTCCCTTGACTTGACTTTTAGTTAGATTCCTCTAATGGGAAGTTTCCTCAGCAGACAATAGAGCCAGAATAGTTAGACATCAAGGTGCTTCTATGCCATCGCCCCGCCCACTTTACCTCTACTTCATGGTTCCAGCCGCGGATTTATCCTTCTGAGATTCCCAATCCTTCAGTTCTGACATGCCTTTGATTACACAGTTTTTCTCCTCTACCCTCTTTTTGGGCCTGAAGGTGGAAAGAGTTTCCTGCTGTTGTAGTTCCTGAATGCTTTCAGAATCCCTCGTGGGTTCTTAATCCTCACCTCACTTCTGTGAATAAATAGTTCCTTCAACATTCCAGCTGAGCATGTCTCTATTTCCTTCCAAGACACTGAGTGTGAAAGCACTAAGTTTTTTTTCTCCGAACACTGGGCTGATGAGTTGGGAATATTGACTTTTGGAATGATTCTGAGTTTACGGCTCCTTCAGATTGCTTCCTGGACAGTAAGTGGTCATTTTGTAACAACTTTTAGAATCAACCAGCATCCCATTTCAGAGTAAGGCTTAGGTTGTTGAGCCGGGTTGTCTTGGGCTGGAAGAGAGGCAAGTTTCAGTGAAAAGGATGTGGATTACCAAAAGCGACTCAACCAAATTGCCACTACCTCTGGCTCATTATGAAAGTAGTACTTGCCTAGTAACTCGAGACATAATTATCTGTTCTGCGACAAATTAGGATCTAGCCAACAAATGATAGTGGTCCATTTTAGGAGCTGTTGATGAGTAGGGCTTGTATGTGTGTTTGTTTGTAGGCAGGGCAAATGTTGGGCAGCCCATTGAACACCAGGCTGATGCCGATGTTTTCTAGTGCTTTGCAAAGCAAGCTGTGTCCTTACTATCTGGTCCTGGAGCTTTGTGAACTGTTATACATGACTGGTTTGACATTAAGTAGCCTAGAGAGGTAAGAACAGTGGCATCTATGGTGTTGCTTTTCTGTGAATTTTTAAATTAATTCCAAATAAAAAATGAGGGTGAATGGGGTGAGAGATCTTTGTTCATTTTGTGTTAATGTTTTCAAATGATGTCTTTCCTCTTAATGTAAAGAATCGATAAGAGAAGAGGTTGAGAATTAAGGACCATGCCATTTCACATGTCTGGGGTGAGCTGGTTGTGGTAAAGGGATGCATCTGAGGATTTAGCTCTGGTAACACTTGATGAAAATATCAGTTATCTCTAGGGAAGCTTTAGATAAATAGGGACTTTGAATGAAATCTAGATAAAGATCCACTGAGAAACTTTGAATCATTTATTTATGTTTTTACTTCTTAGAAAATAATATCTGAAATTCACAACCACTCAATATTTATCAAAAGTTTATGGAGTGTTGCTTGAAGGATACAGTCCAACTACTTTTCTAGATCCTACAAAATGAATTCATGAGTTGTCAGACAAGAGAGACCTGCTTGCTTGTACTGCATCATTTTAGCACCCCTCTCTTCCCAAGTGCTTTTACTCAGCTGGGTTTTGCTGTGTTTGCACTGCGGTTTTTATTGACCTGCCTTGAAGGACTTTGTTAGAAACAGCCCTGAGCATCTTAGTTTTGTATTTACTGCAGGATTGTTGTTGAGAATACTGTTATTTACATTTCACACAATCTTCTACATAAGGACTCATGGCAAGAATATCTCTCAGGGCTTAGTTTTAGTAATAGTTATTTTTTTTAAGCAACCAGTTTTTTTTTTTAATTGAGTTGTATTTGACGTGTGATATTATATAAGTTTAAGGTGTACAATGTATTGAGTTATACTTTTATATTGCAATATAATTGCCATAGTAGTTTTGCTAACACCTCTATCATGTCACATAATTATGTGACACAACCAGTTTCTTTTTATTTTATGTGGTCACATACTTCATACTGGGGGTTACATAACATACTTTTTCTCCTTGTTGTTTTGGCTGCTAGAAAGCTCAGAGCCTGATTCTGGTCTCTAAGCAAGACAGTTTCTATTCTAACTTAACATCTTGGTGGTATTTCTTTTCTTGACTTTATTTTTCTTTTTTCTGGATTACTGAACTCAAGATTTTTTCTTTTTTATTCTATTGCATGTATTTTTAAAAGCTACCTCAAAGTATTGGTGAACATAGTAAGGGTGTAAATAAACAAACTAAACAAGCCAGCAAGGAGTATTTTTTAATATATATTTTTGGTGACAATTTTTTATGCCTACAAGGTCTCAAACAAAAAATGAAAACCAAAAAATAACGCTGGTCAAAATGTAAAATATTAAAGTCATTGATTATTGCATGGTTACATAGCAAAAAATAATGGTTGTTTGACACAATAAAATTGGTCCTCCTTTGCTTAGTTCATTCAAACTGGTTTATGTGATTTGATCTGGACCATATAAGACAGAATGTTCTAAATGTCTGGCAATCTATTCTAATTGAGAAGAATCATTAATGGACATTGGGTTAGTTGTAAGGAGAAGAGTGGCTTTAGAAAAAATTCTGGGGGCTAATGCAAGATGTGGGTTGACCAGAGATCTTCATTTTTGTTAACATGGTAGTAGAGTTATTAAAACATTAACCAAGTTACATATACAGTTATCTTTTTTACATTTGAAACAGTCATTCAACACAGAAATGTGCTTTATGTACTATATTAATCCTAACATAATATTTTGAATCAGTGGAAGGTAAGATACTCAGAACATTTATACTTACTTAATTGGAATTCAGATTTCCAACCTGTAGATTTTTAAGGTTTTCAATGTTTGAATTCTCAAAAATTTAAGATGAGGCAAGTCATGAATGATTAGCTGATAAATGGCTAAATAGTTTTATCAAGTTTTGCAGAATTAATGAGTTCAACATCCAACTGGAGATTAAATTTAGAAAGCCAATGAGAGATGAAAAATTCTGAATCATTCATTTAATTGTGTAATTTATTTGTTTCTCACTTTCATGTGAAATATTCAAGTTTTCAGATTTTAAATTCTAATAGAGTGCCACAAAATGTACACTCACAAGGCTAAAGACAAACAGTTAAGCCTTCAAGGCAAAAAAATGGACTTCAATTCCCTGAGTTTAATAAAGCAGCACTTACATACTTATGGTGTCTTCACATTTCACATGCATAAGGGAAAGGTTAGCAGCAGTTCTTTCACTTCATTTTCCCTCCATGGACCATTTTCATTATTTGTTCTTACAAACATCTGCTCTACTTGGGGCTATGAGACATGACTAGGATACCAAAAATAATGATGCTTTCATCCTGTCTAGATGCAAAATGGTTGCACAAATAATTAGACAAGAATATCAAACCCCAAAAACATGAAATTCACATGACACAGTAATAGAAAGACTATGTTGCAGCCTGCATTATGATAAAATTTTGTGTACCTTTACTCGTTTATTTTTTTGGTTAGGACTGGAAAAAGCTTTAATTATGAGTCATTGCCTAAGTTGTAGTTCCAAAATACAGTGAACATTTTGATTTCCAGCAAATATGTTTTGTAAAAAGTTAATATACATGGCATCTAGTATTGAGAAACAGGAATAAAGAAACCTCCTACTTGAATTGTTGCTATGGCTTAAGTTACCTTCTATTTTGCTTCAATGGTGGGGATGGGATAGGGTGGGGCTTAGGGTCTGTGGCATGAGTGACAGCTTAGCAGAGAGATCCTGCACCTGATTCCTGGTCTCCCTGACACCAAACACCCCAGATCTGAAAATGTCTGGAAGATAAAACTAACGAAGTGGGGAGGTAGGGAGGTGTGTGTGTACACTTAGAAATTTTGGCCACATTAGTGGCTCTTAACTATGGCTCTACTTGAGTATTATATGTCAAGCTGTTTTTAACCTTACTATTTTTTTAATGGATTAATGTCTGCCTTGGTAATATCCTTGAAGTTCAAGCTTTAGTAGGTTTGGAGAGGGGTGTGGGTATTTGTATTCTTATGAAGTTCCTTAAAACCTACTATGTGCATCTGAAGCTGAGAACCTCTTGGCTTACATTTAACTGACATGAGAGTTTAGTCTGTGATATGACTTTCTCCCTTTCTGACTTAATCCTCACATATATGGAACTGAGTGTTTAGCTCAGGACTCAAATCACATCAGGTCTTAATTCACTACTTAGAATTATAATATTTACCACTAGGAGAAAAGAAATAAAAAGCCACAGATTCCTGGTTCCTTAGTCTCAGTAATTTGAATATCCTTTGAGCAGAACCTCTAACTTGCAATGCCTGATAATAGTGTAGGTGGTGTTGGTATATGTTGTTGATTGAGAAGGGGATAAGAGGTTTCAGGTGCCAATATTCAGTGTTAAAAAACTAAGGAGCCCCATACATGTGCGTCTCCAGCTCAAACCGCCTGTCAATCCCTCTCATTCCAGCCAGGAGAAGGTTAAATTTGGCATCACAGGGGTCCTCCAGAGCATCTGGTCATTCCTGATGTTGAGGTACATATTCTTGATGGTTCAAAGTTACTTCTAAGTATGCCTCTCTGTGTGGGAGACAATTATAAGAGTAGAAGCTTAGCAGAGCAAAGATGGGAATTAAACTGGCCATTACAATTGGGGGTTTTCCTGATTGGAAGGTTTCTTTTGGTTGAAATATGGTGAACTATATTATTGCAAAAGTGAATCTGTGCACATGAAAATATGCTCAACATCATTAATCATCAGAGAAATGTGTGAGATATTACCTCACACCTGTCAGAATTGCTGTAATCAAAGAGACCACAAATAACATATGTTGACGAGGATGTGGAGAAAGGGAATTGTAATACAATGTTGGTGGGAATGTAAATTGGTGCAGCCACTGTGCAAAACAGTATGGAGGTTTCTCAAAAAGTTAAAAATAGAACTACCATATGACCCAGCAAAAATTTCACTCCTGGTATTATATCCAAAAAATAATGAAAACACTAATTCAAAAAGATACATGCGAAGAGACCTTCAAGACGGCAGAGAAGTAAGACATGGAGATCACCTTCTTCCCCACAGATACATCAAAAATACATCTACATGTGGAACAACTCCTACAGAACACCTACTGAATGCTGGCAGAAGACCCCAGACTTCCAAAAAGGCAAGAAAGTCCCCACATACCTAGGTAGAGCAAAACAAAAAAGAAAAACAGAGACAAAAGAATAGGGATGGGACCTGCACCTCTGGGAGAGAGCTGTGAAGGAGGAAAAGTTTCCACACACTAGAAAGCCCCTTCACTGTCAGAGACGGGGGCTGGGTGGGGGGTGGGGCAGAGGAAGCTTCAGAGCCATAGAGGAGAGCACAGCAACAGGGGTGCAGAGGGCAAAGCAGAGATATTCCCGAAAAGAGGATGGGTGCTGACCAGCACTCACCAGCCTGACATGCCTGTCTGCTCACCCACTGGGGCGGGTGGGGGCTGGGAGCTGAGGCTGAGGCTTCAGAGGTCAAACCCCAGAGAAAAGACTGGGGTTGGCTGCGTGAAGACAACCTGAAGGGGGCCAGTGTCCCACAGCTAGCCGGGAGGAAGTCAGGGAAAAATTCTGGACCTGCCTAAGAGGCAAGGGACCATTGTTTTGGGGTGTGTGAGAAGAGGGGATTCCTGCTCCATGTGCCCACAGAAGGCAGAGCACCACCTAAGTGAACTCCAGAGACAGGCGTGAGCAGTGGCTGTCAGCTTGGACCCCAGAGACGGGCATGGACCGCTAATGCTGCTGCCACTGCCATCAAGAATCCTGTGTGCAAGCACAGGTCACTACCCACACCCCCCTGGGACCCTGTGCAGCCCGCCACTGCCAGGGTCTCGTGATCCAGGGACAACTTCCCTGGGAGAACACATGGCATACCTCAGGCTGTTGCAATGTCATGCTGGCCTCTGCCACTGCAGGCTAGCCTCACATTCCAATTATGACTGCTGTACCCCTCCCTCTCCCTGGCCTGAGTGAGCAAGAGCCCCCTAATCAGCTGCTGCTTTAACCCCTCCTGTGTGGGTGGGAACAGACGCCTGAGGGTGGCCTACACACAGAGGCAGAGCCAAAACCAAAGCTGAACCTCAGGAGCTGTGTGAACAAAGAAAAGAAAGGGAAATTTTTCCATGAAGCCTCAGGAGCAGCAGATTAAATCCCCACAATCAACTTGATAACCCTGCATCTGTGGAATACCTGAATAGACAACAAATGCTGACAATATTGAGGCAGTGGATTATGGAAGCAACTGTAGATTTGGGATTTGCTTTCTGCATCTGATTTTTTTCTGATTTTAAGTTTATCTTAGTTTAGTTTTTAGTGATTGTTATCATTAGTGGATTTGTTTATTGGTTTGGTTGCTCTCTTCCTTTCTTTTTTTATTTTTCTAAATTTTAATTAATTTCCTTTTTTCTCTTTTTATGAGTGTGTATGTGTATGTGTATGTTTCTTTGTGTGATGTTGTCTGTTTAGGTTTGCTTTTACCATTTGTCCTAGGGTTCCGTCTGGTGTTTCTTTTTTTGTTGTTTTTTGTTTTGTTTGTTTTTTGGGTTTTTTTTGTTTGTTTGTTTTTTGTTGTTTGTTTTTTTCTTTTTATGACTGTGTGTGTATGTTTCTTTGTGTGATTTTGTCTGTTTAGTTTTGCTTTTACCATTTGGTTTAGGGTTTTATGTGTTCATTTTTTCCCCTTCTTTTCTTCCTTTTCTTCCAAGCCATGTGGCTGGCAGGGTTTTGGTGCTGCAGCCGAGTGTTGTGCCTGAGCCTCCGAGGTGCGAGAACCAAGTCCAGGATGTTGGACCACCAGAGACCTCTTTGTCCTACATAATATCAATTGGCGAGAGCTCGCCCAGAGATCTCAACATTAAGACCCAGCTCCCTGCAATGGCCAGCAAGCTCCAGCGCTGGATGCCCCATGCCAAAAAACTAGCAAGACAGGAACACAACCCCACCCATTAGCAGAGAGGCTGCCTAAAGTCATACTAAGTTCACACAGACCCCAAAATGCACCACCGGACATGGCCCTGTGTACCAGAAAGAAAAGATCCTGTCCCATCCACAAGAACACAGGCACCAATCCCCTCTACCAGGAAGCCTACACAAGCCACTGAACCAACCTCACCCACTGGGGGTAGACACCAAAAATAATGGGAACTACGAACCTGCAGCCTGTGAAAATGAGACCCCAAACACAGTAAGTTAAACAAAATGAGAAGACAGAGAAATATGCAGCAGAAGAAGGAGCAAGGTAAAAACCCACCAGACCAAACAAATGAAGAGAGAATAGGCAGACTATCTGAAAAAGAATTCAGAGTAATGATAGGAATAATCATCCAAAATCACGGAAATAGAATGGAGAAAATACAGGAAGTGGTTAACAAGGACCTAGAAGAACTAAAGAGCAAACAAACAATGGAAAGCAACACAATAAATGAAACAAAAAAAAATTCTCTAGAAGGAATCAATAGCAGAATAACTGAGGCAGAAAACAGATAAGTGACCTGGAAGACAAAATAGTGGAAATAACTGCTGCAGAGCAGAAAAAAGAAAAAAGAATGAAAAGAATTGAGGATAGTCTCAGAGACCTCTGGGACATTAAACACACCAGCATTCGAATTATAGGGGTCCTAGAAGAAGAAGAGAAAAAGAAAGGGTCTGAGAAAATATTTGAAGAGATTATGGTTGAAAACATCCCTAACATAGGAAAGGAAATAGTCAATCAAGTCCAGGAAACACAGAGAGTCCCAAACAGGATAAATCCAAAGAGAAACACGCCAAGACACATATTAATCAAACTATCAAAAATTAAACACAAAGAAAAAATATTAAAAGCAGCAAGGGAAAAGCAACAAATAACATACAAGAGAATCCCCATAAAGTTAACAGCTGATCTTTCAGAAGAAACTCTGCAAGACAGAAGGGAGTGGCAGGACATATTTAAACTGATGAAAGGGAAAAACCTACAACCAAGATTACTCCGCTCAGCAAGGATATCATTCAGATTCGATGGAGAAATTAAAACCTTTATAGACAAGCAAAAGTTAAGAGAATTCAGCACCACCAAACCAGCTTTACAGAAAATGCTAAAGGAACTTCACTAGGCAGGAAACACAAGAGAAGGAAAAGACCTACAATAACAAAACCAAAACAATTAAGAAAATGGTAATAGGAATGTACATATTGATAATTACCTTAGATGTAAATGGATTCAATGCTCCAACCAAAAGACATAGACTGGCTGAATGGATACAAAAACAAGACCCACATATATGCTGTCTACAAGAGACCCACTTCAGACCTATGGACACATACAGACTAAAAATGAGGGAATGGAAAAAGATATTCCATGCAAATAGAAATCAAAAGAAAGCTGAAGTAGCAATTCTCATATCAGACAAAATAGACTTTAAAATAATGACTATTACAAGAGACAAAGAAGGACACTACATAATGATCAATGGATCAATCCAAGAAGAAGATATAACAATTGTAAATATTTATGCACCAAATATAGGAGCACCTCAATACATAAGGCAAATGCTAACAGCCATAAAAAGGGAAATCGACAGTAACACAATAATAGTCGGGAACTTTAACAACCCACTTTCACCAATGGACAGATCATCCAAAATGAAAATAAAAACGGAAACACAAGCTTTAAATTATACATTAGACAAGACGGACTTGATTGATATTTATAAGACATTCCATCCAGAAACAACAGAATACTCTTTCTTCTCAAGTGCTCATGGAACATGCTCCAGGATAGATCATATCTTGGGTCACAAAACAAGCCTTGGTAAATTTAAGAAAATTGAAATCCTATCAAGTATCTTTTCTGACCACAATGCTACAAGACTAGACATCAATTACAGGAAAAGATCTGTAAAAAATACAAACACATGGAGGCTAAACAATACACTACTCAATAAAGAAGTGATCACTGAAGAAATCAAAGAGGAAATTAAAAAATACCTAGAAACAAATGACAATGGAGACACTACGACCCAAAACCTATGGGACGCAGAAAAAGCAGTTCTAAGGGGGAAGTTTATAGCAATACAATCCCACCTTAAGAAACAGGAAACATTTCGAGTAAACAACCTGACCCTGCACCTAAAGCAATTAGAGAAAGAAGAACAAAAAACCCCCAAAGCTAGCAGAAGGAAAGAAATCATAAAGATCAGATCAGAAATAAATGAAAAAGAAATGAAGGAAACGATAGCAAAGATCAATAAAACTAAAAGCTGGTTCTTTGAGAAGATAAACAAAATTTACAAACCATTAGCCAGACTCATCAAGAAAAAAAGGGAGAAGACTCAAATCAATAGAATGAGAAATGAAAAAGGAGAAGTAACAACTGACACTGCAGAAATACAAAAGATCATGAGAGATTACTACAGGCAACTCTATGCCAATAAAATGGACAACCTGGAAGAAATGGACAAATTCTTAGAAATGCACAACCTGCCAAGACTGAATCAGGAAGAAATAGAAAATATGAATAGACCAATCACAAGCACTGAAATTGAAACTGTGATAAAAAATCTTCCAACAAACAAAAGCCCAGGACCAGATGGCTTCACAGGCGAATTCTATCAAACATTTAGAGAAGAGCTAACACCCATTCTTCTCAAACTCTTCCAAACAATTTCAGAGGAAGGAACACTCCCAAACTCATTCTACGAGGCCACCATCACCTTGATACCAAAACCAGGCAAGGATGTCACAAAGAAAGAAAACTACAGGCCAATATCACTGATGAACATAGATGCAAAAATCCTCAACAAAATACTAGCAAACAGAATCCAACAGCACATTAAAAGGATCATACACCATGACCAAGTGGGATTTATTCCAGGAATGCAAGGATTCTTCAATATACGCAAATCAATCAATGTGATACACCATATTAACAAGTTGAAGGAGAAAAACCATATGATCATCTCAATAGATGCAGAGAAAACATTTGACAAAATTCAACACCCATTTATGGTAAAAACCCTGCAGAAAGTAGGCATAGAGGGAACTTTCCTCAACATAATAAAGGCCATATATGACAAACCCACAGCCACCATCATCCTCAATGGTGAAAAACTGAAACCATTTCCACTAAGATCAGGAACAAGACAAGGCTGCCCACTCTCACCACTCTTATTCAACTTAGTTTTGGAAGTTTTAGCCACAGCAATCAGAGAAGAAAAGGAAATAAAAGGAATGCAAATTGGAAAAGAAGAAGTAAAGCTGTCACTGTTTGCAGATGACATGATACTATACATAGAGAATCCTAAAGATGCTACCAGAAAACTACTAGAGCTCATCAATGAACTTGGTAAAGTAGCAGGATACAAAATTAATGCACAGAAATCTCTGGCATTCCTGTACATTAATGATGAAAAATCTGAAACTGAAATCAAGAAAACACTCCCATTTACCACTGCAACAAAAAGAATAAAATATCTAGGAATAAACCTACCTAAGGAGACAAAAGACCTGTATGCAGAAAATTATAAGACACTGATGAAAGAAATTAAAGATGATACAAATAGATGGAGAGATATACCATGTTCCTGGATTGGAAGAATCAATATTGTGAAAATGACTCTACTACCCAAAGCAATCTACAGATTCAATGCAATCCCTATCAAACTACCACTGGCATTTTTCACAGAACTAGAACAAAAAATTTCAAAATTTGTTTGGAAAAACAAAAGACCCCGAATAGCCAAAGCAATCTTGAGAACAAAAAACGGAGCTGGAGGAATCAGGCTCCTTGACTTCAGACTATACTACAAAGCTACAGTAATCAAGACAGTGTGGTACTGGCATAAAAACAGAAAGATAGATCAATGGAAGAGGATAGAAAGCCCAGAGATTAACCCACGCACATATGGTCAACTTATTTTTGATAAAGGAGGTAGGAATGTACAGTGGAGAAAGGACAGCCTCTTCAATAAGTGGTGCTGGGAAAACTGGACAGGGACATGTAAAAGTATGAGATTAGATCATACCCTAACACCATACACAAAAATAAGCTCAAAATGGATTAAAGACCTAAATGTAAGGCCAGAAACTATCAAACTCTTAGAGGAAAACATAGGCAGAACACTCTATGACATAAATCACAGCAAGATCCTTTTTGACCCACCTCCTAGAGAAATGGAAATAAAAACAAAGATAAACAAATGGGACCTAATGAAACTTCAAAGCTTTTGCACAGCAAAGGAAACCATAAAGACCAAAAGACAACCCTCAGAATGGGAGAAAATATTTGCAAATGAAGCAACTGACAAAGGATTAATCTCCAAAATTTATAAACAGCTCATGCAGCTCAATAACAAAAAAACACACAACCCAATCCAAAAATGGGCAGAAGACTTAAATAGGCATTTCTCCAAAGAAGATATACAGACTGCCAACAAACACATGAAAGAATGCTCAACATCATTAATCATTAGAGAAATGCAAATCAAAACTACAATGAGATATCATCTCACACCAGTCAGAATGACCATCATCATGAAATCTAGAAACAATAAATGCTGGAGAGGGTGTGGAGAAAAGGGAACACTCTTGCACTGCTGGTGGGAATGTGAATTGGTACAGCCACTATGGAGAACAGTATGGAGGTTCCTTAAAAAACTACAAATAGAACTACCATATGATCCAGCAATCCCACTACTAGGCATATACCCTGTGAAAACCATAATTCAAAAAGAGACATGTACCAAAATGTTCATTGCAGCTCTATTTACAATAGCCTGGAGCTGGAAACAACCTAATTGTCCATCATCGGATGAATGGATAAAGAAGATGTGGCACATATATACAATGGAATATTACTCAGCCATAAAAAGAAACGAAACTGAGCTATTTGTAATGAGGTGGATAGACCTAGAGTCTGTCATACAGAGTGAAGTAAGTCAGAAAGAGAAAGACAAATACTGTATGCTAACACATATATATTGAATTTAAGGAAAAAAATGTCATGAAGAACCTAGGGGTAAAACGGGAATAAAGACACAGACCTACTAGAGAATGGACTTGAGTATATGGGGAGGGGGAAGGGTAAGCTGTGACAACGCGAAAGAGAGGCATGGACATATATACACTACCAAACATAAGGTAGATAGATAGTGGGAAGCAGCCACAGAACACAGGGAGATCAGCTGGGTGCTTTGTGACTGCCTGGAGGGGTGGGATGGGGAGGGTGGGAGGGAGGGAGATGCATGAGGGAAGGGATGTGGGAACAGATGTATATGTATGACTGATTCACTTTGTTATAAAGCAGAAACTAATAAAAAAAATCAAAAAAAAAAAAAAAAAGGAAAGCCACTCCTGAACACACTACTCATTAAAATATTCAAATTGGAGAACACAAAACACAGAGAGAATGCTACAATTTTCCAGAAGGACAGTGTAGCCCACCTTCAAAAAGCAAGAATTAGGTTTCCATCTGACTACTCAACAGTGACCACAAGACACCTTAGAGTAATAAACTTAAAACGATGAAGTAAAGCAACTGTGAATCTAGAATTTTATATCCAGCAAAAATATTATTCAAATATAATGGCACAATAAATATATTCACAGGTATACAATACCTCAGAATATCTACAATACAAAACAACTTCTCTGGAAACATACTTGGAGGAAGTAGTCTAACAATGAGGATTTAGAAGGATCTAGGAGTTACCTGAACATTTATCTTGGTATATTTGACTGTCTAATTAAGCAAGGAAGCCCCTTATTCCAAGTCTCAGCAATTCCACTTCTAGGTATTTGTTCAAGACAAATGAAAACAAATTTCACACAAGGACGTGTGCTAAAATGTTCATAGAAGCTTTATTCGTACTGACCAAAAATATAAGTCAGATATCCATCAACAGGTGAATGAATAAATTATTCATCTTGTATTCACAGAGTGGAATTCTACTCAAATTAAAAGGAACAAATTACTGATACATTTGGCAACATGGATGAGTCTCAAAAAGATTTTGCTAAGCCAAAGAAGCCAGGCACAAAGTCATGTATACTGTATGATTCCATTTATATAATATTCTAGAAAGGGGAAATCTAATCTATAATGATACGAAGTAGATCAGCAATTGTCTGGGGTTGAGTGTATGTGGGTAAAAACAGAGTACAGTTTTCCCCCTGAATGTCCTGTATTTATAAATCTTGGATTCAAAGAATAAATGGAAAACACAGAGAAAACAGCCCTTACTAATATGGAAATATTTTTCAAAATGTTCAAGAGTTTTGAAGGTCATACTGGTAAGGCTTTTGGATGGTAGTTGCATTTCCATTTGTTAGAAGTAGTATTAAGCTCATGCTATAAAATAGAGTTTGTCCTAGATGGTGATTTCAAAAAGCTAGGTGGGCATGCCATTAAAGGCCTGTCCTTCAGTTTTCTGGGTGTTGATCTCCCACTGGTTCCTCTATAACCTGATTCTTCCATTTGCAATAGTAAGGATCAAATTACTCCATATTATACCCTTCTGTGCTTACAGAGTCATTCAGAAAAAGACCTCAGTGAACTGGAAGCTCAAGAAAAAATGCCAACAGAGGAGACCGAAAAACAAAACAAACCATCAGTTCCCAGGGAAAGCAGAAGATCCAACTGAAAAGAACCTTTTATTCAATCTTGTCTCACTTGAGTAGATAATGCTCCCAAAGGGAAATCAGCTAAAAGACAAGGAATTCTAATATGTTTCAATATCTGGGTATACTGTTCAAGTCAGGGGTGAAAAATGTGAAATCCAAGTACAACAAATGTAAATGTTAACGTCATTAATAATTAAGATTTTTTAAAAGATTAGTAATTATAAGAGTCTCTTTGGGTCCTTCATGAAGCAGATGCATAAACAATATTAGACATGCAGATTTATTGGGGGAAACAAGCCTGAAGGATAGAGAGGAGGGGAAGCAGGAGGAGGCATTGTAGAGTCTTCAGACCACAATATAGGTCTGACACTTGTGAAAGGAGAGAGGGAAGGAAGAGGATTGGGTAGGTAGGTCTTTAGTCTACTGTATAGCTCTGAGAAACTTATGGCCAATAGAGTCCCTGAGCATAGATTGCCTGTTAGCAGAATCTTGTGTTGGTCAGAAATGATCTGGCTCTAGTACCCTGCTGTGCTTAGTTATTGGCTGGGAGGAGCCTGTAGGGAGCATGACCTTAGCATGTATGCTACAATGCATCCAAAGATGCATTGTACTCTTAGTTAAAATCAAAGTCTGTAAAACTCTTGCTAAGTCATATAGTGTGAATAGAGAGGCAAAAAAAATTTTTTAAGAGAGAATTAAAGAAAATTGTATACTATAGGTTAACATCATTGGAAATTTCATCAGGAAACAGGAGTGTGACCTCAATTATGGACTACTATTGATAGAAAACTTGTTTTTAATCCAGTAGAAGTGATGGAGATTCACTCAAGATATCTTCACTCTCTTGCTTGGCTCTCTTGTCACCAAAAACATTCATTTTCAGATACCTGGTTAGGCCATGGGTGCAGTCTATGAAAAATGTGGTAACCTTCTTGTCATCAACATGTACAATTACCTAACTAAAAACACGAAAGAAAGTGGGAATATTAATTTTGTGTATATTGGAGAGTTAATATTTATTCATATACATGACCAGTAGTTGATATTATTTCCCAACTATGCTGATTTGTGAGGGAGTAAAAGAAGATAAACTCTTTTCAAATGATCAGGATAAGACTTCCATTTAAATTTCAAGCTTATGAAATTTGTCTTTTTGTTTTCTATTAGTAAAATATCTAGGGTCTCTTTTGCAGTTGACTTTAGGATTCTGCTTGCAGTGAAAAGTGCTCTCTTGTAGTATTTCTGTCTCTTCCAATACCAGTTCATAACTTCATGTAAGAAAGACAGAATCTAGGAGAGGTTTCAATAAATCTGGAACAGCATTAACTCAAGATTACCCATATTTTCTTAATATCACAAGTAAGTCAGTGCTGAGGGAGAAGAGAAATACAATGTAAACCAGTGATTTTGTAGTTTATTATTTTTTAAATATTTGATAGTACTCTAAGAGGGGAAAATATTTTTACCTTGCAGGTGTCCTTCTATTAGGTTGTATATTATTTCAGAAAATGAAACTGAAAATTCTGTTTATGAATAGTGGTTTAATTAGAGTAGTTACAAAAATAAGAACCGAATTGTTAGTAAATGGAAGTTTGGCATCCTATGAAAGCATTCATTTTATATGTGGAACACTTATATATGGAACAACTCTCTAACTATACAATGAAGTATTATTACAATTTGAAATCATTTTTCTTCCTTAGTTAATAATATGGGAATATACTTCTTTGTTCTTTAGTGTACCTAGAAGTTAACATTGATTTGAGCTATATTGCACCTAATTTCTCTTTCATTGAAGGAGGGAAAAACATAGGTGAAATAAATCACAAAATTTGTACTTATAAATATTAACTCCTAGTTTTGGATATGTGTCAATTAATGACTTCTTTTCTGTCACATTCCCTACATGCTAAAAAATCCCAGTATTTTGGTTTTTGTTTTCTTATCAGCTAACAAAGTACTCCTAGATATGGAAAAGGTTGCCTCAGAATTGAAGAGTTTCCCATCACAGAGATATTTAAGGGTAGGGATTCTATAGAGGATTCAAGCAAAAGATGGGTGTTTGATTAAGTGAAACCTGAGCCCCTTCATCTCTGGTTGCCAGTCATTATATAAAACTTACTTATGGTGGTCAGAATACACCTTACTTCTCACTTTTAGCCCTCTCCAGTAAACTGTATTTCCACCTTTCTAAACCTCTCTTTGAATTAAGCCTAACAAGCATTTGTTAAATGTCTGTTATGTGCAAGACTATATATTAGCCATTCTGGAAAATATCAAATTAACTATAATGTATATGTAATGTAAAACTTTGTATATTTTTTAAAGTTTCCATTTTTTAACAATTAAAACTAGAACAAAAGCAATAAGCACTGTATAAAAAAAAGTGAATAAAGTGAATAATAGATAGCTCCTGACCTCAAAGAGCTTACAATTAAAGGGAGATGGATACTTATGAATGATTTCTTAAAGTTCATGAATATTTGGTCATTCCTATCATCCCAACAGTTCTCTAACAATACTGTATATTATACAAAACTTATAATGTATATATTTCATGCATGGTTTAGGAATAATTAATAATTTAAAATAATATATTAAATAGCCAAACTAACCTATTAAAATGACTTTTATCCTTTACATAGAAAAATAAGTTCTTATATTAAAAACAAACATTAATTTTCTACTGTGTACTAAACACTGTAAGAATGAAGGATTTTTTTAAGCACAAGTTTCAAGTTATAGGAAATCAATACACATTCATCCCAATCTCCTGCATTTTCTCTATGGTGCAGCAAATACTTCTGGTTATAATAATGACAATGAATCACTGAAAAAGACTCAGTTACACAGACGGATTAAATATTTACTACTATTTAGGTCTTCGGCCCATTTTTGGATTTGGTTGCTTGTTTTTTTGATATTGAGTTGCATGAGCTGCTTATAAATTGTGGAGATTAATCCTTTGTCAATTGCTACATTGGCAAATATTTTCTCCCATCCTGAGCGTTGCCTTTTTCTCTTGTTTATGGTTTCCTTTGCTGTGCAAAAGCTTTTAAGTTTCATTAGGTCCCATTTGTTTATTTTTGTTTTTATTTCCATTTCTCTAGGAGGTGGGTCAAAAAGGATCTTGCTGTGATTTATGTCATAGAGTGTTCTGCCTATGTTTTCCTCTAAGAGTTTGATAGTGTCTGGCCTTCCATTTAGGTCTTTAATCCATTTTGAGTTTATTTTTGTGTATAGTGTTAGGGAGTGTTCTAATTTCACTCTTCTACATGTAGCTGTCTAGTTTTCCCAGCACCACTTATTGAACAGGCTGCCTTTTCTCCATTGTATACTCTTGCATCCTTTATCAAAAATAAGGTGACCATATGTGCGTGGGTTTATCTCTGGGATTTCTATCCTGTTCCATTGATCTATATTTCTGTTTTTGTGCCAGGACCATACTGTCTTAATTACTGTAGCTTTGTAGTATAGTCTGAAGTCCAGGAGACTGATTCCTCCAGCTCCACTTTTCTTTCTCAAGATTGCTTTGGCTATTTGGGTTCTTTTGTGTTTCCATACAAATTGTGAAATTTTTTCTTCTAGTTCTTTGAAAAATGCCAGTGGTAGTTTGATAGGGATTGCATTGAATCTATAGATTGCTTTAAGTAGTAGAGTCATTTTCACAATGTTGATTCTTCCAATCCAAGAACATGGCATATCTCTCCATCTGTTTTTATCATCTTTAATTTCTTTCATCAGTGTCTTACCATTTTCTGCATACAGATCTCTTGTCTCCTTAGGTAGGTTTATTCCTAAGTATTTTATTCTTTTTGTTGCAATAGTAAATGGGAGTGTTTCCTTAATTTCTCTTTCAGATTTTTCATCAGGAATGCAATAGACATTTCTCCAAAGAAGATATACAGAATGCCAACAAACACATGAAAGGATGCTTAACATCACTAATCATTAGAGAAATGCAAATCAAAACTACAATGAGGTATTACCGCATACCAGTCAGAGTGGCTATCATCAAAAAATCTACAAACAATAAATGCTGGAGAGGGTGTGGAGAAAAGGGAACCCTCTTGCACTGTTGGTGGGAATGTAAATTGATACAGTCACTATGGAGAACAGTATGGAGGTTCCTTAAAAAACTAAAATTAGAACTACCATACAACCCAGCAATCCCACTACTGGGCATATACCCTGAGAAGACCATAATTCAAAAGGACACATGCACTCCAATGTTCATTGCAGCTCTATTTACAATAGTCAGGACATGGAAACAACCTAAGTGTCCATGGACAGATGTATGGATAAAGAAGATGTGGCACATATATACAATGGAATATTACTCAGCCATGAAAAGAAATGAAATTGAGTTATTTGTAGTGAGGTGGATAGATCTAGAGTCTGTCATACAGAGCGAAGTAAGTCGGAAGGAGGAAAACAAATACCATATGCTAACACATATATATGGAATCTAAAAAAAAAAAAAAAAAAGGATCTGATGAACCTAGGGGCAGGATAGGAATAAAGACACAGACATGGAGAAGGGACTTGAGGACATGGGGAGGGGGAAAGGTAAGATGGGATGAAGTGAGAGAGTGGCATGGACATATATGCACTACCAAATGTAAAATAGATAGCTAGTGGGAAGCAGCTACATAGCACAGGGAAATCAGCTCGGTGCTTTGTGACCCCCTAGACGGGTGTGATAGGGGGGGTGGGAGGGAGATACAAGAGGGAGGAGATATGGGGATATATGTATATGTATTGCTGATTCACTTTGTTATAAAGCAGATACTAACACATCATTGTAAAGCAATTATACTCCAATAAAGATGTTAAAAAAAATTTACTGCTAAAGGCATGAAGTTTGACTAAAACAAAATTGAAAGTTGCTCTAAAATAATATGTAAAGTAAAAGGGTTTCATGTTTAAAACTTTGTTTTTACTAAAAGTTCAGTTTGTTGGAACACTTCATCCCCTTACCCTTCTGAAAAATTGTGGTTTCAGTAAATTCTTCATTTTATTTACATTTATCCACCTATATGTGCATCTACATTTAGTGTTAGCAACACTAGGAAATAAAAGGAGTAAAGAAATTCTGGGACTTCACAAGTATGGACTGTGTAATTTTTTTTTGCATTCTTAACCAATAAAACATAAAAATGAGAAGGTCTTTGAACAAAAAAAAGACTGATTTAAATGGCCATAGGCAAGAATCAAATAAAAAGCATGGCTGCCACAACTTTTGTTTAAACTCCTGAGTGCATTGAGATGTTTTAGAACAGAGATTTAGTTAAGGTTCTGGGACCCAGAAATTATTATTATTGAAAGATATTATTATTGAAAGATAAGACAAAATTGTTACAGTAAAAAGCATGAAAGGTACGTCTCTCTCTTGAAAACCTAATTGGTCCTTGTTTCCAGCAATGAATTAGAGAGAGAAAGATGGAACAAGGCATGAGAAAGAGAAAATAGAACTAGCACATTAAGAAGTAGGTATATAAAAGAACTGTAGGTGTGGCTAGTGGCACATGGACATGACTTGAACCAAATTGATTCAAAATGATTAAGTATTTAATGTCAAAAAAGATCACTAATCTGGACTAAAAGCTACCAACCATCTGCAGGTAGGTGAGTCTAAGAAAGCTGTTGTCTCCTGAGGGACACACACAACTGCTCAACTCAGCTCTTAGCAGAATGGGTGGGACTTTGTTCCAACAAAACTTTATTTACAAAAAGATTTGTAAATCTTTTTGGCCAGATATCACTCAAGGGCCAAAGTTTTCCAACTCCTTGTCTAGCTCTTCCATTAGACTATAATGCTATTAACACTGTAAATCATGATTGCCTCATTTATCATGTACTCTCAGAGCCCAACACAGAACCTGGAACAGAGTAGTCATTCAGCACATTCCTGTTGAATTAATGAATGAATGGCAGTATAGCATTCCACTCTCCTTTTTGAAAGGCCAACATTGTTTCAACTTTATACCTAAAAAAATGACATTAACATTTCATCTGGTTCTACTTTAGAAACAAAGTTGTTGGAGGAGGTCATGGAGAGGACATGATTGCCAGTTGAACTGAGAGCTGGATCCAGGCAATCAGAGGCTCCTCAACCCCTTCCCTGTCCTTGGAAAGTACAATATGTCCTGCCCGCCATTCCCCATTCTCATAGTGGGACCTGTTTCAAGGACACAGCCTTCAGGAAGTAAGGTGTTGTTGAGACCATCTGGACTGAATACATGACTGAACCCAGTTAAGGTCTCTGTGTAAGCTTTTAAGATTCTGGTGGGTGGGTGCTGAAATCTACACCTCTTGTGGCTGCCCAAGATGAGCCTTGTATGTCAGTTCCCTCGCTTATTAAACCTGCCACCTGCCATTCTTGAGTGATCTGCTTCTTTCTTTGGTATATCCTTACTCTCTGTGTATGGAGGCCAGTTTCAGATTTCACCTGGGAAACTCCTGGGATTTCAAACCAACAAAAAAGACATAACAACATGAAGAAGAGGACACGGAACTGATTATTAAAAAAGGAGGGGAAGAAAGAGCCCCTGAAACTTCATCAAGATATGATATCAACACTGCCTCTTTTCTACATTAAAAAGAAATTGGTTGGCATTAGTCATTAACAGCTGAATCCTTTCTTCTGAAGAATCGAAGTAGATTCCCTTATGATTGTGTGTTTTTTTTTTATTAGAACGGTTTTTAGCCTTGAGATTTTCCTTTTAGCTATTATATATTCAGTTTTGGACAAACGAAAATCAGTGACTCATTTTGCACCTGGCTGGGGACAGACGGTAGGCCCATCTGGGCAGGGTAGTAGGAGTTGCAGTATGAATGAATTCTCTGAAGAATCAGTGTACAGTAGAATGTGTTTACTAACATCATGTAATCTTCTACATGCTATGGTAAAGATACTTTAAGAACACATGGATCCTATTGGCAATTTTTTATTTCTGATAAGACCTCATTTTAAATACCCAAACACCATGGAAGGGCAAGTAGAGAGCTTGGAAGCAATTGCAAGCTTGTTAAATCTTATAAATTTAAAGCACTGGATCATTAGAAAAAATTACTTGACTTAAAAAACTCAGGAAAGGAAAATAATTTGAAAGTTTAATAACCAAGGTATAGTAAGAAAATATCAACTGCAAGACATTGAGGGAAAAGAAGGATTCACCACAATAATTCCCTAACATTTTGCAATTGCAACACGTTTTTGATTGTCTAAATTAGAAATACTTTCTCTCCATTTTCTTAAAAATGATTTGACCTGCATGTTAATTCTTAACCTAAACGTGGGTAAAAATGATCTCATTCTGATAACTTTGTAAACTCCTGTCTCAGATGAAACTAAGCTGAAGAGTGTCAAATTAGGTGTTGATACCATATTCTGGATAATTTCTTAGATTCATATGTGAGGGAAATGAGTAACAGATGAACTCCCTAACCTCTAAGACAGCGGTCCCCAACCCTTTTGGCACCAGGGACTGGTTTCATGGAAGACAATTTTTCCATGGACAGGGTGAGTGGGGGATGGTTTCAGGATGATCCAAGCATATTACATTTATTGTGCCCTTTACTTCTATTATTATTACATTGCAATATATAATGAAATAATTATATAACTCACCATAATGCAGAATCAGTGGGAGCTCTGAGCTTGTTTTCCTGCAACCTGATGGTTCCATCTGGGGTGATGGGAGACAGTGACACCGAAGCGTGTTGCTTATGTCCAGTCTCCTCTGTGATCTTGTTTTGGTCGCTGTCACTGAAGAAAACCCTGCTTCACAAAGAGACAGGATGTTGGAAATGGAAGCAGGCTTTTCAGTGTTTTTGTGGCAATCTCAGGATATTTCGCCTTCACTTTAATCCAGAACGTATGGAGATTTGAAGTTGTCTCAAACATACTTTAAGGCCACTGTCATTTGCAATCTCAAGCAGTTGATCCTCTTCCAGCATGGGCAGAGTCAGTTCACCTGGCTTATTCACAAATGGGCCGTGGATCCATTCCTTCCCAGTTCAGGGATCTTTTGTGGTTGGGAAGTAATGCTCAAATTCTTTTCAAAGCTGAGACAGGTGGTCATTCACCAGCTGGGAGAAAGAAGGCCCTGGCTCAGTCTCTTTCAAAATCTCTGCTAATGTTTGAAACATATCAAAAATCCCAATGCTCACTCATCGCCCCCATAATTCCAGTTTGGCTTTGAACGCCATCACTTTATCTGCTGGCTTGCACACAGCTGTCATTCTCCCCTGAAGGGACAGATTGAGTTCATTCAGGAGGTTGAATATGTCACACAAATAAGAAAGTTTGTGACCTATTCTGTGTCACTGAAATGTGCTGCCAGTGGTGACTGTTCTTCTAAAAGAAATCTCTGCAGCGGCTCTCGTAACTCAGAAACTCTGGCCAGTGATCTACCTTTAGAAAGCCATCTCACTTCTGTGTATAAGAGAAGACGTGTGCTCTGCATCCATTTCCTCACAGAGCTGTGCGAACAGACATGAGTTAAGCTCATGTACTTCAATGTGGTTGATAATTTTAATCACATCCTGCAAAACGTTGTTAAGTTCAGGTGACATTTTTCGGGTAGCCAGCATTTCTCTATGGATGACACAGTGCATAGACTCACATTCAGAAGCGACCTCTTTGACCCGAGTAGTGAAACCAGAAAGCCGTCCAGTCACGGCAGCCGCTCCTTCCGTGCATATACCAACACAAAACGACCAATCCAGTTTTCCTGATATGTAATCATTCAAAGACTTGAATAGTTTGCAGCTGTGGTGTTGGTTGGTAACAAAAGTACACATAACATATCCTCATGCACATCCTCCTGAAAAATATATTACACAAAAACAAGCATTGTTGCCTTATTGTCAGCAGCAGTAGACTCGTCAACCTGGATTGCATACCACGGTGACTCATTAATCCTCTCCAACAATTGTGCCTCCATATCCTCTGCTATTTCATCACTTCATCTAGTTATGGTGCTAGCCGAAAGAGGAACACATGCCAGCTTTTGAACTGCAGCGTCTCCTAAAAGTTCACAAAGAATGTCCTTAGCAGCAGCAGGATCAACTCTTCATCAGTAGTAAAGGGCTTCTTAGCGTTAACAGTGCGGTTAGCCAGTAAGAGTGATGCTCTCAGTGCAGACACATCTGGTGAAGTGATGGCCTTCAGTAATTGCTTCTGCTCATGTTCCCATTTTTTTCTTTTGAAAAACTTCAAAGCCTTGCCTTTTAATGCAGGGTGGTTGGTCTCGTGGCAAAAGCAGTTTTGAAGGTTTCATGGCTTCGTTGGATAGCAGGTTGCCACATATTATCCAAAGCGGGCTTGGAGAATATGAATCACCTGTTGCAATGAACGTGTAATTTAAGTAGGACTCTTGGTATTTCCTTTTTTTTAAAAATTAGTTTCTGCTTTATAACAAAGTGAATCAGTCATACATATACATCTGTTCCCACATCCCTTCCCTCATGCATCTCCCTCCCTCCCACCCTCCCCACCCCACCCCTCCAGGCAGTCACAAAGCACCCAGCTGATCTCCCTGTGCTCTGCGGCTGCTTCCCACTATGTATCTACCTTACGTTTGGTAGTGTATATATGTCCATGCCTCTCTTTCGCTTTGTCACAGCTTACCCTTCCCCCTCGCCATATCCTCAAGCCCATTCTCAAGTAGGTCTGTGTCTTTATTCCTGTCTTACCCCTATGTTCTTCATGACATTTTTTTTCTTAAATTCCATATATATGTGTCAGCATACAGTATTTGTCTTTCTCTTTCTGACTTACTTCACTCTGTATGACAGACTCTAGGTCCATCCACCTCATTACAAATAGCTCAGTTTCGTTTCTTTTTATGGCTGAGTAATATTCCATTGTATATATGTGCCACATCTTCTTTATCCATTCATCCGATGATGGACACTTAGGTTGTTTCCAGCTCTGGGCTATTGTAAATAGGGCTGCTATGAACATTTTGGTACATGTCTCTTTTTGAATTATGGTTTTCTCAGGGTATATGCCCAGTAGTGGGATTGCTGGGTCATATGGTAGTTCTATTTGTAGTTTTTTAATGAACCTCCATACCGTTCTCCATAGTGGCTGCACCAATTCACATTCCCACGAGCAGTGCAAGAGGGTTCCCTTTTTTCCACACCCTCTCCAGCATTTATTGTTTCTAGGTTTTTTGATGATGGCCATTCTGACTGGTGTGAGATGATATCTCATTGTAGTTTTGATTTGCATTTCTCTAATGAGTAAAGATGTTGAGCATCCTTTCATGTGTTTGTTGGCAGTCTGTATATCTTCTGTGGAGAAATGTCTATTTAGGTCTTCTGCCCATTTTTGGATTGGGTTGTTTGTTTTTTTGTTATTGAGCTGCATGAGCTGCTTATAAATTTTGTAGATTAATCCTTGGTCAGTTGCTTCATTTGCAAATATTTTCTCCCATTCTGAGGGTTGTCTTTTGGTCTTGTTTATGGTTTCCTTTGCTGTGCAAAAGCTTTTAAGTTTCATTAGGTCCCATGTGTTTATTTTTGTCTTTATTTCCATTTCTCTAGGAGATGGGTCAAAAAGGATCTTGCTGTGATTTATGTCATAGAGTGTTCTGCCTATGTTTTCCTCTAAGAATTTGATAGTTTCTGGCCTTACATTTAGGTCTTTAATCCATTTTGAGCTTATTTTTGTGTATGGTGTTAGGGTATGATCTAATCTCATACTTTTACATGTCCCTGTCCAGTTTTCCCAGCACCACTTATTGAAGAGACTGTCTTTCTCCACTGTACATTCCTGGCTCCTTTATCAAAGATAAGGTGACCATATGTCCATGGGTTTATCTCTGGGCTTTCTATCCTGTTCCATTGATCTATATTTCTGGTTTTGTGCCAGTACCATACTGTCTTGATTACTGTAGCTTTGTAGTATAGTCTGAAGTCAGGGAGCCTGATTCCTCCAGCTCCATTTTTCGTTCTCAAGATTGCTTTGGCTATTCGGGGTCTTTTGTGTTTCCATACAAATTGTGAATTTTTTTGTTCTAGTTCTGTGAAAAATGCCAGTGGTAGTTTGATAGGGATTGCATTGAATCTGTAGATTGCTTTGGGTAGTAGAGTCATTTTCACAATATTGATTCTTCCAATCCAAGAACATGGTACATCTCTCCATCTATTTGTATCATCTTTAATTTCTTTCATCAGTATCTTATAATTTTCTGCATACAGGTTTTTGTCTCCTTAGGTAGGTTTATTCCTAGCTATTTTATTCTTTTTGTTGCAATGGTAAATGGGAGTGTTTCCTTGATTTCACTTTCAGATTTTTCATCATTAGTATATAGGAATGCCACAGATTTCTGTGCATTAATTTTGTATCCTGCAACTTGACCAAATTCATTGATTAGCTCTAGTAGTTTTCTGGTAGCATCTTTAGGATTCTCTATGTATAGTATCATGTCATCTGCAAACAGTGACAGCTTTACTTCTTCTTTTCCGATTTGGATTCCTTTTATTTCCTTTTCTTCTCTGATTGCTGTGGCTAAAACTTCCAAAACTATGTTGAATAAGAGTGGTGAGAGTGGACAACCTTGTCTTGTTCCTGATCTCAGTGGAAATGGTTTCAGTTTTTCACCATTGAGGATGATGCTGGCTGTGGGTTTGTCATATATGGCCTTTATTATGTTGAGGAAAGTTCCCTCTATGCCTACTTTCTGCAGGGTTTTTATCATAAATGGGTGTTGAATTTTGTCGAAAGCTTTCTCTGCATCTATTGAGATGATCATATGGTTTTTCTCCTTCAATTTGTTAATATGGTGTATCACGTTGATTGATTTGAAGAATCCTTGCATTCCTGGAATAAACCCCACTTGATCATGGTGTATGATCCTTTTAATGTGCTGTTGGATTCTGTTTGCTAGTATTTTGGTGAGGATTTTTGAATCTATGTCCATCAGTGATATCGGCCTGTAGTTTTCTTTCTTTGTGACATCCTTGGCTGGTTTTGGTATCAGGGTGATGGTGGCCTCGTAGAATGAGTTTGGGAGTGTTCCTCCCTCTTCTATATTTTGGAAGAGTTTGAGAAGGATAGGTGTTAGCTCTTCTCTAAATGCTTGATAGAATTCGCCTGTGAAGCCATCTGGTCCTGGGCTTTTGTTTGTTGGAAGATTTTTTATCACAGTTTCAATTTCAGTGCTTGTGATTGGTCTGTTCATATTTTCTATTTCTTCCTGATTCAGTCTTGGCAGGTTGTGCATTTCTAAGAATTTGTCCATTTCTTCCAGGTTGTCCATTTTATTGGCATAGAGTTGCTTGTAATAATCTCTCATGATCTTCTGTATTTCTGTAGTGTCAGTTGTTACTTCTCCTTTTTCATTTCTAATTCTATTGATTTGAGTCTTCTCCCTTTTTTTCTTGATGAGTCTGGCTAATGGTTTATCAATTTTGTTTATCTTCTCAAAGAACCAGCTTTTAGTTTTATTGATCTTTGCTATCGTTTCCTTCATTTCTTTTTCATTTATTTCTGATCTGATTTTTATGATTTCTTTCCTTCCGCTAACTTTGGGATGTTTTTGTTCTTCTTTCTCTAATTGCTTTAGGTGCAAGGTTAGGTTGTTTATTCGAGATGTTTCCTGTTTCTTAAGGTGGGATTGTATTGCTATAAACTTCCCTCTTAGAACTGCTTTTGCTTCATCCCATAGGTTTTGGGCCGTCGTGTCTCCATTTTCATTTGTTTCTAGGTATTTTTTAATTTCCTCCTTGATTTCTTCAGTGATCACTTCGTTATTAAGTAGTGTATTGTTTAGCCTCCATGTGTTTGTATTTTTTACAGCTCTTTTCCTGTAATTGATATCTAGTCTCATAGCATTGTGGTCAGAAAAGATACTTGATACAATTTCAATTTTCTTAAATTTACCAAGGCTTGATTTGTGACCCAAGATATGATCTATCCTGGAGAATGTTCCATGAGCACTTGAGAAAAATGTGTATTCTGTTGTTTTTGGATGGAATGTCCTATAAATATAAATTAAGTCCATCTTGTTTAACGTATCATTTCAAGCTTGTGTTTCCTTATTTATTTTCATTTTGGATGATCTGTCCACTGGTGAAAGTGGGGTGTTAAAGTCCCCTACTATGATTGTGTTACTGTCGATTTCTCCTTTTATGGCTGTTAGTATTTGCCTTATGTATTGAGGTGCTCCTACGTTTGGTGCATAAATATTTACAATTGTTATATCTTCTTCTTGGATCGATCCCTAGATCATTATGTAGTGTCCTTCTTTGTCTCTTCTAGTAGTCTTTATTTTAAAGTCTATTTTGTCTGATATGAGAATTGCTACTCCAGCTTTCTTTTGATTTCCATTTGCATGGAATATCTTTTTCCATCCCCTTACTTTCAGTCTGTATGTGTCTCTAGGTCTGAAGTGGGTCTCTTGTAGACAGCATATATATGGGTCTTGTTTTTGTATCCATTCAGCCACTCTGTGTCTTTTGGTGGGAGCATTTAGTCCATTTACATTTAAGGTAATTATCGATATGTATGTTCCTATTCCCATTTTCTTAATTGTATTGGGTTCGTTACTGTAGGTCTTTTCCTTCTGTTGTGTTTCTTGCCTAGAGAAGTTCCTTTAGCATTTGTTGTAAAGCTGGTTTGGTGGTGCTGAACTCTCTCAGCTTTTGCTTGTCTGTAAACGTTTTAATTTCTCCATCAAATCTGAATGAGATCCTTGCTGGGTATAGTAATCTTGGTTGCAGGTTTCTCTCCTTCATCACTTTAATTATGTCCTGCCACTCCCTTCTGGCTTGTAGAGTTTCTGCTGAGAGATCAGCTGTTATCCTGATGGGGATTCCCTTGTGTGTTATTTGTTGTTTTTGCCTTGCTGCTTTTAATATGATTTCTTTGTGTTTAATTTTTGACAGTTTGATTAATATGTGTCTTGGCGTATTTCTCCTTGGATTTATTCTGTATGGGACTCTCTGTGCCTCCTGGACTTGATTAACTATTTCCTTTCCCATATTAGGGAAGTTTTCAACTATAATCTCTTCAAATATTTTCTCAGTCCCTTTCTTTTTCTCTTCTTCTTCTGGAACCCCTATAATTCGAATGTTGGTGTGTTTAATGTTGTCCCAGAGGTCTCTGAGACTGTCCTCTGTTCTTTTCATTCTTTTTTCTTTATTTTGCTCTGCAGCAGTTATTTCCACTATTTTATCTTCCACCTCACTTATCCATTCTTCTGCCTCAGTTATTGTGCTATTGATCCCATCTAGAGTATTTTTTTTTTCATTTATTGTGTTTTTAATCGATGCTTGATTCATCTTTAGTTCTTCTAGGTCCTTGTTAACTGTTTCTTGCATTTTGTCTATTCTATTTCCAAGATTTTGGATCTGGGAAATAGAATCTTGGATCATCTTTACCATCATTATTCTGAATTCTTTTTCAGGTAGACTGCCTATTACCTCTTCATTTGTTAGGTCTGGTGGGTTTTTATCTTGCTCCTTCTCCTGCTGTGTGTTTTTCTGTCTTCTCATTTTGCTTATGTTACTGTGTTTGGCGTCTCCTTTTTGCAGGCTGCAGGTTCGTAGTTCCCGTTGTTTTTGGTGTCTGTCCCCAGTGGCTAAGGTTGTTTTAGTGGGTTGTGTAGGCTTCCTGGTGGAGGGGACTAGTGCCTGTGTTCTGGTGGATGAGGCTGGATCTTGTCTTTCTGGTGGGCAGTTCCATGTCTGGTGGTGTGTTTTGGGGTGTCTGCGGACTTTTTATGATTTTAGGCCACCTCTCTGCTAATGGGTGGCGTTGTGTTCCTGTCTTGCTAGTTGTTTGGCATAGGGTGTCCAGCACTGTAGCTTGTTGGTCGTTGAGTGAAGCTGGGTGCTGGTGTTGAGATGGAGATCTCTGGAAGATTTTCGCCGTTCAATGTTATGTGGAGCTGGGAGGTCTCTTGTGGACCAGTGTCCTGAAGTTGGCTCTCCCACCTCAGAGGCACAGCACTGACTCCTGGCTCCTCAATTTGGGATGATTTGTTGTCTATTCATGTATTCCACAGATGCAGAGTACATCAAGTTGATTGTGGAGCTTTAATCCGCTGCTTCTGAGGCTGCTGGGAGAGGTTTCCCTTTCTCTTCTTTGTTCTCACGGCTCCTGGGTCTCAGCTTTGGATTTGGCCCCGCCTCTGCGTGTAGGTCGCCGGAGGGCGTCTGTTCTTCGCTCAGACAGGACAGGGTTAATGGAGCAGCCTCTTCGGGGACTCTGGCTCACTCAGGCTGGGCGGGAGGGAGGGGCACGGAGTGCGGGGCGAGGCTGCAGCGGCAGAGGTCGGTGTGACGTTGCACTAGCCCGAGGCGCGCCGTGCGTTCTCCCAGGGAAGCCGCCCCTGGATCCCGGGACCCCGGCAGTGGCGGGGTGAACAGGCTCCCGGAAGGGCGGTGTGGACAGTGACTTGCGCTCGCACACAGGCTTCTTGGCGGTGGCAGCAGCAGCCCCAGCGTCCCACGCCCGTCTCTGGGCTCCGCGCTTTCAGCCGCGACTCGCGCCCGTCTGTGGAGCCCCTTTAAGCAGCGCTCTTAATCCCCTCTCCTCGCGCACCAGGAAACCAAGAGGGAAGAAAAAGTCTCTTGCCTCTTCGGCAGCTCAAGAGTTTTCCCGGACTCCCTCCCGGCTAGCTGTGGCGCATTAGCCCCCTTCAGGCTGAGTTCTCGCCGCCAGCCCCAGTCCTCTCCCTGCGCTCTGACCGAAGCCCGAGCCTCAGCTTCCAGCGCCGCCCGCCCTGGCGGGCGAGCAGACAAGCCTCTCGGGCTGGTGAGTGCCGCTCGGCACCGCTCCTCTGTGCGGGAATCTCTCCGCTTTGCCCTACCCAGGTATGTGGGGAGTTTCTTGCCTTTTGGGAGGTCTGGGGTCTTCTGCCAGCGTTCAGTATGTGTTCTGTAGGAGTTGTTCCACGTGTAGCTGTATTTCTGGTGTATCCATGGGGAGGAAGGTGATCTCCGCGTCTTACTCTTCCGCCATCTTCCTCACAAGTTTCGGTATTTCCTTTTAAATGCAGCTTTCTTTTTGTAGGCAGTCTTAGAGTCTTCTGCTGTCTCATCATTGGGTCTTTCCCCCTTTTCAAAGAAGCTTTCCAGCGATGTTTGCTTTTTACTCATTTTGGCTAGGGTTAGCTTGTGAGCTTACCAAAACTGTGACTGAGACAAGTACGCAGTGCAGGAGAGAGGCGAGGATGGAAGTGGTAAATAAAATAATACACGGGCCATGCGCGGGCTAAACTAAGTGTCGGATTCTGACTTAAAGCCTGCCACCAGCTGCAGCTTAATTGTCACTTGTCACTCACTGATAGGTTTTTGTTTTGTTTTTGCGATACGCGGGCCCCTCACTGTTGTGGCCTCTCCCGTTGCGGAGCACAGGCTCCGGACGCGCAGGCTCAGTGGCCATGGCTCACGGGCCCAGCCGCTCTGCGGCATGTGGGATCTTCCCGGACCGGGGCACGAACCCATGACCCCTGCATCGGCAGGCAGACTCTCAACCACTGTGCCACCAGGGAAGCCCACTGATAGGGTTTTGATGTGAGTCTGCAAGCAGTTGATTTATTATGGTCTCTGTGCAGTCCAACCTCTCTGCTAATGATAATTTGTATTTGCAGCCCCTCCTCAGCGCTAGCATCACCGCCTCAGCTCCACCTCAGATCATCAGGCATTAGATTCTCATAAGGAGTGCGCAACCTAGATCCTTCGCATGCGCAGTTCACCGTGGGATTCATGCTCTTATGAGAATCTAATGCCGCCACTGATCTGACAGCAGGTGGAGCCCGGGTGGTAATGCGAACAATGGAAAGCAGCTGTAAATACAGATGAAGCTTTGCTCACTGGCCCGCAGCTCACATCCTGTTGTGCAGCCCGGTTCCTAACAGGCCACAGACCAGTACTGGTCCATGGCCCGGGTGTTGGGGACCCCTGCTCTAAGAGGATTCTGGCTTGGCTACACTGGGTGGCTTATAGACAACAGACATTTATTTCTCACAGTTCTTGGGGGCAGGAAGTCCAAGATCAAGTCACCAACAGATAAGGCATATGGCGAATGCCTGCTTTCTGATTCATAGATAGTGCCTTCTTGCTGGGTCCTCATTGAGGGGAATGGAAGAGGGGGCTCTCTGGGTCTCTTTTATAAGGCACCAATCTCAATTGTGACAGTTCTGCCCCATGACCTAATCACCTCCCAAAGGCCCCACCTCCAAATACTATTACCCTGGAGTCAGGATTTCAGCAAAATGAATCTGGAGAGGGGGACAGTGGGCACAAACATTCGGACCATAGAATACTATTCCCTATCTTCTACCACATTCTTCAAAAGGAATCTTGCCTTGAGCAATAAAATATTCTGAGTTACAGAATCAGGAGAAAACTGTGAAGGAGAAGAACCTTGAGGAAGGAACTTGCAAAATTAGCTTGGGGGACAGCAGGAGAGTAAGATGAGGGAAAGCTGAGGTGTTTGTGGGTTATGGGTGGGCAAGGAAAGCTGGAAGGAGTTTAAAAAAGCATGGGTCTGATCAATATATATCTACAACTTTTTGAGAAATTACAAGTAAAATTTTGCCTTATTTTAAAGTTATTTCTGCTTGCTGGAATTTTCTTTCTTTGATCAACATGCTGCTCACTGTCTAGGTATCCTGTGCATGAATGTCATAAGCATTACAGATCCATAAACTTCATAAGCATTATACCTTTATATGCAGAAGACCACTCCCTCTTCTAGTCTCTATCATCTATGTTGGATAAATGCATTGATCACATGACATATCTATAGTCCTTTTATGCACATTTCAGAGGTGTTACAGCTATATTTCTTTTTGCTGTCTGTCCATAGTCAAATGTTTCTGATATAACTTGGAAAAACAAAGGCTACAATGAGAAGCTTTCATTTGTGAGAAAACTGCACAACCTGTAAAGTATATTTGGCATAGTTCTTCACTTTATATAGTAGATTTCAGATTAAGTAACTGTGATGTTTTTAAGTGTCTGATATCATGATTTTTTTTCTGACTGGAAATACTTAGTTCACAGAATCCAGACTATCAATTTTATATTGCTTTAAACACCAATTAAAGACAATGCCTCTAATATACACTCAGAAACTGTGATATTGGTCACAGTTTGAATTCAAATGGGTTTAGGAATATAGTGAATGGATCACTGATCATCTCTTATCAAGACACTTCCTCTCACTTTCGTAATTTACCTCTTAGAAAACTTCCTTTTATTTTGAGGCCAATTAGACTCAAAAGCAACAATAAACAATGGCCATTGGTCCAAGAACTATTATCATTGATGATAATAGTTGATGGATATCAACAATAATTGTCCAAATCAGAAAGGAACTTAGTGCACAGAGAAAACATGAGTTCAATCATGGTTGACCTTGTGGTTTTCAAGCACTACCATCATCTCATTAGGGTAGAATCAACATTCGATCTTGTCAATATAATCACTGTGAAACTGAAAAGTTCAAACACTTGCAGCAGGAAATAAAACACTTGCCAACCTCCATATTTGCATGAGACAGAATGAAGGAAAGTGACACTAATCATTGCATTTAGGGCTGGTTTCTTTCCAGTTGCAAGTTAAAAAGACATTCTTCTAGGGCTTCCCTGGTGGCGCAGTGGTTGAGAGCCCACCTGCCGATGCAGGGGATGCGGGTTCGTGCCCCGGTCTGGGAAGATCCCACATGCCACGGAGCGGCTGGGCCCTGAGCCATGGCCACTGGGCCTATGCGTCTGGAGCCTGTGCTCCGCAATGGGAGAAGCCACAGCAGTGAGAGGCCTGCGTACCGTACCGCAAAAAGAAAAAAAAAATACATTCTTCTAGCATTTTCAGTATTGGTCAGACACTCATAAGAATTAATTTGTCCAAATTATGGCTAACTTAAAAAAGGTTCTGGAGAGGTTGTTCTCATTGGGAAATGAGGATGTCTCAAATGATTTTCTAATTCTGATATTATGTGGATCTCAGGGATGTGTCAGAATTATTTGTGTGTTAGGTAAAAGACTTTTGATTTAGATATATTTTCCAAATGAAAAATTAAAACACAGTAGCTCAAAGGGCTTTAAGGCCTTTTTGCAAGTGACACAAGAGGTCTAGGATATATTTTACTGGTAAGTTAAGGGGACAGTAGAAAAGAATTTCTGAAAACAGAACTTTCCTAGATGATTCAGGGTATATGATAAATGACCTGTCTGGAGGGGTATGGTTCTCTAGCTGTATTATCTCTATTCTACTGGACTGATCTTATCTAAAAGATTATGCTTGGAGCTCCAAATATTTCTCACTGGCCTAAAATGCTACTACTACATTTTCTACCTAAAGAACCTGAAATTTCCACTTGTTGGGTCTTGGATGGATTAGTAGAGGAGCAGAAGCCTTGACTTCAGAAGATCTTACTTAAAGTTGGACTTCAGAAGATCTTACTTAAAGATGTACTTAAAGCCTTTCTAACTAGAGAGGCTTCCTATGGCTTTTCCCTTTGGCCCAGTTTAGTGTACCAGATTAACTGATATAATTTTCATTGCTGAAGGGGAGGGGACAGATACAGGAGAGAATTGTGAGGAGGAATCTGTGGAACTACAAGTTCACCAGCATGTATATGTTACTACTGTAGTTGTCTAGGCCGGGGAGAGTAACCACAGCTGTTGGCACTTAAGAGAGTTTATTTATTCCTGGGAGGCTCCAGGAATAACAAGGATGTTGATGGTGCTTGAAGAACAGGGTAGTTGACAAGGCAAGGGGAGAGAGAGCCCTGAAAGTTAAGACTGACCTAGGTAATGAAGGGCCTTGAATGCCAGATAGTTTAGGATGTCCTGCAGACAAGAGCCTAGGGAAGGGGAAGTCACTGGAGGGGCAAAACAAGGCAATGCTCAGATTTATGTTTTAGATACATTATTCTGATTAGCCAGGCTGGAGGTGGAGGATGGACCAAAGGGGAAGGGGATGAGATCAGTTGGTGGGGGTAAAAACACAGATAAGATAATGAAGGCTTGAAATAGGTCAGTGTTAGTGGGAATGGAAAATACAGATTCTCCCCAATTTTTGAGGAAGGAATAACAAGGATCAGGTGGGCAATATGTTTTCAATAACTGCAGTTTTCTCTAATGAGTAAGGGAATACGGGGAGAGGGACAGTATTCAAGCACAATCATTTGCAACATATGGTTTCTACCTACCTACAGCCCCTATTTTAGGCTAAAACAAACAAAAAATATCAACTAAACGCATAAAAATGATTTAGATCTTTGTGGACCAGTGGTTCTCAATGTTAGAGAGCATCAGAATTACCTGGAGGGCTTATTAAAACACCAGTTGGTGGTCCCTATCCTCAGAATTTCTGATTCAGTGAGTGTGGGGTGAGGCCTGAGAATGTGCATTTTAAATGTGTCATGATAATGCCGTTGCTGCTTTTCCAGGGACCACACTTTGAGAACCACTGTCCCAGATCATTGTTTTAACTGATAATTTTCAATATGTCTGTTTCTGGCAGAGGTGATCTACCATGATCTGTAGTGACTGAAGGAGTTCCCCCCCCGCCAAAAAAAGAAAAGGATGGTATCTTATTTTCCTTTGCCCGACACATTTTTCCCCAATACATTTTAACTTATGTAGATCATGAGTTATTTTAAATTGTATACTCTGGTCCTGTTTTTGTAAGATCACCATTAATTTCTTTTTATCTAAATCCCAAGGCATTGCCACTGTGATTCTCGAGGAATAAATCTTTGCCTTGTAATTTATCAGGCAACAGTTAAATTGGTAGATCCAAATAATTCTTTAAATCAATGTCTGGAACACTTATCACTGTAACCATTTAAGAGCTATAATGTCTGCTTTTATTAGATTTATCACCATCATAAATCACAAGCCTAGAAATATACCATTCTCATTTAAGGTGATTTCTCTTATGAATCTCAATATTCACCGTAGAACACTTCAATAAAATTTTTAAAAAATATGGTGTCTTCCAGGGAGTTGAGAAAAGAACCAAAATAAGTATGAGAGTAAAGATGGTGTTAATGCTGAATAGGGAGAAGAGACAAATAAGTACGAGAGTAAAGATAATGAAATGTTGGAGCAGATTTCATCACTGAAAAGCATAAATTGCCTTAATACTTGTTACAGGAAAACTAAGGTAGAAGAAATATGTCTATGGTGAGATAATTATTGTGCTTATTTAACCAGTCAGAGAAATTTGAGGATGAGAGAGAGGAAATTTACAAGGAAATGAAATAATAGTATTGATGCAGAGAGATTTATTTTTTACAGAGGTCCTTGTGACTGGAACAATCAATGTTAGCTTGACCCTGGGACCTGGGAGGTTTCTTATGTGGAAAGAATGTGTTGCTTGGGGATACAAAATATTTTGTAAATTTCTCCTCTTGTGAATTTTATAGATAAAAGGCATGACCTTTCTGAAAATGCAGAATTTTCATATTTTCCTTCAACTCTGGATTAACTTTTTCAACTCTTTTCCTAAGCTCTTGAGTTTTTGTTTCCTCACTAGCTGACCAACTCCTTTGTCCTTTCTAGCACTCACATTCCTCTTATATGTATACTGTCTCTGACCCACTTGAGCTTTGTGGAATCAGAGCAACCTACTTTCTAACCTGGTTCTACAATTCTCGTTGAAATATATTTTCCATTTACTTGAGAGAGAAATTAGCTTTGTGGGGAAAATGGCTGAGAAAGTCTTTTTAAAATACTTGCTGCCTTAAAATTAATCAGAAAAGTTCCAGTTTTGTGACTCCTAGCTTTTCATCCATGTACTCCAGCAGAGGACTATACCTAGGGAGTACTCAGTAAGAATAGCTGATGATCTGTCACCATCCCTCAAATATGCCTTTCCATTGAGGCAGAAAGATTTGCCAATATATTAAATGGAACTCTCACAACCAGGTAATAAGAGCTCTGGGTTTGGTTAACATAGCAGTGAGTTTGCTATACAAATTTCTTATAATCTAAGACCCTACTCTCCACACTCTAAGGAAATCATTTCCCAGTTGGAGTATGTAGTCTGTTGAATAAAAATATGCTTAGGATATGTTTGTTTTGAGGTAATTATTCTTTACCCTTTAGGTCAGCAATCCCTTTGTCTATGGATAAGATCTCTGGCCTATTTTCCAAAATTTACATATTCATGTGATGTAAAATTGTCTAGAATTTTCTGAAGTTCATAAGCCACAGGTAAAAAGTCTCTGGTAACCTCCTTGGGTGTCTGAAGAACATTCATTCTCCTTTGAAACTCAAGGTTTTTAAATAGAAGGTACCTGCATTTGTGTATTGCCTTCTATGTACATGTGACTGACTTTGTAGCATAAAAACAAGGGAAATAAAAATGTGCTTTTGCCTTGATTTTTTTTAATTGAAAAATAAATGCTATGGAAACTTGCATTATGTTGTGAAGGAGCTGCTTTAATCTTAAACCATGATTTTTCTTCCTTGTTAGAGTTCACTGGGGAAACTTAAAATAGAAACAAAGTGTATATATGTGTATGTTTTCCCACTTCACAAATTGGTTACAGAACCTAAATCATTTATCACCATGTCACAGAGTCAATAGAATCCTCCCCTGTAGAGTCTTGCCTGGAGGTTTTCAGTGTGATTCTTGGAATAAAGGATTAGTTGAACTCAGAATAGCTAATGTTATAGATTGCATGGTGACTCAGGGCTCTTTTTGACATGTGTCTCTTCTTTCTAAACTGCACATTAACTTCTTCCTAGTCTGAATGTTGATCCTTCTAACTCCCATTGCTTGTAATCTCTAGTGCATGGTGCACAGTTGCACATTCTTCCTTTATTATTCCCTGGAGATTTTCTGCATCCTAGTGCTTCTCAACCTTGGCTGCACATTAGAATCACCTGGGGAACTTTAAAATCTATTAATTCTTGGATGGGTCTCACCCCCAGAGATGTTAATTAATTGGTCTGAAGTGTGACCTTAGTATTGGGATTGTTTGTTCAGTATTTTAAAAAACAGCCTTATTGTGGTCTAACTGACATTCAATGAACAGTATACACTCAAAATGTAAAATTTAATAAGTTTAATATACACATCCACACATGAAGTCATCATCATAAAAGAGGAAACATATGCATCATCACCAAAGGTTTGCTCGTGCCCCTTTATCCTTTCTCTCTCCCTCTGGGTCCACTCTCCCCCACTCCTGTCCCAGGCACCAGTGATCTTCTTTTGCACTATAGATTGCATTACAGTTGTATTTTATAGGTTTTTATATAAATGGGATAATACAATTTGTGTTCTTTATTGTCTGGCTGTGTTCATTCATCATAATTTTTTTTTTAGGTTTATCTGTACTGTTTGTTTCATGTATCAATTGCTCATTTCTTTTTATTGCAAATTAGTATCCCATTGCATGAATATACCACAAATTGTTTATCCATTCACCTGTTGATGGGCCTTTGAGTTGTGTTCTGTTTTTGGCTATTACAATTTTATTTTTAAATTGCTATGAATATTCACGTACAAGTCTTTGTATGGAAGTATACTTTAATTTCTCTTGGAGGGGAATGGCTACGTCATATGTATTAGGTGTATGTTTAACTTTTGAATAAACTGTCAAACTACTTTGCAAAGTGCTTGTGCCATTTTACATTCCTACAAGCAGGATATGAGCAGTCTAATTCCCCCCACATCCTTGCCAATGTTTCTTGGAATTATTCTTTTTTTTTTTTTAATTTTAGCCATTCTAATAAGTGTGTAGTGGGATCTCATTGTGGTTTATACTTGCAGTTCCCTAATGTTTAACAGTTTTGAGAAACTTTTTATGTGCTTATCTCCCATCTGTATATCTTCTTGGTGAAGTATTTGTTCAAATCATTTGTACAGTTTTTTACTGGATTGTTTGCTTGCTTTATAATTGAGTTTGAGAGTTTATATATTTTAGATAGAAATCTTTTATCAGATATATGATTTTCAAATAATTTCTCAATATCACCCTGTCTAGGTTACTGTAACTTTATCATAAGTCTTAATTAACATCAAGTAGTAAATTACTGCACCAAATTTGTTCTTCTTTTTACAAGTCATTTTCCTATTTTAGGTCCTTTTATTTCCATAGGCATTTTAGAATAAGCTGCCAATTTCTACAAAACCCCACTAGGATTCTGATTTTGTTTGCATCATTACCACTAGGTGGTTGGTTGAAGTCCTTTATCTCCAAGCCATTATAATATTGGGACCTTCTTTAGATCCTGACTCAAACAAACAAATTGGGGGGAAATAAAAAAACTCAAAACATGCAATAATAAACATTGATAAGACCATTGGAAAAAAAATAAGTTAAAAAAAAAAAAGTTCTTTATCGCCGCTGCACCTCCTCTGACACCACCCTGGGGGGAAGGGGGGAACATATTACTGATGGATGGAGGTAGAAATCCAGGGCCCCTAAATGATCCTCAGTGATCCTGCATGGAGACAGGGTCTTCTTACCAACTAATCTGTGCTACACAAAGCTGGAATAGAGTGGTTACTATCTAAAAGTTTTATATATCCCTAAGCTGTTCCTTTCCTGATCCCTTTTTTGTTGAAGGAGAGGCTGATCTTGTCTGTGCCCATTGGTGTTTGCCACTTGCCAGCTTACTAAACTGTATGTCTAGGATATATAAGACCAAAAAAATCCAGGAGACTCTAGGTTATTCCTCAGATCTTGAGGTCCTCAGCCAGTCTGCCTTCTCTCCCCCTTTCAGAGTCTTCTTATATTTTTTAATATGTAAAACATCTAGGTATTTTAGTTGCACTTAGTGGGAGGAATATGGAAAAAGTACAACTACTCCATCTTCCCAGAAGTAGAAGTAATTCATACACAAGTTTTTGATCAGGGAATTTTTGTGAAAGAAAATCAAAAGATAATTTCAGTCATCATTCTCTGAACAAATTGGAAAGGGGTGCTCTGGAAACATGTGTTATCCCTGGCTTGTGGCATGAAGGCTTCCACAGCAAACCCTCATCCCATAGCATGTTGAATGATAATCTGATTGCCCATTATAAATAGGAGCTGTACTTACCCTTAGTCTACATTGCTGCATTTTGACCTTACCACACTGGCCATGAGGTAGGTATTGGAATTATTATTATTATTTTTTTTAAGTTTGTATCCTTTTACTAACATCTCCCTATTTCCTCCATGCCTCAGTATTTGAACTTCAGGGGAATTAAACAACTCATAGTAGTCACACAGCAAGCAAGTCACAGAATCAGATATGGAAACTGGTCTACCTGCCTGAGGCTGGCAACAGTGGCAAGATAAGGAAAGATAGTTTCATAAGATATTAGAGGAGATGCATCAATATTACTGGAGACTGTGTAAGGTAAGAGATGGTTGGGGGCCTCAGTGTAGAGTGCATGTACCTTTGGTTATGATTTCTTTAACCTCAGCCATTTCAGTATCACCTTTGTATTTATGCTGTATCTAAAGGTCACCTGGATTATTATTTACTTATGATTTTTCTTTAAGTTGACTCACTTATTTTACTTAATTAAATATTTATCTTAAAATATTCATATGATCATATACTAGTTATATTTATTTTTAATATTATATGTATCTTATTACATATTGAAATACGTCTATAACTATTAAAACAATAGCCGGGCTTCCCTGGTGGCGCAGTGGTTGAGAGTCCGCCTGCCAATGCAGGGGACACGGGTTCGTGCCCCGGTCTGGGAAGATCCCACATGCTGCCGAGCGGCTGGGCCCGTGAGCCATGGCCGCTGAGCCTGCGCGTCCGGAGCCTGTGCTGCGCAACGGGAGAGGCCACAGCAGTGAGAGGCCCGCATACCACAAAAAAAAAAAAAAAAAAAAAACAATAGCTGATCTATGTGTCAGCCAAAAGTTTGTTTGGAGTCACCTTGCTGTATAGTCCATATTTTGGGACCCTGACTTTGGTCCCTGAAGGGCTCTAATGGAGGATTACTGCAAAAATAGATCTAGTATTGGGACAAAGGGGTGAGAAGGCTCTTTCCCACTATTTTTGCAACTGGAGGGATGAGAAGGTTTGGTTGGAGGACTACATTTCTCTTGCCTGCTGAATAGCAGCTTCTTCTGTGTTCCAGGTCACCCTGTACAACCTTTTAGTAAGGTCTGTTATTAATCAAGGGTTAGGCTTTACACAAAATTGTCTCATTAAATAGAAACTTACTTGTTGGTATCAGTCTGGCTCGTCTGGATTAATATTTAGAGAAGACTAAATTCTCTCTTAGTACAATAAATCAAGACTATTCTTTAAAAAAAGATACCTAACTCTATTTCCCTTTCAGTGTATATTTGAAAGTACATTATTGTGTCCGAGCTCTTACTTTCAGTCATCTCAAGATGAATTTAGATTTTCTCCAGTGATGAGTTGCTCAGATGTTGAAAAAAAAGGTCCCATATAAGAAATTAAGCTTCACTAATCCTGAAATAATGTCAGCAGAATAGAATTTAAACCCAGCTTTGATTCACACTACAAAGGAAGAAATTTGGTTCATTTGGAAAAAAATACAAACCTTAAAAAAAGAATCCTCTAACGATCGTATCACCAAGCAGCTGGACTGTTGCAGGGGAATGGCATAGCAGGGGTTTTATTTATTCACTTAGAGGAGTTCAGTCTCATTGGCTTAGACACAGGGAATACCAATGAAAAGAAACTCATTTCACATCCGTTCTCCTGCTGATAAACTATAATTGGTGACTGATTGCATTGAGGCATTTTCTTTATTCCCTGACCCTTTTGTCCCATAACCTGGTCAGTTCCTGCCAGGGGTTGCAAAAGGTCTTTTCCTTTTCAGAGAAGAAGCACTCACTCCCCTGGCATCTCAGAATGCTTCTCATTTGTACTATGAAATGAATTGCTTTGTAATGGAAGTATTTAGAAAGAACAAAGCACTTTTAGATCAACTCTTAGTAACAGATAATCAGCCACACACTTGGCTGAGGATATTACCATCTATATACAGATTGCTCTAGCCAGAGTATCTGACTTCCTCATTTTTTTTTCTCCTGCTATAATAATATTCAATATCAAACAAATATCAGCCATTAAAACAGAAGCTAAAGGCAAATATGACCTGTCTAGTTCTTAGATAGGAGAAAGTTGCTGTTTTCTGGAACTGATTCACCTGAAAAGTGCAAGTTTGAGATTTTACTTTCATTTAAAGGGTAAAGTAGTTGGTTCTGTTTCTGGAACTGGATAATGTAATTTCAGAGAATAGTGGCTTTCTTCCTCTTATACTAACATCAGATCTTATTTGAAATTATTTTGCTCAGCTTAAGTTCCAAAAATAGTGGCTTCTGTTGCTGTTTAATGCTTTTGCCAAAAAGGGGAGGTCCAGAAGGTGAAGATGGAGACTGAGCACAAATTTTGATATCAAGAAGGAAAGTCTTGAGACACATTTGGAAGTCACCTGTGACAGTTTGGATTTTTAATTTTAATTGATAGCTGGCTGATTCTACATTTGTTGAAGATTGTCAATATGCTGGCCAGTAATCTCGTTTCTGTTCTTTCTTTCTTTATTTATTTTTTTGCGGTACGCGGGCCTCTCACTGTTGTGGCCTCTCCCGGTGTGGAGCACAGGCTCCGCGGACGCGCAGGCTCAGCGACCATGGCTCACAGGCCCAGCCGCTCCGCAGCATGTGGGATCTCACGGACCGGGGCACGAACCCGTGTCCCCTGCATCAGCAGGCGGACTCTCAACCACTGCGCCACCAGGGAAGCCCCTGTTCTTTATTTAAAGAATAAATCTGTCTCTTCCATTATATAGAGACAGCTTAGAACACGCGTGCCAACATGCCTTCTTATTTTTCTCTTGAACAGTTCTAAATGGATATTTGAAGTTCATTTGTCATTTAATTGCCACTTTTATTGCTGATTATAGACATTTAATAATTTTCTTTATTATTTCAAATCATAAATGTATTATATGCATATTGTAAAAATGGAAGAAATACAACTATGTATTAAAAAAAGTAAATAGCCTACCTACCCCAGGCCCTAGCCTCACTCTTTTAAAGTAACTAGTAATTACAGCTTGGTATATGTCCTTCCACATCTTTTTCTAGACCCTTCTAAAAATATGCATATATGTACATATGTGTGTATGTATATATTCACACACACATACGTATACATCTCTATCTCTTAAACTGGCGTGATACTATACACATGTAGATGTAACTAGTTGCCTATTCAATACATATTTGCAAGCGTAGTCTTAAAATACACTTTAATGAATAGCTAGGCCCCACTTCATTCCTTTGCTACAAAAAAAGTTTCCAAGTCTCATCCATTTGCTTCATTGGATTTGAAGTCTGGGGTCTCCAGGTTAGGGACAATCCTCTCTATCAATTCTTCATGGAGCCCTTCATGGTCCAGGGAACTGTGGAAAAATATTGATATGTTATTTATCTTAACACACTCAGTATACCATAGTGATGAATGAACAAGGTAGCTACAGTAAAAATTTCTGTTTGTGGAAGGGAAGATGGGGAAACAACTCACATATGTCATTGGTCCATGGAACATGTCACATCCTACTGGATAGGAAGGTATGATTGATCTCCCCAAGCAGTGCAGTGTTTTTGTTTGCTTTTGGTCAGCAACATATAAGCATTTGGTTCTGTTCTTTGGGACAAACTTCCTTGCCCATATATAAGGTGTGCATTAGGGATGCTCTTTTGAGGAATGTATAACTTTAGCAACTTCTTCCTATTGGTACAAATTCAGGAACCTGGGGATTGCCTTGGGTTTGAATATTTGCAGATTGTTACAGGCCAGATTTGGTGTTGCTTTGGAAATACAGACCCCTTGAAATATAATATATTTCCTTTTAAATAATTCCATTGGCTAATGATCAGAAAATAAAAACAAAAGCAACCTTTGATTCTGGGAACTAGGGATATCTGACCACAGGTCCCTTGGCTTAACAGCTTTAGTGCTGAAGCAATTTAAACCCATAACCTTCACAATCTGACTTCTGCCACCAGACTTGACCCCCTTTTAAAGAAGAGAATCCACCACATGCCTACAGAAAGTCCTTGGGAGCTTTGGCTTTTTCCTAGTCCTGTGTTTATATTCTGCTATATCTACATTTTCCCCCCCAGCTATTGGGGTCACCTTCAACCTAAGCTTGTTCCTTTCTTTAGTTTGGGCATCACTGTAGACAGTAAATAGTCTCTAACTTCATGCAGAATCCTAAAGGTCACCTATGTTTTTTCTCGATTGTACCACCTTTGTAATCATTTTGCAGCCATATAGCAAAATTTACAAAATCCCCATTCTATAATGATAGGGTCCTCACAGCCCTCAGCCTTATCTCCATCACTTAGCCAAACTCAATATTAGCACTTTCTCCTGATACCATATTCGGAATCAGTCAGTGTTCTTAGTTGTAAGTAACAGAAAATGACTTTTACTGATTGAAGAGCTGAGAAAAGAATTTAGGAAGATATAGGGTAGTACACAGAATCTCTGGGAGAGCTGGAGATGTGTACTTGGAGGTTAGGACTTTGTCAGGAAAAATACCCTATGTCACTTTGCTGGACTGTTCCAGCTACTGGTCTAGGGAGTTCGTCCTGGTTGACACTGGATATAGGATGCTGCTGTGGACATCGCTGTTACCAATCCCTGGTAATTTGAACTTACTGCAACCAGCATAGCTGCCTAAGTAGACTCACCTTTTTCTTGCTTCTTTGTATGTGCTTGTGTGTGTGTGTGTTGTGTGTGTGTGTGTGTGTTGTGTGTGTGTGTGTGTGTTTGTGTGTGTGTGAGATAAGGCGAAGGAGAGAAGAGAGAACTTTAACAATACAGATATGATGTATTTTTGTTAAAAGATCAATCATTTTCTTAAATATATTTTATTCTGTACCTTTAGCCCTCTGTGATGGCTAATTTTATATGTTAACTTGACTGGGGTACAGTGCCCAGTTTTTGTGTCAAACACTAATCTAGATGTTGCTGTGTAGGTGTTTTTTAGAAATGATTAACATTTAAATCATAGTCTTTGAACAAAGCAGATTGCCCTCCATAATGTGGGTGGGCCCCATCCAACCAGTTCAAAGCCTTAAGAGCAAAGACTGAGGTTTCCTAAAGAAGGAATTCTATGTTTCAGCCTCCAGACTGAAACATAGAAACCCTGCCTGAGTTTCCAGCCTGCATATTTCAGGCTCAAACTGGCAACATCAACTCCTCCTTGAGTTTCCAGCCTGCCAGTCTGCTCAACAAATTTCACACTTGCCAGGCCTCACAATTGCATGAGCCAATTGCTAATAATCAATCTCTTTCTCTCTCTCTCGTTTAATTCTGTCATTTTGGAGAACCCTAATATACCCACTTAGTACATGAAGGATTATAGGTTGTCTAGTTCTTTTTCTAATTTTTTGTTTTGATAACATTTAAAACTACAAAAATATGCAAAACATGCATGATGAATTATATAGCTTTCACCTAGATTTACTAGTTTTAGTATATGTATATGTGTGTATATTTATACATTTTTTTTCGAACTATTTGCGAGTAAGTGGCAGACTCCTAAACTTTCAGCATGTATCTCTTTCACTCCTAAATATTTCATCCTTTCTCCTAAGAATAAATGCTTATTAACATTTCTGATCAAATTCAGAAATTAAACATTAATATAAGTAATATACAACTGTTATTCAAATTTCACTGTTACAAATTGTTTATAGCAATTAAAAAAATAACCTAAGATCCAATCTCAGACCAGGAAACACATTTAGTTATCATATCTTTTTAGTTTCCTTGTCATATTCCTTTAGTTTCCTTTATTCTGAAATATTGCTTAATCATCTTTTTATCTTTTGTTACACTGGCATTTTGAAGAGAAAGACTTATTGTTTTGTAGCTGTCACCCAAGGATTTCTCTCATGATTATGTTTTTCTTATGATTAGATTCAGGTTATGTATTTTTGGCTAGAGCACTACATAAATAATGTTATGTCCTATTCAGTGCATTACCTTAGGAGTTAGAGGGTGTAATTATTTCCCCATTAGTAGTGATGTTAACTTTGATCTCTGTGTTAATGTGGGGGAGAAAAATAATTTAAACAATGTGGGTTATTCCACTTGCCCCTGTAGTCAATGATCATATGACTCAAAACAAAGGTGAACATATGTCTACAGACAGGAAATCTGTTACTGTCTTAGTTGGGTTCAGTTTCCCACATGCCATTTATTGTGAACATCTCACTGTACCAAGTTTTGCTAACTATTTTTGTGAGAAATTTATGGTATTATTTGAGGGTAGTTTTGTATATGCAAATTGAACCTCACTTACAAATAACCTAACCCTGGAGTCAGAATCAAGTCTACCATCTGACCATCCTTATATGTCTGTCTCTAGGGTAAACACCCCAAGTCATCTTGCAGGTCAAGTATTATATATTTTAAATTTCAGCAGATATCAACAGATTATTTCTAAAAACAATGCAGTAGTTTTTAGTTCGACTAACAGTATATGAGTGCCTATTTCTTCATTCACAGTCCCACAGTAAGCATTATCATTCTTTATGTTTTTGCCAGTCTGATAAATTGCAATGATTTCTTTGTTGTAATTTACCTCTACCTGACTATTAGAGATACTGAGTTTTCATATATTCATTGTGTTGCCAAAACAGGTTCATTTTGCCCCATGCACAGCAAGCCAAAACGCTGATAAGGTTTGCAGCAAAGAGAGAGTTTATTCGTCAGGCAGGCAAGCAAAGAGATGAAAAAACAAATCTCAAATCCACCACCGTAAAAGCAAGGGGCTTGGTGTATTCATGGGATAAACAATAAAGAAGCAGGGCGGTCTGAGGCATGGGGAGCGTGGAGAGAGGTGATTGGAAAAAGCTGCGGTGAGCTTCATTCTGCGCAGGCTTAATTGAGCTACAGGCCTCTTCACATTCAAAAGGTTACCCAGCGGAACAGTATAGAAAATGGTCTGGGAGATAAGCAGGAGTGCAATTTCGTGGAGGAACTGATATTACCATATGACTGGAGCACAGAATACAAGGTAGGAAGTGGTGAGAGGTGGCATCAGGGGTGTAAGCCAGGCCAGGTTGAGATAAGCCTTGAAAACCGTGATGGGAAGCCTGAGGGCAATGGGAAGCCACTCTATTTCAAGCATGAGAATATCATGCCCATCTTGGAGTTCAGGGAAAATCACTGTGATTTAAACATAGAGTCTCCATTGCACAGGGGAAGAACTGTTGGTTAGGACCCTGTGAGGAGGTGATAGAAGCAGCCCAGGCAGGAGACAGTGGTGGTCTGGACTAAGTATCAATAGTGGGGATGCATAGAATTGAGCCAGTGTGAGAGAAATAAGCAGGAAAAATTGATAGGACTTTGTTATTATATTTGTGTAGGGAAAGAAAAAGGAGGAAAATCAAGGAATTCATGCAGTTTTCTGGCTTGGGCAGGAGGGAGAATGATGGTGCCATTTATTAGGTGAAGGCACACAGAAGGGGTAGCATAGATGGAGGTGCCTGGTCACTTGTGTTTTGGGTATTTTGTGTTTGAGACCCCCTTTAAGAGCCACTTCAAGGTCTTTGGTAACAAGTACACTCGCCTGTCCAACGGCATTCTCTGTAACGGTCTTTCTTCCTGAATTGCACCTGAGCATAGTTGCTGATCCGCAAACTTAAAGGCCCCCCCCCCAGCACTGCCATAAGAAACCTGTGCTGGGCAGAAACCTGTACTACTGACCAGACCTTCCCACTGCATAATTCTGGGAGGCATCATTCACACAATCATGCTGTTTTTATAATGTATCTTTCTGTCTCTAAAACAAGTGTTTTAATGGAATCTCCAACCAAAGGAACTCGGGCCATGTGACAGAATCCCTGTAGTATTTGCCTACTCTTGCTGCCCTCTTCTTTACATCTTTGTGGTGGAGGAAATAAGACAAACCAGAGCATCCCTGCCTGGATAGTGCAAGGGGAGGTCAATATACTGGGCTTAGTTTTTTTGTTTGTTTGTTTTTACAAAACTGAGGTCTTGCCAAATACAATTTGTGAAGCACAAACACAAACCTGCTTGGGGTCAGGGTTTCTTCATTCCATTAGGCCAGCTGTAACCCAACTGGAAAATTTTCCTAATTTCTTTGAGGCAGACCTCTCTAAGACTGACAAATAGGCTCTGACCAGTAATATTTAAGATTTATATGTGAAATGGATATCAAAAAATCCAAGAATGAACTGGGAGGGGGTGGCATTTATTGCTGCATTATAATTGCATAAGCAGTCTCACTGTCATAAACTATAATATGCTCAAAAAGAACTAATTTGCCATATGAGTAATTCAGTATTTGGATATAAACTTGTTAATTACTAAAGCAAGAAAAGACCTTGGAGATATTCTGGCCTAATTTCCTCATTTGGTAAATAATAACATTGAGGACCAAAGAAGTGTAAGCTTTGTGGAGCAGTGGAGGTGCTGTGCATAGAAGCCAGGTCACTTCACTCCAGCTTGTGCCCTTACTGCTAACCTACACAGCTTCTCCATGGAATAACTCGTAGGCTACTCTGCAGAATCCACAAAAGAGCACAGAAAGCTGACAATATATCCAGCTCATACCCTATTACATGTGTTCCAAATAATGCAACCATCAGTTTAACAATATGAAAACAGGTGGTTCCTACAACCATAAAATCATTGGCCAGCTGGCCCCTGTCAGCATTATTAAGGGTCCAAAGTGCTTTACATAACACACAAAAAAGACGTATTTAATCCTCAGTCAAGATCTAGCTTAGTGGTTCTCAACCAGCGTCAACTTTGCCCCGAGAACAATTCTAGAGACATTTGAATTGTCACAACTGGAAAGTTGCTACTGGCATCTAGTGAGTAGAGGCCAAGGATCATTCTAAATATCCTGCAGTGCACATGGCAGCTCCTCACAAAGATAATTATCCAGACTAAAGTGTCAATAGTTCATGACCAGTTGAAGGGTCAGTGGCTCTATCCAGGCTTGACCTGCTCAGCTTGAGCTAGACCCAGCTGACTCCCAAGTTCCTGGAAAACAACTTGGGCAAAAAACATCTTATTGTTTAGGCTTCATGCTGCTTGGAGGACATGCAAGTCTTAAAATGATCTTGATAAGTGAAGGCAGATGAAATAGATGAAATAGATTAACCCATGATTTCAACTGGCATTTAAATTTCATTTTTTTAAGAAATTAGCTATTTGTAATCTTTTCCATTTTTATTTGATTATACTTAATTTATGAATACTCTTTGTATATTAGAGATGATAATCTTTTGATTACCATATGTATTACAATTTTTTTCTCCCAGTCTATTATCTGTCTTTTATCTTTGGACAAAATTTAAATTAAAAATCTTTTATGTAATCAATTTTATATTGTTTCAAAATTTTCTATCTTTCTAAGGAAATTGTTTTCCACACCAAGAATGTATGAATGTTCTTTGTTATTTTCATTGTATAAATTTATTGTATTATTATTTAACCTTAAAATATTTAACCATCCTGAAATTTTTGTGTATATGGTACAGAAGGGTTCTACTGTATTATTTATTAACCAGATTACTTTTGTCCCCCTAAAGTAAAATACTACATTTGTCATTTAAGTTCCTTTATATTTTTGGAATTTTTCATGCTGTCATGTTTTATTGATCTATTTGTCTACACAAGTATCAGTATCTTTTGTTAATGATTAAATTATAGTATTATAATAATGTTTAATTTAATATTGAGTAAGGCAGGGGTCCTCCCACTATTTTTTTCCAAATTATTTTAGCTATTCACAGACTTTTATTCTTTCTTATGGCCTTTGAAGTCATTTTTCATCCAGCTTAAAATAAAACAAAATAGTGAATCTGAATGTTATTGCTTTACATTTGTAAATTAATTTCTAAAGAATTGATATCAGTAGATTTCTCAAGGATTTTTTTAATATGATTTTATGGCTTTCTTAGGTTATAAAGGGTTAGAAAGATTGTATGCCTTTTTGTTAAAGTCATCCCTACATATTTTACAATTTTTTCACTATTATGAAGATTTTTTTCATATTTCTGTTTCTTACTGGTTATTGCTAGCAGAGAGAGAAGTAATAAATTTTCTATATTTGTCTTATAGTCAGATTTTGCAAATTCTCTTATTGATTTTTAATGCCATTTTCATTGGAATTTTTTGTTTTTAAGAATCACAGTCATATCTCAAAGACATTTGTCACTCTTTTCCAATATTTAAATATTAATATTCTAATATCATTTTTTACTCACTGAATTACAGCCTCTAATAAATGTGGAATTATTGTGATAACTGTAGCCATGGCTGTTTTGTTCTTAACTTTAATGACAATAGTTTTGTTTTGTCCCACAGTTGGAGTGCAGACTACCGTTGGTTTCTGGTAAGCAGTCTATCATATTTAATTCAAATATTACTTAGATTTTTATTTTAAGTTTGGAATGACTGATGAACTTTATCAAATAGTTTTTCAGCATCTACTTATGTAATTACATAATACTAACCCTTTACTCTGTTTCTATTGATATATTGGATGCTGGTTTTTTATTATCATTTTTATCACAGCTGGATTCTATTTTCTTATGTTTTACTTAGAAGTTTTGAATACATATCCATAATGAAATTTGTTTCTAGTATTTTTTATAGGCTTATAGAAGTATAATTTATGTACTATAAAATTCAACCATTTTAACTGTACAATTTAATGAATTTTACTAAATTTAGAGTTGTACAGCCTTCACCATAATCCAATTTTAGAACATTTCCATGATTCATAAAAGCTCTTTTGTGCCCCTTTGCAATCAGTTCTCATCTTATACCACCACCCTGGGCAACCACTCATTTTCTTCCTTGTTTATAGATTCACTTTTCCTGAATATTTTATATAAATATTGAAATACTAAAGTAAAAGTCTCTTGCATTTCACCTCTTTTACTTGCCTTAATATTTTTGAGATTCATCCATGTTGTAACACATTCTCAGCAGTTTGTTCCTTTTTGTTGTAGAATGGTTTTGCATTGTGTGGTTTTTAAATGATAAATGGAGGCATATTAAAAATTTTAAGTTTATTTGAGCAAAAACTGATTCACATCAGTCAGCATCCAATCTAGTAGATGGAAAAGAGATTCAAGAAGCTGACAGAATGAGTGGGGTGTCCCAAAGGGTCTCATCCTGGTCACCAGAAACTGTAGATGAGGAAAAATAATTTCCTCTCTACCCTTATGGTGAGTGCTTGGCTGAGACCCCTTTTTCTGTAGGAAACTTCATAAATGGATAAGCTTATCTAAGTTAAAATTTCTTTACTGCGGCCACTGTAATTCAACGATTATCTTTGGTAAAGTTAACCTGCTTATCCAGCCTTAAAACAACATTTTATTCACCTGAGACCTCACACTCGGTCCACTCCAGCTTAAGTAGGACCCAGTCTGACCAGAACCCAGTCTGGTTTCTAAGTCGGACACAGTCTGCCAAAAAAAACAAACAAAAAAGCTACTCAAAGTCTAAAAGCTCATAACATAAAAGCTGCGGAGCTAGGATCCAAGAGGGATTTCCCACCACTGCCTGAGGCAGCAAGAAAGCAGCAAGCTCAAGGGGCTAAACGGGTCACCACCCTGAGTATATTTTTAGTATGAGTATGTCTTGGACAATATTTGGGTCATACTTATATTAAAAAATGATTCATTGTTTATCTGAAATTCAAATTTAACTGGGCATCCTGTAGGACTCTGGAGGATGAAAGAGAGAGGTGAGACAAAGAAAATTACAAGCTGCTGTAAATATTTAAGCAAAATGAGGAGACACACTCTATCCTTATAGTTATCAAAGTCTGTAATAAAACATATATAACACATACTTGGTAGTGAAGCTTGGATATCTTGAGCATGTGATATTTGTGAAGCCTTGTTAAAGGTTTACTTTCCCTAGGTTTCACATTAGGAAAATAAGTCTCATGTAGTAGGCAAAAATATGAGTAAAATCTTGCACATTGGAAATGGAAAAAATAACATTGGGGCTAGATCCTCTATGGAAGCTTTATCAAGGTCTTCTGGCAATTCATGAAATTAGCCAATTTCTAATTCAGCTGGCTGATGAAGATATCAAAAGATAGTTTTCTTAAGTAGATATTTTCCTAGCTAAATTTTTTGTTGTAGTTAGGAGTTTGTACGTAAAGGATACGGAGATCATAGAACAGTTCTTGCTCTGTGACCATTGGAAATTACAAAAGCAGTTGACGTGATCAAATTTGTTTGAGGCCTTGTTTTGGAGCATAATACTTTATACACACTGATCAGTTCACACTGAGAGTATGCCTACTTTGCTAGAAAAAAAGATGAATTTGTTGCTCAGGTAAAGATTTTCAAAAGCAACAATATTCCACAGTAATGTCCCATGAAAATGAAATTTGGCTATAATATGATTGACAATTTTGTTCCTGTCCTCTGCTCAGCTTAGTAGGGTTAGGAGGTGGTGGAAGGATAGGAGGATGGGGAATGAGCTGAAGTTTTTATCTTCTGCAGGAGGCCAAAGGAGACTTAGGAAGCAACTGCCTTGTGACTGTTTGGGACTTGCTGAATTCTGGGTACAGGCAATCTTGTACGTAAGCTTAAATATTTTTAATTTTAAAAAATGTTCCATTAACTTTGTAATAACAAGAGCACATGTTTTATGCAATTGACGTTTTGGTCCCCACTATGAGCATTATATAGGGTTTAACTGTACCACTATGCACATGCTGCAAAGATTAGCATACTGATTTGGAGTATGCTGTATATCTATGGTGAATAAAGTAAATGTCAATAGATGAGTATTACAGGTCTGTCTTCCCCTGCTCTTTCTTCTCTTCTTTATTTTCACAACAGCAGTCAGGGTAATTGTGTTAAAAATGTAAATTAGATTTAATCTATTCAAAACTCTCTAAAGGCTGCCCATCTCACTCACAGTGCTGTGAACACCTACAAGGGTCTCTGTGATTTCCATCTCTCCCCATCTCTGGGACCACATTCTTTATTATTCTCTTCTTCATCACTATGCCATAGCCACACTAGAATTTTTGACCATGTCAGATTCTCTCTGGCCTTAAGGTTTTGGTATTTCCTTTTCTTCTGCCTTAAATGCTCTTCCTTCAGATATTTTGTAGACAAATATCTTACTTCTTTTGGTTTTTTTTAAATAGACTTTATTTTTTAGAGCAATTTTAGGTATATAGCAACACTGAGCACAAGGTACAGAGAGTTCCCATATATTCCCTCCCCCCATACATGCATAGTCTCCCCTATTATCAGCATCCCCCACCAGAGTGATACATTTGGTACAATTGATAAACCTAAATTGACACATCATAATCACCCAAATTCCATACTTTATATTAGATTTCACTCTCGGTATTGTACATTCTATGGGTTTGGACAAATGGATAATGACATATATCTACTGGTGTAATATCATACAGAGTAGTCTCACTGTCCTAAAATCCTCTTTGTTCCACCTTTTCATCCCTTCTGCCTTTCAGATTGGCTTCTTTCCCTTAGTAATATACAGTTAAGGTTCCTCCTTGTCTTTTCATGTCTTGATAACTCATCTCTTTTTAGTGCTGAATAATATTCCATTCAGCATTTATCCCCTCACCTATGAAAGGACATCTTGGTTGCTTGAAAGTTTTGGCACTTATGAATAAAGCTGCTATAAACGTGTGTGCAGCTTTCTGTGTGGACAAAGTTTTCAACTCCTTTGGGTAAATACCAAGGTGTGTGGTTGTTGGAGCATATGGTAAGAATATGTTGGTTTTGTAAGAAACCACCAAACTGTCTTCCAAGGTGGCTGTACCATTTTGCATTCTCACCAGCAATCAATGAGAGTTCCTGTTGTTCCATATTCTCGCCAGCATTTGATGTTGTCAGTGTTCTGGATTTTGGATTTTTATCATTCTAATTGGTATGTAGTGGTATCTCATTGATTTAATTTACATTTACCTGATGACATATGATGGGAGCATCTTTTCATATGCTAATATACCATTTGTATATCTTCTTTGGTAAAGTGTCCATTAAGTTCTTTGACCCATTTTTTAAAAATCACAGTATTTGTTTTCTTATTGTTGAGTTTTAAGAATTCTTTGTATATTTTGGATAACAGTCCTTTATCAGATATGCCTTTTGTGGATATTTTCCCCCAGCCTGTGGCTTGTCTTTCCATTCTCTTGATATTGTCCTTCACTGAGCACAGTGATTTTAATGAAGTCTAGTTTATCTGTTCTTTCCTTTATGGATCCTGCCTTTGTTATTGTATCAAAAAAGTCATAACCAAAACCCAAGGTCATCTAGATTCTATACTATCTTTTAAAAGCTTTGCATTTTATATTTACGTGTGTGATCCATTTGGGGTGAATTTTTCTGAAGTACGTAAGGTTTATGTCTTGATTCATTTATTTGCATGTAGGTATATAGTTGTTCCAGAACCATTTATTGAAAATCTTTTAGGTTTTAATCAAAAGCATCTCATGAGGGAGAATTTCTCTGTTGAACCTATCACGATGTAACATTATACCCACTGCAACACAATTATCTCCATCCCCAGATTTATTTTTTTCCTCCTTAGTACTTTTCACCAACATCCCATATATTTTACTTACTTATCTTGTTTACTGTTTTTCTTCCTCAGTTTATATCTTTGAGGGTACTGATATGTCTTTCAATGCAGCATCCCCAGCACCTAGAACCATGACTAACACACAATAGGTACTCAATAAATATTTGTTGAATGAATCAATAAAAGAAGGAATGCTCTAATCAATGGTGTGGTAGCCTCACAAGCACCACTGGCAGCCCTGGGAACTTGTTAGAAGTGCAAATAGTCAAGCCCCATAAAACCTACTGAATAAGAAACTCTGGGGTGGGGCTCAGCAATGTGTTTTAACAAGTTCTCCAAGTGTTTAGGATGTATGTTAACATTTGAGAATCATTGCTCTAAAGTTCTTCCTTATCCATGCTTTCTTTTGTATTGAACACACATTGTCTCTTTTCTGTAAGAAGTGAGGTTGATGGCTTTTCTGGAACAAGGTATTTACCTGAATTTTTAAATGTTAAAAAAAAATCAGTTTGTTGGAAACCAAATCAGTTATTTTATTTTGATTTATAAGATGGAATTTATCCATTACTTAGTGTTCAACCAACTCAATAAATTCAATACATGGAAAAATGGAACAAACTCAGTAATGACTAGAGGGAAGGTGACTGCTCGTAGAAATCTTTCAGTTTGGATTTAAAAAGTCCAGAAAAGACATTTCACTAATTTATCCTTTCTTAAAGAAACATTTCCAAATAACAAAGGAATGGTCATAACAAACAAAGTGAATTTGCAAAAGTTGAAAGACAATTTACATTTTTGTTTTATTTTACAAATATGCATACTGGGTTTCTTTATTTTGATCTAGATCCAATCAATGATAGTTTCTGTTTTTTAGTTTGCTTGTACTTTAGGTAGAACATGAATTATTTGAGCAATGAGTTGCCAAATTAAAAAAAAATCTAGGTTTATGTAAGGAGAGACTTCATTCAAAAATATTATTTCAAGGGAGAAAAGGAATGATTACAATATGGGGAGGGGGCTTTTGCAATGGGAAGAACACTCTGATCATGAGATTTGCAAGGGTACCAAGGATTAGGCAAAAAGAGGTTTTCTTTAATAAGGGGGAGTAAACAAAGCTGGAAACAACCTGTTTGTGGAAGTGGGAATGAAAGTGATGAAAAGGTATAGGTAGTTTGATGGGATAGTAGATCAGAGAATGTTTTACTCTGAGGTCAGCCTATTCTCAGTAGGGAGTTTTTAAGGGGATGTTTTTTGCTGGCTCAGTAATAAGAGGAAATGACCACAGTCAGCTAATTGCCCAAGGTCAACAGCTGGTGAATGTGATGCTGGGATTGAGACTAAGGCAGTCTGCATTGTAGAGTCTGTGTTTTTAACCATAAGCCATAATGACTCTCATAGATAATATGTGTCTTATGGGAAAAAGACAATGGAGGTCATTTCTTTTTGATGAGGGCTCACGAGAACCTATTCTTATAATCCATAGATGACAGTATAGTAAAAACCCGATGCCCTGGTTTAGCCCATGCCCCTAATCTTCAATCAAAAATCACTACCAGTGGCAGCAGCCAAGGAAAGGGGAAGTCTGAAAAGACTGAGGAACTTCTATATTCCTCACTTTAAGAACTATAGGTGAGGTAGAGGTACAAACTTCCAGTTGCAAAATAAATGAGACAGATTATGAAATGTACTGTATGGGGAATATAGTCAATAACTGTGTAAGATCTTTGTATGGGGACATATTATAACTAGACTTATTACGGTGATCAGTTTGAAATGTATAGAAATATTGAATCACTGTCTTGTGTAACAGGAACTAATATAGTGTTGTAGGTCAATTATACTTCAAAAACAAACAAACATTAAAAAAGAGATAAGATTTGTGGTTACCAGAAGTGGGGGGCACGGTAGGGGGAAGAATTGGATGAAGGCTGTAAAAAGGTACAAACTTCCAGTTATAAGATAAATGAGAGCTGTCATGTACAACATATTAAACATAATTAACACTGCTGTATGTTATGTGTGAAGGTTTTTGGGAGAGCAGGTCCTGGAAGTTCTCATCACAAGAAAGAAATTTTTTTTCTATTTCTTTAATTTTGTACCTATGTGAGATGGTGACTGGACCACTTCATGATATATATGGGTCAGATCATTCTGTGGGACACCTTAAACTTGTACAGTACCATATGTTAATTATGTCTCAAAAGGGAATCTAAGCAATTTAATTTGTGCAACTAAGTATTGATGCAGAATTTACTTTTGAAAATCTAGGTTAGAACATGGAGTAGAGGATAGAAATCCTGGGATTTACCAATAAGGTTATTGTGTTTGCCTCAAAGTCCATGGGTGGAACCTGTACTTTTGAATTATATTAAGAAAGAAATAGAGAAAGCAGAGGTAAATCTCCTTATTGCTGGCAACCAAATGCCTGCTGACAATGACAAACTACTGGAGAAATTACTCCTGGCTCTTTCCTCTGGCAATATGATCAGCTCCTGGATAAATGATATTAAAAGCAGAAGTCTACCTCCAGGGCTTTGCTAGGAGAGCAGCTCCTATCTGATTGTGTTCTTTTGTTCCTTTAGTGCCCTTGGGTAGACAGGGCTACAGACTAAAGAGATTCTATAGGATTATCCCCCTGAATACCGACCAAAGAAGCAATACTTAGGAGGCTCACATTCTTATAGCCTCTTCTCTGAAACAATGTGCATGTGAAAGGTTTGGCGATAGAGGAAAGTTCTCTACTCTTTTGGATACTGCCAGCTATTATTCATAATTTTAAAAGTTGACAATGAATTAGGAAACAGTCCCTCAGAGTCTCAGGCGAATTCTTGTACTCATCCCAAATAGCTATCAGCTGTTTTCTGGACTTAGGTTCTTCTGTTAGACTCTTGGCTTTCAAGAGCCTCATAGATTTTATTCCCATTCTGAGTTGACTTGGAGAAAGCTCCATATATTGTATTTGTTTTTGCCTAGAATATCTCTTTGTCTCAGCCTGTGTAGAGTGAAGAATGGTGCACTGGATTTCTAGGCTTTGGGGTATTAATATATATTCACTGTAGCGGGCAGCATCTGTTCCTTCTCCCTTTGGGTTCAGGGAACCTAGTGGGACCCTGATTTGGGCATATGATACCACACTGACAGGAAAGTGTCACCTACACACATATAGCACACTCCTTGATTAATGTGAGTTCCACAGTAATTCAGGAACTTCAGCAGGATTCTTGTTATTATCTCCCTTTGATAGATTAGAAAATTAATGTTTGTAGAATTAAGGTGGCTATGTGACTTGGACGAGGGTAGCAAGTAGCAGAGTTGATGCAGGAATGCAAATCCATGGACTTACCTGCCTATATGTTCTCTTCCTTTCTGCTTCACTGCCCCAAAGTGCCTCAGACACAGGCACTTTGTGAAGCTTTTATTTGGAAATAATTTAAAACTTACTGAAAAATATGCCATTTAGCATAAAAAACTCCGGTGTTCCCTTCACTCCTTCACTGAGATTAACAAATTGTTTAAATTTTGCCACATTTTCTTTATCATTTTTGTTTGATCTGTTTTTTTTTGCTTTACCATTTTCCTCTCCCCTCCCCTTTCTGTATATATAAAGTTAAAAAACTCACCCAAGAGAGCTGCTGCCTGCAGGAGTGAAGGGGAAACAGCAGAAAGGGGTTGGAGGTGTACCCTGGGACAAGAACTCAGTATGGAGGTGGCTCACAAGGATCAGCCAAAGGGTTCAGTGCAAAGATGCAGTGTGGTGGTCCTTGCCTTGCAAGGGTCTGAAGAATATACTAATGCATTCAGTGCGATAGGGCTGCATTCAGATGCTTGCTGTGGCAGAATACAGAACAGCCAAGAGAGAGAGACACACAGTACCAGCTAAGAAAAACTGCTGTGTCCCTTCTTGTCTCAGCCTTCTTCCCCTTATACTGATGCTGAAGGATAGAGAGGCAGCTAAAGGAATAGAGGAAGAGAAGTGGGACAAGGGGAATAAAAGATCAGACTAGGTTCTTTCTTATTTACTTGTTTCCCAAGTCGGGGGTCAGAATCATGCCAGGGAGGGAGGAGATTTATTAAGATGGGAGACAGAAGTTTGGAGTTACATTGGAGAGAACCTTTTAAAGTTGAAAACAAAATCATTTAAGTTCCTGAAAGTGATGGGAAAGACAGTGGCATCTGCCCTAAATATCACTAAAGGATGGAGAAAATCCCACAGGTCATGTGTGAAGGAAGTGATGGGAGAAAAATGACACTTTTATTCTCATAACATCAGTTTCAATATGTTCAATAAACTGGCTACACATGCTTAAAACATTCAGACACTGACTAAATAAAGTAGAACTAAAATCCCCTGGTTCTTATTTTTCTCCCTCCACAGCCCTGTGGAAAGCTATGCTTTACATGTTCGTATTATACTTATATTCTTCCCATCTTTTATCTATCATTAATATCTATCTATCTATCTATCTATCTATCTATCTGGACATCCTGTTCTAAAAGCTACTTTGTTCACTTTACAAATACTGTGGAGATCTTATAACATACCATAGGCTCTTCATATTATAAAATATAAGGATCTACCTCATTGTGTGTACATAGCATTGTGTAGATGATTTACTTAAGCAATGTGTTATGGATGACAATTTGTTTTCCATTGTTAGCTATAATAAATAATTCATTCGGTCATTTATTTAGGATAAATTCCAGAAGTGTACTTGTGTCCAAAGTTTAGACTTAAAGATGTGATATATATTATCACATTGCCTTTCGTAAAGTTTGTATCAATGCAGAGTCACATTAGTAATGCACAGCGTGCCTCTTTCCCCACATCATTGCCAAAAATGTAGTACTTATGTGTCCACCAAGTACTTAGCCATCCCCAAAGGAACAAACTTCAGTTTAGCTTCCAGTGATCATAATCAGAAATAAGAGAGTATCATAGTATACAATGGAATAATAATTATTATTGTTTTTGCATAGAGCTCTTTAAATGTAAAATCTGAGAAGTAATGGGAGAAGCAAACAAAATAATTGTACAGCACCACCAATGTTGAATATATTCTCAGCTTTCCAAAATGTGATAGCTGGATCTGAAATTGTTTTTTGCATTAGTACAATTTTGTTCCTGACTGATCATATAGATCATTGTGGAACCCACTTCCACTGTTGACTGGTTACTTCCAGTGACATCTGTGTGACTGGGCTGTTAGTATATCATGCAAAACCTGCATTAGGATTGTGCTTTACTTGATGCTATGCCAGTTCTCTGCTTTTCTTTTTCCCTTACATTGCCTTGCTAAAGACTAAAAATTTAATAATAACAGAAATGAGGTTGGAACAGCAGAACTGTGGCCCTTCACAGAGCTGAACACTTAAAAGCATTTCAACTATGAATTTGCACTCCATATACTTTGCTTATGATAGGGAAAATTCAAGTCATTTATTTTCCTCATGAAGCTATATTGTCCACAAATGGCCTGTTTCTTGCTTACTCTTTTTTTTTTTTTTGCGCGGTACGCGGGGCTCTCGCTGCTGTGGCCTCTCCCGTTGAGGAGCACAGGCTCCGGATGCAAAGGCTCAGCGGCTATGGCTCACGGGCCCAGCCGCTCCGTGGCATGTGGGATCCTCCCGGACTAGGGCACGAACCCGTGTCCCCTGCATCGGTAGGCGGACTCTCAACCACTGCACCACCAGGGAAGCCCTCTTGCTTACTCTTGAGCTAAAGTCCTGCTTAAGTTTCCAAGGACAGTGTACTTAATGGAGAAGAAACCTGAATCAAGTGGGTGTGTGGGACTGAGAGAGACCTGGCCTGTTGCTTCCACGAACAGCTCCCAGTGCGCCTCTTCTGTGGCTCTGAAAGAAGTAAATTGATCAGTTTGGAGTTATTCTTTGTGCCTCGCAAAGTCCGTTTAGGCCATGGAAACAGTGATTTTGTGTTTGCTTTTTTTTGTTTTGTTTTGTTTTTAAAGTGAAACTGTACTCCATTAGAGAATGAAAACCTCTCTGAAAGGAAGAGTAATTCTTTGCCCTCAGGCCATGCATGTCCAAAAGCTGCATTGCTGAAACATATTGGCTGTCTTTAGGAAGTTCTCACAAACATGGAAAAAATGAGTAACTTTTCTGAGTAGCTCTGGAGTTTTATGATAGACACAGCTTACAAAATACAACGCCCTATTTATTACCCATAGATGCCCTTAAGGTGCTATTAATCTGAAGTAAAAAACTAGAGGTTGCCAAGTAGTGGCCAGTGGGCCAATCTTGCCTATAGGTTTTTAATTTGTCTAACACAAGGCTTTAAACAATATTTTTTGGTAACCAACATTTAAAAATTCGGATTTCAAGTTTCTTTTGGAAAACTGAGTGATCTTGTATAATGAAGGTGGCATTCCTACAAGATAATAGTTTACAAAGTGGAAAGTCACTGCTCCTTCAGGATAGAATATGGGCTTCACTCATTTATATCACTCACTTCCTGTAGGCCCTGGTGAGTTCTAGGAAGGCAGAATATATATGAATATATATATATATTCATATATATTCATATATATATTTTTTTGAGAGGATAGAAAGCAAGAGGGAAATCTTTAAGACAGCTCAGTTTGTTATGTCCTCTGAAGTCTCACCTCCCCAGTGAGCAGAGGACTGTGCTCCAACAACAATTTGTATACACCCCATGAAGTCAGTTTTCACACTGTATGGTCACTGTTTTTCCCCACATCTGCCTTCCCCCATAAACCTAGAGGGCAGAAACTATATCCTGATTGCCATTGTAATGTCCCAGTGCCTCTTACTGTGTGAAGGTCCTTAACGATCTGCTTTCTGAGTGAATGAATGCCTGGATGAGTGGATGAACAAAAGGTCCCTCGGGGATGTTCATGATAACTTGGACTTCCAGAGTGAGTGGAATAGGAGTGACTCAGGGTGGATTTTTCTCAACACTTGGCACTGTTGGGGTAGTTTGAGTCTCAGAGAATTTTGAGTCAATGCCCCCTGAGGCCTGAGCTATATATTAGAGCAATACTATTGCCATGGAGCAGCTTTAGTTTTCTCTGAATATTGGGAATACCAATTCTTATTTGATCATCCTATTAAAATTAACAGAAAACCTAACAAAAGCTCATTATTCCTGTCAAGTTTTTAATCATTACCTGACAAAAGAAGAAGCTGAAGTCATCCATAAATATAATTTCTGTCCTCCCTTTGGAAGAATAACATGTTCAGGTTTTCCTTCATTGTAATTTCCTTTGACCAAACACTTCTGTTTCTAGTTAGCACTTTATAAAAGGCGTTAAAATCTTGCCAATCTCACCTTTGTCAAGAACATAAATACAAAATGTTCAGTGTTTTAAAACAGTATTGATATATTTCTCCTTTAAATTAGGATCGGAACAGCTAGAAGATGTCATGACCATTTAATCAAAGAGTAAATATTTTAGTGACTGCAATAAAAGAGAAGCTATTGAACAAATTCTATCTGATGGTGGTTATTTTAATTGGAATTGTTGCCTAAGAAGAGCAAAAGCAAGTCCCTGTATAGAAAAGGCAAAGGTGATTTAATTCAGTCATATTCAAGACTGGTCGGTTGTGAATGAGCTCTTAATCGTTTTATAACAAACCAGAAGTTACTTTAATATCTGTTTCTCACACAGAGACTTTAATATTTCCATCACTCTCATTTCCTGTAGCTACCAGTCACTTTGACATTGATACATTTTAGAAGTTAAATTTAAATAATGTGGAATTACATATATTTAATTCTATTTTGCCTGTGCTTGCATTGTAAAACTGGAAATAGATTCATTTCTATGGGGTGGGTGGGGAATCATCAGAGAGCTGATTATAGAGAAAGGGTTACCATTAGGTCTGGCTGTGAGGAATTCTGAGTAGGTTCTATCTTCTGGGAGTAGTTAGTAATCACTCCACAAATATCAAAGTCTTGCTAAAACAAGACTAAACTCAGAGAAGTTGCAATTAATGTTTATTACTCAATTTTTATTTACATATCTCTGAAAGCATATTTTGATATCGGATACTTAATAATAAAAAGACTACATATTTCTTATGTTAATTATTTAAGAATCTATTTTAAGTATATATTGGATTAAAATATCATTAAAAAAAAAACTTGCTCAAACACAGAATTTACTTAGTGTTCTTGACCACAGAAAATGACATTTTTCTCTGCTAGTAATCCTTCAGTAAGGTTAATCTCTTTTCTAGACAGTTGAAGCTTCTTTCCCATTTTAGAATGAGAACATACCAACTTACACTGAAAATGTTGCTTTAATGCTCTTTGTTTGACTATTTAGTAAAGAAAGAGTGCAAAGGAAAGTGATCCAACTCTCCACTGGAAATGAATTCCCCATCATTCTGCTGGTGAGTTCCTATGGTATTAAAGCACTGTAAATGTAGAGCAATTATTGAACCCGTGGAGTAGCAATTTTCCCCACAGAAATATAATTTTCTGTTTCCTAGGAAGGCAGAATATATATGAATATATATATACATATATATATATATATAATTTGTTTGTTTGTTTGTTTTTGAGAGGATAGAAAGCAAGAGGGAAATCTTTAAGACAGCTCAGTTTGTTATGTCCTCTGAAGTCTCACCTCCCTACAAAATACAATGCCTGAGTTCTTAATTAAAATCTTCCTACTCAGAAGATTTTAAAAATACCTAACAAAGAGAACTCCTGCCAAGGTAATCTTCTTAGGCAAATCCTTGTTTGATGTGGAACAGTGGGTAGGAAAATAGGACCCACAGGCCACATGTGGACTGCTCGGATGTTCTGTCCAGAGCTGGTCTTCTTCTCAAAGCAGCTCTGTTCTTAGGCCCTCAGGCTGTCACTGTAAAGTTATTTCGTGGCTCTCAGGTGACTACTGGCTATGGGAAAGAAAGGGTATGAAGCTCACCTCGAAAGGTTGGGCTATGACTTCCATTGGCCCATGTCTAAGAATCTGTAAAGGGGCCTTTCTAAGAGCCCTGGATTCTCTGCTGTTCCTGTAGGGCTTAAGGAAGCCTGCATTTCAAAACTGAAACTCAAAAGGACTTCTCATTTACCTCAAATTTCAAATTACTGCTTGGCTCTGGAAGTGGGTGTGGTCATGCCTTTCAAGGCCAAATAGAGTTTTTCTAAAGACAGGCTCTGTTGAAAAGAAGGCAGCCCTTTTGCAGGCTCTGAGGCACCTGCCACTGGACCCGGCCTCCCTCCATTAAGCTCCAGAGCAACTTCCCCAGGTCTTGTTCCTGAATTATGAATTCCCATTTCTCTGGCATGGAAGAGCTGTGCCAAACCCTCAGAAATCCAACCTCTCTCAGATTTCCTTAACCAGCCCCCAGACCCAAACAATATCGAGGTGCTCATTTTAAAATAAAGATGAAGATACAAAATTTACTCCATACTTTTAGGCTTGTAGTGGCAAATAGAGGTAGTTATAAGAAATATGTATATTTCACTATTGATACTGTATATTTCATTATTGATACTATGTATAAAATAGACAACTGATGGGAACATACTCTATAGCACAGGGAACCCTACCTAATGCTCTGTGGTGACCTAAATGGGAGGGAGGTCCAAAAGGGAGGGGATATCTCTATGTGTATGGTTCATTCATTTTGTTGTGCAGTGGAGGCTAACACAACATTGTAAAGCAACCATACTCCAATAAAAATAAATAATTTTTTTTTTAAATTAAAAAAATTGCATATTTAATTTAAATACATTTTATTAATCTTTCTCAGTTATCGGGATCCCATTTTAGCAAATTGATTCTAAGACACTGTGCCAAACAATTGTGTAAACTTCTGAAGAAAAATTAATGATCTATTTTCTGAAATTTCATCCCTTATTCTTTAAGAAAATTCTACACTGTCACTACTCAATTTCTACAACTTATTACCTTACTCTTAGGCTATCGAAATACCTTTTCAGTTGATTCTCTTGTTTCTAGATTCTTCTCAATCTGCAACTCTAAACCATCATGATTATGGTGTTACATTAATTTTCCCCAAAACAAGTGACTTACATACTGAAAACACTTTTGTAGGTCCCAATATTTAGCCATAAAGTAAAAATGTATATACATATTAAAAGAGAAATTTTGATTATGCCATTTTCCTGTTTATCAGTATTTGTTGGCTCTACATGGCCCTTAGAGTAAAACATAAACTCCTTAAAAATGGTTCATCTAGCTCTTTATGACCTATCCCTGACTACCCCTATACTAATTTCTTGTATCTATATTCTCTTCACTGCATCCGAGCTGCCCTGGAATTTGTTGAGGTGCTGTGAACTTTGCCACAATTAGCCGTGGCTTACTTAGAGTCTATTGGAAATATAGGGAAGACAGTCAGTTCACAGAGGGCTTTATTGGAGAGAACTATCCCTAATCTGGTTCTCCATCACAACTCTGCCAACACCGTAGTCCAATTCACCATTAATTCTCACCTTGACTACGCACCTTCCATCTGATTTACTCATATCCACTCCTGGCTTACACACAGTTTTCCTTCAGTCCTAAGGATTTGTCATTCTTGGTCTTGCCAAAGAGCCATTGCATTTGTTGATCACTCTGTCTCAAATGCTGCTTCCTCCCCTTTATGCCTAGTTATATCAATCTCATTATTTACATCTCAAGTCAATTATGCCTTTCTCAAGAAAGGCTGCCTTAATCTCTGACCACATCAAAAGCCCTTCTTATATGCCCTTTTAGCTATATGTGCTTCTTCTTTATGGCACTTTTCACAGTAACTGGTTTACATTTATTTTTTTGCTAGTGTTTAATTAGTATCTATCTCATCCATGATACTGTAAGCTCCACTAGAACAAGGACTATGTCTGTTTTGTTTTTTACCCCCGTTTTAAAAATTACTCTATCTTTGATGTCCAGTGCAGTACTTGGTCAAAAATTGGTATGATCAGTAAATATTTTTAGAATTAATATTGAATGACAGATCAAAATCATGCCTTAAGCTTATTTCAAAGGAATAAATATTAATCCAGATTTACAACACTTTCCCCCATAATGAACATCAGAATATGAGATTTTATTAATGTTCAACTTCTCTGGAATATTAACTTTTTTCTGTTTCCTGAGAAAATGCTACAGCTAAGCCAGATTCTCTTATGTCTTACTATCTTAGCTTTTCTAGAAACAAGATGGTTTCTTGTGTGTTTGATTATTGTTTTTGAAAAACCAGTTTCCAAGTTACCAAACTTTTATATGACAGGAGTTTTTCTACCAGTGTTTCTAAAACGTTATAAGCAAATAATAACAATAAAAATATGAGCTTTATTAAACAACTAACTAGGAACAGGAGAAAAAAAGTAAAGTGTACATGCAGATATCTGGGCATTCAAGCTATTCTGTCATAAACAGGTTAGTGAAGAATGATGGCTCAAATGTGTTTCTGCTCACCTGGTAGTTTATTTCATTCTATTTCTCTTTCTTTAAAGATTTTTTTTATGTGATCCATATTTAAAGTCTTTATTGAATCTGTTACAGTACTGCTTCTGTTTTATGTTTTGGTTTTTGGACTGTGAGGCATGTGGGATCCTATCTCCCTCACCAGGGATCGAACCCACACCCCCTGCATTGGAAGGCAAAGTCTTAACCACTGGACCACCAAGGAAGTCCCTTTCATTCTTCTTTAATATTGTGCCTCTATGATCTTAAATCTTATTTTAGCTCCCCACTTATACTTAGATTCTGGGTTCTTTCATAGGCAATTTTCTACGCTTGGCATGTTCTACCCTGTCCCCTTTCCTTCCTTCCTTTGCCACACATTCTTTAATTCTAAGTGAAAATAGTACATCCTGAGGGTATCTTTCTAGGACAAACTTTTCCTTCTCCACTATAATCCTTATTCAGTATACATATATTTTTTCCTTCTGGTCTATCAGCTCCCTGTGTGTGGAACCACGTCGAAAATTTTTGGCTGCTGTATCCTCAAGTATGATGCCTTGCACATAAGAACTGCTAATTAGTATTTATTGAATGAATGAATGAATGAATACCATTTACCACCTGAGTACAACCTATATTTTACACTGCTGCTGACACAAATATTATACTCCATTTCTGTCTGTGGTAAGTATTGCTCCTACCATCTCTAGCTTTTCTATGATATTCCATCTTCTTAAAATAGCTCTTTCTCTATATCTGTCTATCTGTATCTGTACCTACAGATATATAGATATACAATAGTTATAGATATTTTTGTTTTGTTTTGTTTTTGTTATAGAGTCCCTCCATCCTTCATCCCTCATGGTCTATCCAACTCAAAATACCATCTGCTTTACTGTACCTTTGTATTTTCCTTGCTAAAATAATCCTATTCTCCCCTGCGCTCTCAAAGCAATTAGTTTGTTGCATTTCTAAGGTAATGACAGTTTGTGCTACAGGCATTCAATGAAAGGCTCATGTATCTTCAATTTGATTGTAAACTTTTTTAAGAGCACAGGCGATTTTGATTGCACTCTATCTCCCATAATTCCCAACATAACATCTTGTACATAATACTCATGTATTCATTCAATATTTGTTGTAAGAACTGAATAATGACCATTCTAGGTAACCAAAGGTATTCCTGGTCATATTGCTTAGCTTGTTTGCTTAATTTATGTGTTTAGCTCCCTTTGTGTAGTAGAGATTCTTTTACTGTAGAGTCTTATTTAAGCAGTTTTTTTTTAAACTTCTTTTCTGTCATCTAATTTTAGGAACTCCTTTTAGATTTAGTGGAGTAAGACTCTTTAAATAAATAAAAATAGCTCAAACCCTAGTCATTAATCTCCTACATGGTAGACTAGTAATAGAACCATTTTCCCTGATCTACAAAGAGGTTACTACATGTAAGAGTTGATCCTAAAGCCAGCATGATTGGACCCTATCAAGAATTACTAGAATTAAACTGAACACAGTAAGTAAATTGAAAAGTCAGCATGGTTCCAAGCCTGTTCAGTTTCCAACTAGCATAGAGAAAAGCATATTTGAGAATGGCTAGTGTTATTAGGAATTTGAGGGGCTGAGAAAAAATGTTGATAAAAGTACTTTGGGAGAAATCCTTTGCTTAAAAAAAAAAAGAGGATTCCTGAAGGAATGATAAGTGATGGTTCAGAAATAAAGTGCATCCACCACCACCCCCGCCACCATCCCTCTCTCTCTCCTTCAAGAAAAACACCCTAAATTCAGGAAAACTAGGAACAGTTTTATAAGCAGAACACACTCAAGTCTTCAGGATTATGACTGAAAAGCCACAAGGGGACCAACTATGCCAAATATTCTTTTTTTTAAATTTTTATTTTATATTGGAGTATAGTTAATTTACAATGCTGTGTTCCAGGTATACAATGAACTGATTTAGTTATACATATACATATAGTCTTTTTCAGATTCTTTTCCCATATAGGTTATTACAGAGTATTGAGTAGAGTTCCCTGTGCTATACAGTAGGTCCTTGTTGATTATCTATTTTATATGTAGTAGTGTGTATATGTTAATTCCAAATTCCTAATTTATCCCTCCCCCTACCTTTCCCCTTTGGTAACCATAAGTTTGTTTTCTAAGTCTGTGAGTCTCTTTCTGTTTTGTAAATAAGTTCATTTGTATCATTTTTTAAATTCCACATATAAGTGATATCATATGATAATTTTCTTTCTCTGTGTGACTTACTTAGTAGATAATCTCTAGGTCCATCCATGTTGGTGCAAATGGCATTATTTCATTCTTTTTTTATGGCTGAGTAATATTCCATTTTATATATGTACCACATCTTCTTTATCTATTTTTCTGTTGATAGATATTTAGCTTGCTTCCATGTCTTGGCTACTGTACATAGTGCTTCAGTGAACACTGGGGTACATGTATCTTTTCAAAGTATGGTTTTCTCTGGATATATGCCCAGGAGTGGGACTGCAGGATCTTATGGTAGCTCTATTTTTAGTGTTTTAAGGAACCTCCATACTATTCTCCATAGTGATTGTACCAATTTACATTCTCACCAACAGTGTAGGAGGGTTCCCTTTTCTCCCCACCCTCTCCAGCATTTATTTTTCGTACATGTTTTAATGATGGCCATTCTGACTGGTGTGAGGTGATACCTCATTGTAGTTTTGATTTGCATTTCTCTAATAATTAGCGATGCTGAACATCTTTTTATAATGATTATACAGAAAAGAGTTTAAGGATACCTTCACATTTGCCTGGTAGTCATTTGCAAATGCATTCGGGGGCCTGAAGCAGTGAGTGAGAACATCTCAGGTACCAGATGTCCCATTCTTATGGTACTGAGTATTTTTTAAGGGCAAAGTTGCCTCTTTTTATATTAGGGGAGAGGTTACAGAATATGAAATGATCTAGAATGAGAAAAGTGAGTGTTCCTATGGGTCTAATCCAGCCCTAGTTTCTGTGAAGTTTTCCTGGTTAGAAAGTGTATGTCTGTCTGTCTCTAGCTTGGAGCTATCTTTTGAGCAGTGAGGAAGTAAGCTGGACTTGTCCTGCACAGGATTGATTTTTGGAACTATAACACTATCAAGGTCTGACCTCCCTTCTACCTTATCACAGAAAGAGCTACGTGCTCCATGTTACAAACCTGCTGTCTCCCCTATTGGGGAGCAATGGCAATGGTGACAGTTGAAATTACAACCATTGCTGGCTTACTGGATGACTTTCAGAAGCTTTTCTCTATGGATTAATTTCTCTCAGACCCAGTAGCAAACTCCTACCCATATATTTTCCACCTTTATCACATACCTTGAAAGGCTCTTATTCTACATACCTGCAGAATGGGAGCAATAGGAGCATTTCTAGAGTTACTTGAGAGACTTCAGTCAGTAAATAAAGAGTTCTTGGGTTTGGAGCAAATAAACAGTGGGATATACTTAAGGAGTGCTGAGACTGGCCATGAGTTGTGTCAAGCAGATTTCAAGAGTCCCAAGGGACTGAGCAGAAACCTCAGTCGTGGTACATGACAAAGAGTATAGACTTTACAGAAGTAATTTAGGAAAGTTGCTAAACAAACAAGCAGTAACAACAATAACAAACAGCAGAAACAACAAACTGAAGAATGATGAAATCTGATTTCCAGAGTTTCCACATTATATTATCTCAGATGTTCACTTTTTAACAAAAATTAGGAGACATACTGTTTCAGTTAGCCATGGCCACATAAAATGCAGAGTGGCGCACAGTCGGGGAGTCTCAGAAGCTGATAACAAAACTCCGACTTAGCTCCTGTGTCTGTAGGGTGGCTGGGAGTAGCTCTATGTCACTTGATTCTCATCTTCTTCCTGCGACCACTGGGCTCCCTGGGCTTATTTGTCTCATCATGATGGCAGAGGAGCCAAGATGCAAGAAGGCCTCTGGAAGCCCAGGTCCAGGCACCCTCACTCTGCTGCCCATAGCAGGTCAAATGGCTGCACCCAAGGTGATGAGTATGAGTATGTCCTGTTCGTGGATATGGGGAGCAGAGAAGAATGGGGCCAATAAGTGCAGTCTACTGCAGTAGGCAGTATGCCAGTTCTGGTGGACACACACAAAGTAGGTATGCAGACATTGAGTGAATCAGTGAGAAGCTTCCTAGCAAACAGAGTTTTTCCAAAAGCAGACTCACAAGAAAATCGGTGCTCTTGGCAGAATGCAAAAATTCTTGATCATGCAAAGCCTTGTGGGCAGAGAGTCAGGGCTTTGACGTTTATGCTGCGCCTAAAAATCTATGAGCTACAACGGAAGGGACCCAGGCATCGTCCAGCCCAAACATTTCACTTCTCAGACTGGAAATCCCAGAGCCAGAAAGGGGAAGTGACTTGCCCAAGTTCATCCAGCTCGGAGCCAGCTCTCAGTCTAGCGTTCCTCTTCCTCCCTGCATTGCCAGGGCTCAGGTGGGCTTGCTGTTCTCCGAGGTGAAGCTGCAGGGGCCAAATGTGAATGCGGACCCAGTGCAGACCCACCACTACAACTGCTGTGAGAATTCAATCAGGTGACAAATTGGCAACGCCTGGCACACAGTAGGTATGCAATATCTGACGGATAGTGCCAATGTTAATCAATAACATATCTTGGGCACTCAGAGACAGGAGTGGAGGGTTGGTAGGGGGAATAGGCACCAAGGTTGGCATTAGAAAGGCTTTTGCCAGGAGCTGGGATGGGGGAATAGGTTTGGTGGTGGCCAGTAGTGCACACAGCTTCCTTTGCCCTCTTTCACACTCGCTCAAGTTGGGGGTGCTGGCCAGGTCCTGGAGAAAAGGAGGAAGATCCTGCCCAAGTGGAAGGAGTCTGCCGAACTGAGTGTGGCAAGGATGCCTGGCCGAGCAAGCAGACGGCAGGGAAGGCCCTCTGTGCAGCCCGGCTCACATTGCTCCCTCCCTAGAGAAGCCGAATCCCCAAGGGCCACATCCAGAGAAGTGGCTGCTGTGAAACCATTCTCTTCAGTTTTCCCAGTGGTTCCCCAGCACATCTCATGTCCTTAGCATTATGCAAGCTGCCGTGGGGATGGAGAGGTAGACACTGCCACGTGGCAGAGAGAAAACCGCCAGCAATGAGGTCAAACCAATGCCCACTGGGCTGTGAGGACACAGGAAATGGGCCCATTGATTCCATCTGACTGTTTCCTAAGTTCTGTCATAGCAGGGACCACGTCTTTTCCCAGTACCAAGAAGAGCATCTAGCATCCAGAAGGTGCTAAATAAGTGTTGGTGACATGAACGACTGTCAGATTTGTCTGAGAGGTTCTTAAAGTCTTACTGGTAGAGATGAATGTGAACTGGGCACTGAAGGATGGGTGGGATTGGAATCTATGATGGTCAGTTACACTGGGTAAGGATTTGCCTTTCCTGCACGCATTGCCTCTGGCAAAGTTCCCATTCAAGGACTTAACAAAAGGCTTTAACCACGGTCATGGCATTCTATGGAGTCCTTTTGATCAAGAAACTCACCTCTCAGCAAGTAAAGTGCAGCAGTGGGCCTGTGCTCATGGAATTCATAGGTCTTCCCATGTTCCTCTTCTACCTGAAGCAGCTGGCTTGATACAGCAGCAGAATGATTTGGAGACAATACCTTGCAGGGTGGGGCAATGCCCTCCAGGATGCTGTCTATGCTCTAAATCAGCATCCAATATGTGGTCCTGTTTCTCTTCATTGTCCGGATTCTCGGGTCTGGGAGTCAAAGTATGGAAATGGGAAGGGTTGCCAATCACTGTCACAACTAGTGATTTTCTAGCAAAAATTTTTCTTCCTGGTGCCATGACATTATGTGCTGTTCGCTTAGAGGGCTTATTTCCAAAGGGAAGAATGCTTCCATCAGGAGACACAACAATGATTCCATTGAACTGGGAGTGAAGACTGTGACCCCAGCCTTTTTGGGTTCCTCATGCCTCTGAATCAACAGGCAAAGAAGGAGTTCTAGATCCATATCTGCCACGAATTCTCTGGGTGACCTTTGACTGATCATGCCCCTCTGTTGAACTCTGCTTCGTTTCATGATCTATGAAATGTGGTGGTCATATAAACACCTCCTGATTTAAAAAAAAAAAAATTAGGAGACATAAACAACAGGGAAGGGTGGCCCATAAATAAGAAATTCACAACAAAAACACAGTCAACAGAGCTTCCCCTAAGGAAGTCCAGAGGTAGAACTTCTTAGACAAATAACTTAAAGCTGCTATTATAAGTATGCTCAAAGAACTAAAGCAAATTATGTCTAGAAAAATTAAAGGAAAGTATGAGAAAGACCCCAGAGAACTCATTTACTTCTTTTTGCTATGTGAGGATACAAGGATCTGAGGTCTGCAACCTAGAAGAGGGTCCTCACCAAAACCTGACCATGCCTGCACCATGATTTTAGACTGCCAGCCTGCAGAATAATGAGAAATTTACGTTGTTTATAATGTACCCACTCTATTGTATCTTGTTATAGCAGTCCAAACAGACTGACACCCATAAAGGTAACTATATAGGTAAATATGACAGATAATATAAATGTGTCTTTTCATAGATATAGTGCTAAAAGAGAAAAATAATATATAAATAGAAAGAATAGATAAATTGGACTTCAGAAAAACTAAAAACGTTTTTTGCTGAAAATGATACCATCAAGAAAGTTGAAAAGATATTCCAAAAATGGGAGAAAATATTTAAAAATCATTTCTCTGATCAGGGTATCCAGAATACATAATGAATGCCTACCCCTCAATAGCAAAAAGACAAATAACCCAATTAACAAATGGAAAAATGATTTGAACAGACATTTCTCCAAAGAAGATATACAGATGTCCAATGATCCTATAAGAAGATCCTTAATATCAAAACCCCAATGTAAATCAGAACTACGAATGAGGTGATGCTTAACACATATTAGAATGGCTAAAGTAAAAACAGACAGACAATATAAATTTAAGAAATTAACCCATGGACTCATAGGCTTATTGCAGCTGTTATCATTTACAACTCAAGTCTTTTACACAGATCTTATCCTTCATTCAAATTCTTGGCAAATTCATCCCCCAACTCATCAAACTAACTAGTGGTCAAGTACTTTGGAGGTCATCTCCACCCAGGGTTCTGGCCCCAGCCCAGAACCAGGTCTTTTAATGGTGGTGAAGAGCAACAACCTTCTGGTGATATTGAGGATATTGAGCTTAGTTTAGTTTCTGGTCAAGAGGCTATTTCTTTGTCCTTCTACCACTCCAGGCCCTCAGCCTTTCTTACATCTTTTTTTTTTTTGAAGTATAGTTTACTTACAATGTTGTGTTAGTTTCAGGTGTACAGCAAAGTGATCCAGTTATACATACGTATCTATTTTTTATATTCTTTTCCCTTGTAAGTTATTAAAAATATTGAGTATAGTTCCCTGTGCTATATAGTAGGTCCCTGTTGGTTAACTATTTTATAGTATGTATAGTAGTGTGTATATGTTGATTCCAAACTCCTGATTTATCCCCCAACCCCCTTCCCCTTTGGTAACCATAACTTTGTTTTCTATGTCTGTGGGTCTATTGCTGTTTTGTATATAAGCTCATTTGTGTCTTTTTTTAAATTATTATTCTTAGATTCAGCATATAAGTGGTACCATATGATATTCGTCTTTCTTGTCTGGCTTACTTCACTTAGTATGATAATCTCTAGGTCTACCCATGTTGCTGCAAATGGCATTCTTTCTTTCTTTTTTATGGCTGAGTAATATTCCACTGTATATGTACCACATTTTCTTTCTCCATTCATCTGTTGATGGACGTTTAGGTTGGTTCCACATCCTGAGTATTGCATATAGTGCTGTAGTGAAAACTGGGGTGCATGTATCTTCTCAAAGTATGGTTTTCTCCAGGTGTATGCCCAGGAATGGGATTGCAGGATAATATGGTAGCTCTATTTTTAATTTTTAAAGGAACCTCCATACTGTTCTCCATAGTGGCTGTACCAATTTACATTCTCACCAACAGTGTTGGAGGGTTCTTTTTGTCCACATCCTCTCCAGTATTTATTATTTGTAGACTTTTTGATGATGGCCATTCTGACTGGTGTAAGGTGATACCTCATTATAGTTTTGATTTGTGTTTCTCTAATAATTAGCAATGTTGAGCATATTTTCATTTGCTTTTTGGCCATCTGTATGTCTTCTTTGGAGAAATTTTCTATTTAGATCTTCTGCCTATTTTTTGATTGGGTTGTTTGTTTTTTTGATATTGAGATGTATGAGCTTTTTGTATATTTTTTGAAATTAATACCTTGTCAGTCACATCATTTGCAAATATTTTCTCCCATTCTGTTGGTTGTCTTTTAATTTTGTTTATGGTTTCCTTTGCTGTGCAAAATCTTTTGAGCTTAATTAGGTCCCATTTGTTTATTTTGTTTTTATTTACATTACACTAGGAGACAGAACCCAAAAGGTATAGCTGTGATTTATGTCAAAGTGTGTTCTGCCTAAGTTTTCCTCTAGGAGTTTTATACTATTTGGTCTTCCATTTAGGTCTTTAATTCATTTTGAGTTTATTTTTGTGTGTGGTGTTAGAGAATGTTCTAATTTCATTCTTTTACATGTAGCTGTCCAGTTTTCCCAGCACCACTTATTGAAGACCCTGTCTTTTCTCCATTGTATATTCTTCTTTTGTCATAGATTAATTGATCATAGGTGCATGGGTATATTTCTGGGCTTTCTATCCTGTTCCATTGATCTATATTTCTGTTTTTGTGTCAGGACCATACTGTTTTGATTACTGTAGCTTCGTAGTATAGTCTGAAGTCAGGGAGCCTGATTCCTCCAGCTCCATTTTTCTTTCTCAAGATTGCTTTGGCTTTATTTGGGGTCTTTTGTGTTTCTATACAAAGTTAACAATTTTTTGTTCTAGTTTTCTGCCAGTTGTAATCTGATAAGCTTCTCTTACATCTTAACATAGGCAGTTTTCCCAACTTCCCTTGGGAAAAGGAAAGCAGCCCCCCAGCTGCTGGCTTCAAGGGTTACCTTGACCTGGTTCTTCATGTCATTTAGAACTGTTTTGTCTCCAGTCACCCTGTTGTCCTGTACGAATGAACCCTTGGCCACCCCTTGCTGCTTCCAGGTCCTAGCTCTCACAGGCCTAGGGTTGTTGTGCTTCAACTTTATGTTCTGTTTCTGGTTTATAGAGATGTTTATCATGCTTGGAGCTGGACTGTGTATTCAAGTTTTGATATTTTGTCTCTCATTGTCAAAGGTCTGAAGCAGAGGGATGAAACAAAGTCAAAACTTATAGCAATATCTTGACCAGGGTCTCCCTGCTCCTATTTAGCTCTCTTAGTTGGTGTATTTCTAGAAGTTGCTTCTAGGAGTTGCATGGTGTCTTCTTTGCCCACAATAGACACTAAAATCTTGCCTTTAGTATCATTTTGTTTATTTATCAAAATATTCAAAAAAGTTCTTCAGTTTGCAACTATAGACTATAAACAGATTAAATAAAAATGGCTGAACAAACACTAAGGAATTAGCATTGGGTAATAGTTTCCTAAATGACATATTGATATATAACATAAAATATAATAATATCTCATAAGATTCTTTTTTTTTTTTCACTTTTAAAACATTTTTATTACCTAAAAAAGACACTTTTTATCTGTCACTCCCCTATCACCCTATCACTTCTCCCAGCCCTGGGCAACTACTTTCTCTATACTGTCTCATAAGATTCTGATGTTAAATTTCCAAACATTTTCTTCCAAAGAACTGGTTAAATTCTTAGCCAGGTGTGTTTTATGGAATAGTTTCTCTAATCTTGTTCACAACTTTTTCTTCTATCACCATCTTGGCTCTGGCATACACTGAGCTTCTTTTCTAATCTATTCTACCCTGCATAAGAATGATAATTTCTTTGTTTTAAAGTCATAATCATATGGCTCTGCTTGTACTCTGTCATACCACTCTATCTCCCAGGGATGCAATTGCCCCAATCTGAGAAATGGTGATTTTAAACAGAGATCTAGGGGAAAAAACTTATCATTTAATAAGTTTTAAATATCTCAATAAACATAGATATGTAACTGGCCTATTCAATGAGTATGACACAGTATGGAACAAGGTAAACACAATTTTATTTCTTTATTGTTGTTATCTCATTTCCTTAATCCTTAAATTCACTATGAAGAATTGTTCTTCCCAGCTGCTGAATGAAATCTTGGATGGATCCAATTGATTTTCTAGTCACTGTCAAATATTAAATAGTCCAGTCAAGTTTATTAGCAAAGCTTCAGTGATTTTGAATTCAACATATTCTTCAGTTCTTCAATTCTCTCAACTCAGGATTCAAAAGCTGCAGTAAAAATAGGGGAGGGTAGACTTTTTTTCTTGTTCCATCTCCTATCCTCTTTCTAGGTGCTGGTTCTAACCCCCTTCATGGAGAGCCCTGGGAGTGAAGTTTAGAGGTAATAATTACATATTTGTGCTTCATGTGCATGGCAGATGTCCAAATGAAGGCTCTTTCCTGTGGAACCCTTTCATGGTTTTGCCACTATAGGATCCTGCTCTTACCTGGGCTCCTTTTCTACATGACTCATATGTGGGTTCCCTTTGTTGATGGAAAACAAATGCTTTCTGACCTTCTAAACTTGGGAAACATAGTCCTTTTCCAACATGCCTACACATTACTGCTACCATACATAATAATAGCCCCTTCTGACTATATTTTTCCAGTATGAGTCAGGAACTGTCTCAAGCTCCAGGGAGCACAAGGCAAGCTTTATGAACAGTTCTCTTGAAGTCCCAATTACTTAGGAAGGAAAGGGAAATGGAAGACTCCCCAGTGGCTTTCTCACTGTCCAATCCTCCACACCAATTTTTACCTTTGTGGTGGGTGATGAGCTAAGAATTTTAAAGCCATTTTGAAATAATTTACACAAGTTTTTAAAAGATTACCTTAATAAATAAAAATATGTTATTTTTAATTTTTAGAAAGCATGTCTTTGAAAATAGTTTTTGAATAAAATGTTTTATAGGTCTACCAATAAAATAAAACAAATTTTGAGTCAATCAATAACTATTTAAAAAGTGCTTTAATTTCAATTATTTCAGTGACCATTTCACACCGAAAGTATACTGATTTGGATAAAAAATTATATGGTCACTCTATTTAAAGAACATGTTCAGTTGTACAACTCAAGTTGACCAATGCCTAATTGGTCTTGACTGACTTTTATTTAACTTAAGTTTTCTTCTGATTTGAATGAACAACTGAAAATATTCAAACCAGTTTGATATAGGCCTAAACAGTGAATTCATTTTTATCCCCTAATAATTTTCATGATGTTTATATTTTTTTTAGACTGCTCTGTCTAGGCGCATCCCAGCATTCTTCCTTGGATAGCTTGAGCCACTCTGTAGCCCTCTGTCAAGAAAGGTACATGGAGTCTCAAGTGCTACAGTGAATATAAACTGTCTGTTCCCTGTAAGACTGTTCACAATGAGGATGTTTGTTTGCATGCATACATGTACACATTTCCTCTTCAGGTTTTTAAAAATTCCTTTTATTATTTTTGCTTTCCCACACATTTCATTATATATATATATTTATATAATATATATATATATATATACATTTAGTAGAGTTATTTCAGAGAATACTTCAGAGCTACAATTATATCTGAATATTTAAAATTTTTCTACTAATTGGAAGTACTGATAGAAGCAACTTGCCTTAAAACCTTCCAAACTACAAGATTTGTACAAATGATAGACCTAGGGTGTTTTTTTTTTAAATGCTAGAAAAGGATTTTTCATTCTAGAAAGATCTCTTTAAGTACTAGGAAACCCTCTTGAGGCATTGCAATATAATTTATAAATTATATAAATATAATATAATTTATAAATTTTGAAGCTATTCAGATTTTTTTTTTTTAAAGAATACATCTGTTGAGCTTCCCTGGTGGCGCAGTGGTTGAGAGTCCGCCTGCCGATGCAGGGGACACGGGTTCGTGCCCCGGTCCGGGAGGATCCCACATGCCGTGGAGCGGCTGGGCCCATGGGCCATGGCCGCTGGGCCTGCGCATCCGGAGCCTGTGCTCCGCAACGGGAGATGCCACAACAATGAGAGGCCCGTGTACCGCAAAAAAAAAGAAAAAAAAAAAAAAGAATACATCTGTTGCATAAAAGCAAGGTACATTTGTAATTACCAAGAAGAATTACAAGTAAATGATGTTAAGAAATTGAAATATAATTTTGCCGAAGTGAAAACCTCCCCAGCAGGGTAAATTATGATGCTCTTCTGTTGTTAAATGTTTATTTCCTCACTTGTAACAAGAGTGGGCCATTTCTATCTCAAATAAAAAATATTCAGTTTTAGATAGAATATTGGATTTCTGGTGCTAGACTCACATTGCCATATTTTGTTGCTATCCAGACAATTGTAAATACTAAGAAGCTCAATAGGGCATTTCCCTTTCCACAGTTGCTATGACCCTTGCTTATTTTTGAGATTCCACATTCTGTAAAATTATATTTGTTTTCTGTAATGGATATACTTTGATGCATTTTTTTTTTTCTTTACTATCCTTAGGCAGCAGGTTAATCTACTCTTCTTCTAGTACTTGTAATAGTGGCAAAGAAATTATTAAGTGGTAAGCAAGTGAATATTTACTTCCTTTCTTCTACCTGTTTCTTAACAATAAATCCAGACATATATCCACAGATACCTTATTTGTAGAATTATTCTGTTTCCTAGGTATTTTTAAGTTTCAAGCCCAGGTGTTATCGATTTAATACAAAGTCTCTGTCCTGATTATTTTATAATACTTTACCCTGAAGCAGCTCAAAATATAGTAACCATGGAAATACTCTACAACTCTCTTCCTTTTACTTGCTCTTATTTATCTTTTGATTAAATACAGTTAAACAAATGCTCTCATTTGAACTTGTCTGCTGAGAATACCAAAACTCTTCCATAATTATATGTAATTTAATTTCTGGAAAATTAGGATGGTTGTTTTATTTTCTTCTTTTTTTTTTTTTTTTAGTCAGAGTTGGGACAGAGTCAGCACTGATGTAGGTCTAATTGAATATAATACATTTGAGTCAGAAAAGATGCTTGTGTCTTTTCTGAGGATAATAGTTTGTAATTTCAGAATGGAGGGAAGCAAGGCTAAGTGCTGGTTGGAAAACATGGTGAGACAAGCTGGACAGAAGAGTGAGCACTGCTGGGATGAGGGAAGGAAAGAGAACCCCTTGCTATGGGGAACAACTCACCCACCTGTTCTACTTCAAATGGCAGTGCTGGCTCAGAGCCTAGTCCTGAAATTGGCTGAGCTACCCCATTGTGAGACAGAAAGCTGCTCTGCAGGAATCTCCAGATCTTGTGGTCTGGAAGATATGTCCTACCTTGTTCCACAATGGAACTGGCCATAAGTATAATTTATTTCTACTACTCCATTTAGAAACACTCTGGGACTTTGAGGCAAAAAAATAATCCCAGGTAATCTGGACTTTTCTCTGAGATTTCCATTTCATCACACTGAAAAGCTGGTGCTTATGTTGAACTATATTCATTCAAAAAATCTTTATTAAGCCCAGTCTGTGTGTGTGGTAGCAGCAGTAGTAACAACCATTTATAAGTGTTTACCATGTGCCTGGAATTGGGCTAGGTGCTTATTTCACTAAATATTCACAGGACCCATTGCATGATTATTATTATCAGCATTTAGCTGGATGAGGAAATTGAACTTTCAAAAGGAGTAGTAATTTTCCTAGGGTCACATGACAAGTAAGTAAAAGTGCAGAGGTTTGAATTCAGAATTTTCTGACTTCTGAGCCCTTTTTCTTTTCACTGTTTCATAATGTCCCCCATATAGTGTTATCCTGAGTAGGTGCCCCAGGCAGAAGGAAGAGGACAATATGGCCTCTTTTTTTGGTGTGCATATGATCTAGCTGGAGAGAAAAATATATTTATCTGTAAAACAACTAGAGACAAATTTAGTAAGTTGAATATCAAATGGACCTGCACTGCAAAAGCACAGGTGTTTTTGATTAAAGGTATAATCTTTGTTCTAGAGACCCTGCATTTGAAGTAACGAAAAGAATTTCTGAAGAGACAGATATACATCTTATTTTAATTCTTTTATGGGATATTTTTTCTCAAACTGACATTAAATATTCTAAATCATATTTATGCTATCCTGGCCTAATCCTAAACTCAACCCCCTTTTCTTTCTCTAATCCATGGGCAATTGATGGATTGAGGTTATATATAGGATCTGTCAGGTTACACAGAATAGTTGACTGGCAGGTTGAATCCCTGCAAACCCTACCCCTCTCCCCATCTCCCTGAAGCAATGGAAACACAAAGTGAAAACATCTTGGTCCTTGTCATGACTCAGCATTGCTTGATTTCTAAGATTTCCAACTCTTAAGATCTTTTCTCCCTGATGAAAACCTCCTTAACTCCAACTATCTCTCACTATGTGAGCCTGCTCTTTTCTTTTATCCCTCCATCAATCCTTGTTCTTCTTATCAAGAAATCCTCTCTGGCACCATCTCTGTCTCTCCCCAGGCAGGTTCTCATCTTTGTAATTTCCATGTTGCTCTTATTTATATCCTAGAATCCATCATTTCCTTAAGCTTCTACTACTCCTACCTTGTTCTCCCCAATCCCAAATGACTCTAGTAGGTTATTCTTTTCTGTTTTTATGACAATTATGTTACAATTTGGAGGTAGAGGACCTCACAACTAGTTGTCAGTTTATCTGTCGGTCTCTCCCTATTATATTTCTCGGAGTAATTTTCCAAGGGCTCTTCATTTTCCTTGTCCACAAGCCTATGCTTATCTTAAAGACTGAACTCAAATAATATGAAGACTTTCCTCATTTCCTGGCTCCTTGAGGGCAGGGTTAGTGTCCATTTCACCTTCTTTGAAACTGGTACCATTTGTTGAAGAAATGAACAGAAATCTGAAGGTATTATGGGATCCTATGTTAAACTACATGACTATGTAACATTATTAGTGGCTATTGCACTCAGACTGACACCATTAGATACTTTTCTGCCAAAGCCCAAGTAACTCAGTGATTCAAAAGCCTACTCTTTCAGTCTCATTGATTTATAGGTGAGTTGGATGGTAGAAACCTCATATATATATATATATATATATATATATATATATATATATATATATATATACTTTTTTTTTTTTTTTTTTTTTTGCGATATGTGGGCCTCTCACTGTTCTGACCTCTCCCGTTGCGGAGCACAGGCTCTGGACTCGCAGGCTCAGCGGCCATGATTCACAGGCCCAGCCGCTCTGCGGCATGTGAGATCTTCCTGGACCGGGGCACGAACCCGTGTCCCCTGCATCGGCAGGTGGACTCTCAACCACTGCGCCACCAGGGAAGCCTGAGAAACCTCTTATATTAATGTAACTTTTAACACAGTAGAATACCAAACAAAAATGTCTTGGTGGCTTTGCTTACATTGAGAAATTTGAAGCTTACTTTAAAGCACTCTTGTGGTTCCCTCTGGTTTAGTGTAATTAACAGATCATTTTGAAGTTCTTCAGTCATGAAGTGGTAGCTCTTTAAGTGGTACAGTAGTTGTTGTTTATGGTTACATGACAGGTACATTTAACAAAGTAGATTTTTATTGAATGTGTTTAGGTAAAAGGAGAAAAGTACATAAAATATGCATGATGCATAAAACATTGCATAATGTGCATGTCTTCTAGGATCTTTCTTACAGAAAGCTGACTCAGTAAGACACTTTTATTTGAACTTATGTTTGTGAAAGGTCTACTGACATCATGGAACAAATAGCTAAATAACTAAAAATTTGAAAATCATTTCTATTACTTTTTAAAATTTTTATGGATAAATAAAGTCATAATTCATTCAAAGAATGACAGTGGTATACTTTCTATACCATTCATGTATTTTTACTTCTAATGGAGGTACATTGATGAGTTTTGTTTTTTAATCTTTAGAAAGTAGGTTAATCTACTACTACTATATATGAAATGCTGTCTCAGTCAAGATCCCATCAGGAGACAGAAACTATGCAGTAATTTGAACAGGAAAACTTTAATATAGAAAATTATTAAAAAATTCTATATGTATGTATGCATGTATCCATCTACCATCTATCTACTTATAACTAAGACAGAATAAAAGAGGTTTCCACAGAATATCATGGGTCTGAGGGAGAGTACCTAAAGAAGAAACTAACTTGGAAAGAGAGGGATTCTCTCCAAGGCTGGGATGCAGACTTTGTTAAAGAGGATGTGTTTACTGTTCACTGGATAGTGGAGGAGTTCCCTGGCTTGCTGAGTTGTCAGGACCAGAACTGATCCAAAGTCAGTGGGTTGAGGCTTGCTGGTGCTGCTGTGAAGCCATTTGGGGTTGCAGTGAAACTTGCCTGAAAACTTGCTGTGGAGGTAAGCTGTACTGGGTGTTCTGCACCCCAGCTCAATACTGCAGGAGCAGTAAGAAACAAAACACACTAGGAACAATCCCTCAAGCACCGACCACTGACAGATATTAATATTGTACTAGCCTGTAAAAATTTGGTAAAGAGAAACCTCAATTAAATAGAGTCGGGAGATCAGAGGGGAGAGCACTCACACCCTATAGCAATAGTAGGACTCAGCAGGAGGAAGAAAGACCCCTGTTCTTTCCTGGCAAGGACTCAGCCAATAAAAAGCCATGGACTGTTTGTTTATTACAGCCCTTCCAACTTTCTTTTCCCCTCTATAAAAGTGTTCTCCTACCCTTGTGGTGTGGGGGTTTGCACGTGGCATGCCATTGTTGCAGATCCCAAATTGCAATTCTCTTCTGATCCTGAGTAAGCCCATATTTGCTGGAGAAATATCTATTTGTTTTATGGCAACATTTTAGTGGCCTGTACAGGAACCAGAGATGGCTCCAGGGATGGTGAGCAAGCATGTGGGGTACCCACCACTGAGCCCATTGAGGTCACTGCTTTTCTTTGCCAGCCTGGGAGTTTGAAGGTATATCTTTCTCCTGGATCCAAGCTTATGCTCTCTTTGTGTTTGAAGTTCTCCAGGCTTTAGCTGGGATTTATTTTAAAGTTTTGTCTTTCCAGTTAAAGCCTGGATCTGTATGTGAGTAGTCACGTGGCACTTCAGTCTGATTTTGAGATCCGACTGTTTCATCTGAAGCTGGCTGAAGCATCTTTGGTCCATTCCTTTGGGAACGGGGCTCTTCACTGAAACTGTGATGGCTTTTGAGCCTTCAGAATAGGGCCTGTTCTATGGGCTGGCTGAAAAGACTTTGGGTCCTCTGGGACCAAGCTATTTCTTAGAACTGTAGGCTGTTTGAGTTGCAAGCTGTTTAAATTGAGCTGTTTGAGCTGTAAGTTGTTTAAGCTATTTGAAAACTATTCTCTTACTCTAGAAAAAAAAAATCCTCTGAGAAATGGGATTCCAGTTATCTAAATATTTTGAGGGCATCACCCACTCCAGGAACTTGGGCTGATTTTTTTTTAAATTTTATTTTTGCTGTATGCGGGCCTCTCACTGTTGTGGCCTCTCCCGTTGCGGAGCACAGGCTCCGGACGCGCAGGCTCAGAGGCCGTGGCTCACGGGCCCAGCCGGTCCGCGGCATGTGGGATCTTCCCGGACCGGGGCACGAACCCGTGTACCCTGCATCGGCAGGCGGACTCTCAACCACTGAGCCACCAGGGAAGCCCTGGCTGATTTTATGTTTAAAAATCATGGTCCTGGGCTTCCCTGGTGGCGCAGTGGTTGAGATTCCGCCTGCCGATGAAGGGGACACGGGTTCGTGCCCCGGTCCGGGAAGATCCCACATGCCGCGGACCGGCTGGGCCCGTGAGCCACGGCCTCTGAGCCTGCGCGTCCGGAGCCTGTGCTCCGCAACGGGAGAGGCCACAACAGCGAGAGGCCCACGTACCGAAAAAAAAAAAACAAAAAAACACATAACATAAAATTAAAAATATATATATATCATGGTTCTTTCTTACACGCATTTCTAACTAAATGGACCCACCTGACCAAAGGCTATTTAGAATACCAATGGCCATTATGGGGAACTTTTGTAATCCCCAAATTTAATTTTATTAAAACTGAATTGGATTATTTTCTTAAAATCAAAATTTCCAGAAGTGAAGAAAATGCCTGTTTTGATTGGTATTTTGAGGCTTCCCAACGTTATCAGGAGTTTAAAATTGCCTCTCTGCAAAATAAGATTTTAAGATTCACTGAGGCAAGCAAACAACCAAAGAAAGATAAAATAGCTCCCAAAACATCAGGCTCTTCTTCTTGGGCTTCTTTGTCTCAGGATCTGCCTCTGGTTCCATCTTCCTCCTTCCCTTATATGCCACCTATATAGTCCACTATATACGTTCAGTTTCCCCATACTAATTACCTCACTGATATTCCCTTTTTTTCTGAAAGCTTCCCACTCCCTTTTCCTCTGAACTTATCAGAACCTGGTCCTTTGAAATTAAGCATTCTGAGAATCCAGAGGTTAAACCTTTAATTTCTTATAATCCCTGGACTGAAACTGAACTGCAAGCCACAGTCAAAGATTTTCCCAAAGTAACCAAAGACTCCCCACAGATTTGTAAAGGAATTTAACACAGTCACTCAAACCTATCAACCTGGTTTCTCTGATTTATATCAACTAGTTTGTATGCTTGTCAGTGAAGGCCAGTCCAGCACTGGATGAAAATCACAACTTGGGAAAATCCTGAAGGGTCTCTAGAATTACAACTGGGGAACCAGCCCATTAATTTATTATATGATCAGTCTCAGGCAATGGCTAGGTGACTTCATCAAGCACTTCCCAGGGCTTTTCCGAAGCCTGTTGATTGGAACAAAATTCAAGTTTATAAACAAAACTCTGATGATTCCGTTCAGGACAGTTACAATTGACTTCAGTTTAAAGTAAAATTCTGCTCTTCCTTCAGATGTTGGTTCCTCCCAGGAAGCTTTTAACTTTATATATATTAATGGGTTGAACCAAGACCTTACCCTTCTGGTAAAAAGGACCAAGATGGAATGGAAAACCACTCCAGATTTAGTTAATCTGGCAAACCATTTCTCTCACTCTCTAGATGAGTCACCTAAAATGGAGATAACCAAAGTTCTGAATCTTCAACTCCAGCAATTGAAGGCTCCCAAACAAAACCAAAACCCTGCTAGTTTCTGCCATTATTTCAAAGAGTCAGGACATTGGAAAAGAGATTGCTACAAATGTAAATGCTTTAGGCACCTTCGATTCTCTACCAACCTTTCCAATATCTTCCCAATTTTCAGTGATGGGTCTTCAAGAAAATACAGGGGCTCTTTCCAATCCTCCCTCTTAATCAGCCTGGAGAAACATTTCTCCAGATTGAGTGTGAATCTCTTCCAGTCCTAATTGGGCTGGAGTGTGACTGGAGTTACACTTTCAGTGCTCAACCCCACAACTGTAAAAACAGCCCCTGCATTGGAGTACTAAAACAGTTCAAGTAGTGAGGATCACTAATGAATCTCAAGGAGCTCCTGTCTCTAATCATATTCCCTTTCGTTTTGGCCCTTGAGAGATACACACCCTTTTCTTTTCAGAGCCCCCACTCCCCATCAATTTATTAGGCTGGTACTTCTTAGAGAAGTATCATGCCAGAATTTCTCCCCAAAAGGGAAAATAATTCTAGAATTTGATGGTAGTTATCAAAGTAACCAAACAGGTGAATTAAAGGACCCTTGACATCTTTTCTTTGTTTTGTCTCTGGCAGTACTAGAACTGATTCTGAAAACACTGATCATTTATCCCTATTGAATCCTCTACCATCTTCCTTATGGGCAAAATCTCCAACTGATATTGGCAAAATTCACAGTGCACCTCCCATCAAGATTCAAATAGATCTCTTAAAACCTCTTCCCAGAATTAATCAATACCCCATGAGTAAAGAAGCCCTTCAAGGCATAAAGCTCATCATAAAATATTACAAGGCTCAAGACCTTATTATCCCTTATAGTAGTTCATGTAATATTCTTAATTTACTGGTGAATAAACCTAATAGCCAAGAGTGGAGGTTTGTTCAGGACCTCCAAGCAATGAACAACATTGTTATCCCAGGACACACTGTTGTTCCTAATCCTCATATGTTACTAACATTCATTCCCACCAGAACCCATTTCTTTACTGTAATTGATTTATGCAGTGCGTTCTTTAGTATTCTAGTTGATGAAGATATAATACAATACATTTTTACCTTCAACAATTCACCTGAACAGTAATGTCTCAGGGTTTTACTGAGAGTCCTTATTTCTAGCAAATCATGAAGGCTAATCTGGATGATACAAAATTCCCTAGGGATTTTATTTTGTTGCAATGTGTCAATGATTTGCTTCCATGCTCTCCTTCTCAAGCCTCCTCACAGGAAGGCAGCATCCATTTGCTAAAGCTTTTAGACTTAAAGGGACATAAGGTTGCCAAAGAAAAATTGCAGTTTACCCTAACCTACGTTCCATATTTAGGGCTTCTGATATCTGGACAAGGGCCACACCTAGATCCAGATAAACTTCCTGATGTCCTAAATTTCCCAACACCCAAAACTAAGTGCCAACTATGAGGTTTTCTCAGGCTACTTGGTTTGGTAGTTGCTGAAATTGGGTGCCAAATGTTTCTCTTATATCCAGACCTTAGTATGTTTTACTAAACAATGACAATCCCAACCCAATTTTATGGGAATAACTGGATGATATAATATTTAAGGCCTTAATGGAGAATGCAATGAACCCACCTGCCCTTGGGCATCCCAATCATTAGATTTCCTTTTTGTTTTTTATATATGAAAAGGAAGGAAATGCCCTTGGTGTACTCACCCAAAAATACAGGGAACACCATTGACCTATAGGATATTATAGCCAGCAACAGGACCCTTGCCTTAGGGCCATTATGGCCACTTCCCTTTAAATTAAGACCACTGAGAAAATTGCTGTAGAACTACCGTTAGCCATTTTTGTACCTCATGCTGTAGAAAATTTCCTGAATTCTCATCACACTCAATATTTCCCACCCAGCTATCTATAAAGGGTTTTGTTAACTGCTTCTTACATAACTCTTTTTTGTTGTAATAATCTTAACCCTGCTACTCTCGTCATCTCCATCATAGACTAAGTCCCTCAAAACTGCTTAAGGCTGACAGATCACCTCCTGACTCCTCATAATGATCCACAGGGAATTCCTCTGGTAATACTGACTTCTCATGGTTCACTGATAGTTCTAATTTAAAAGGTGACAATGGCAAATATTGTGCTGGCTATTCTATTGCAACTCCTTTTGATGTCATTGAGGTAGCATATTTACTTATGGCTACTTCAGCCCAACAGGCTGAATTACATAGGCTTGTACTTTAGCTAAGGACAAAAGTGCCAATATTTATACTTTAAGTAGATATGCTTTTGGACTAGCTCATGATTTTAGAATGTTGTGGAAGCAACATGGCTTTCTTACCTCCAGTGGAAATAAAATTAAAAATGGTCCTATGTTCAGGATTATTGGATGTGATACTTTTACCTGTCACTTTAGATATTATTAAAATTCTGGGGCATTCGAAACTTGACCCTCTGCAAGCTAAGGGAAATTACCTTGTTGACATTTCCACAAAGAATGCTTTCCTTAAAGAGACCAACAGCAGCCAAACCTCTGTCATGGTCTAAAGGGATGCTTCCCCAAATGATAACTTAGAAAAGCTGGCTAGAGAAACCCAACAATTTATCAGGAAAGGATAAAAAGTTTGGAAATTCAACATTTATTGGTTTAATAAAGAGAGAAAGCTCTGGTTTAGAGTAAATAAAAACCCAGTCCTGCCAGAGACTCTAAAATTCCCTTCTCACCCCTATACATACATTAAACCATTGGTCTACTGACAAAATGATAACATTCATTAATCAGTATTGTTAAGGAAACATTAACAAGGCCCCCAAAAATGCCCTCACCTGTCCCACTTGTCCAAAGTACAACCCAAGGAAGCCTGTTGGTACTGCTCCTGGACATTTTAAACTGCCTAATGGACCTTTCAAAATCTGTCAAATGGATTTCAGACAACTTCCTCCATTTAATGGATATAAATATGTCTTAGTCGTGGTCTATATGTTTTCCACACTGGACTAAAGTCTTCCCTTGCAGACAGACTAATTCCTCTCCTGTGGCTAAAGTCCTTCTGGAAAAGATATCCCTACCTGAGACACTCCTTTCGAACTTCATGGTAATTGAGGAACCCACTTTACTGGCTAGGTGCTTCAAGGAGTCTGCAATGTTTGGCCAGTTTTGCGACGCTTTTACTGTGCTTACCACTCTCAATCCTCTGGTTTAGTTGAATACACTAATGACATTATTAAGACTCAATTGGCAAAATTTGTAGAAACTCTCCAAATACCTTGGCCAAAAGCATTGCTATTGGTCCTTCTAAACCTCGAATCCACCCCTTTTGAAACTTATAAACTTTAAGACTTTAAGATAGTCACAGGAGGCCCAAAGCACTTGACCCCTGCTTTCTTTTGACCCACAGCTGATGAAAGGAGAGATACTGTAATATTGCAAAGGCCTAATTGTTTCTATTAAAAATAACCATGTTTTGACAGAACAATCTTTTCACAGTGCGCTCTCAGGAGACAAAGATATTAAACATCACACCTTGCAACCTGGAGATTTTGTCTATTTAAAAAGACACCTCCAAAAGAAATCTCTTTAACCTTGCTGTAGAGGCCCTTATCAGAGGCCCTTGTGTTGCCAAACTCCAAGGAATATACTCTTGGATTCACATGACACATCGAAACAAAGCACAAACACTGGCTGGAACTGCACATCATTTGGTGACATAAACGTAAGGATTTCCTGGAATTGAAGCGGACAACATCTGATGAGATAGCTTTCCCAAGATATCCAGGCCAGACCTGTAGGAAGTTTCTCACCAAATCTTTCATGATGACCTGATGCTTCAGTTGATCTCCAATGTCTGTGATCTTGATAACATATGGGCTTTAGATAAAAAGTGCTTGAGAGTTCTCCCTCCTGCTTTTCTTTGTTACTCAAATGTTACCTCAATAAATTTCCAATCTGTGCACTTTCCCTCTGACATGGGACACTACACCCAGGAAAGATGCTTCCTGGAATTGAGGGACAAAACGCCATGAACCTGGAAAACCTGACCCTTGATCAGTGATGCATTCAGAGAAAACCAAAAGGGGGAAAAGTAAAAAATTAATAAACAGAAACCTCAATTAAATAGAGTCAGGAGATCAGAAGGGGCAACTCTTATACCCCACAACAATAGAAGAGCCCAACAGGAAGAAGAAAGACTCTTGTTTCCTGGCAAGGACTCAGCTAGTGAAGAGCCATGGGCTCTTTGTTTACTCTAGCCCTTCCAGCTTTTTTTCTCCCTTTATAAAAGTGTTTGTCTTCCCTTGCTTTGTGGGGACTTACATGTGACTTGCCATGGTTATAGACCCTGAATTGCAATTCTCTGCTGATCCTGAATAAACCCATATTTGCTGGAGAAATATCTGGCAGTCTGTTTATTTTAGGTCATCAGGAGACCCATTCCAGTATCAAAAGAGATAGCAGAGTTGGAGTTGAAAGGCAAAAACAGATTGAAAACTGGTCAATGATTTATGCACTAAGCTGAACTTCAGTCCATAGAGAAAAAATTGTCAGTGCTTTTTAAGGAGCGATATTTAAAATATAGAGAAGCAGAGAGAAAATATTCCCCACCTTTCAGACTGATTCATCTCAGTTTTTAATATAATTATCACCTGAATGTATGAACCAGCATTTAGATTTGAGGGTGGGAGGAATGGAAAGAATAGCAGATGTTTACAACAATAGCAATAATAATAAGATTTCTTGAACACAGAGTAATTACCAAGGGCAGTTTATGTTCAGCCTGTGGTGCAGTAAGGTCCGTAAGTGGTTCATCTATGCAGAGTATCAAGAGATAGCTGTTAAACACACTTGGGACAGTAATGAATGTTGATGTTGCCACTCAAACATAGTTAGAAATTTAGTCAACATTGATATTCTAAAATGTGACTGCCAAATAGTAAATGCTTAATAAATGTTGGTTGAATTAATAAATGAATTATTACACTACTATTGGAATCCACTATATGCCAGGCATTATACTATGTGCTAGAAATATAACAATGTTCAAAACACAGTTCCTACCTAAAGTGCACAGTCTATTTTGAAGGCAGTAATTCCTTTTTTTAATTTAATTTAATTTATTTTTTTATATAGCAGGTTCTTATTACTTATCTATTTTATACATATTAGTGTATATATGTCAATCCCAATCTCCCAATTCATCCCACCACCACCACCCACCAAAGGCAATAATTCTTAGGGCTTATGGAGATTCTCCTGAGTGGGAAGAGATGGTTGAAGTTCTGATAGGGGAATATAGTTTCAGGGTCTTTAAATCAGGAGTTATATATATCCTTTTGTTTTTAGAAAAGCTCAAATTAGTAGATGGAGTGTTTTTTTTTTTCTTTCTTTTCTCATTCCCTTGCTCCTCCTACTTCTTTTAATTCCCCATTCTACATATTAAAAAGAATCAAGTGGATATTTCTAAAAAATTAAAAACATATGTTAATGTATTGGTTTACACACTAAAGTTTAATTTTATATATAACAGTGAGGAAAATCACCATTTAAAGTTATTCTTTTTTTTTTTTTAAAGAACTTTGTTGGAGTATAATTTCTTCACGATACTGTGTTAGTTTCTGTTGTACAACAAAGTGAATCAGCTATATTCATACATATATTCCCATATCCTCTCCCTCTTAAGCCTCCCTCCTACCCTCCCTATCCCGCCTCTCTAGGTCATTGCAAAGCACTGAGCTGATCTCCTTGTGCTATGCTGTTGCTTCCCACTAGTTATTTATTTTATATTTGGTAATGTATCTATATCGCTGCTACTCTCACTTTTCCGTGGCTTCCCCCTCCCTGCCCGTGCCCTCAAGTCCATTCTCTATGTCTACGTCTTTATTCCTGCCCTGCCACTAGGTTCATCAGTACCATTTTTTTTTTTTTTTTAGTTTCCATATATATGTGCTAGCATATGGTATTTGTTTTTCTCTTTCTGACTTACTTCACTCTGTATGACAGACTCTAGGTCTATCCACCTCACTACAAATAACTCAATTTTTATGGCTGAATAATATTCCATTGTAGATATGTGCCAAATCTTCTTTATCCATTCATCTGTCAGTGGGCATTTAGGTTGGTTCCATAGCCTGGTTATTGTAAATAGTGCTGCAGTGAACATTGTAGCACATGTCTCTTTTTGAATTATGGTTTTCTCAGGGTATATGCCCAGTAGTGGGATTTCTGGGTCATATGGTTTTCGTTTTTTAGGTTTTTTTTTTTTTTTCCGCAGTACGCAGTTCCTCTCACTGTTGTGGCCTCTCCCGTTGTGGACCACAGGCTCCAGTTGTGCAGGCTCAGCGGCCATGGCTCACGGGCCCAGCCACTCCGCAGCATGTGGGATCTTCCTGGACCAGGGCACGAACCCGTGTCCCCTGCATTGGCAGGTGGACTCTCAACCATTGTGCCACCAGGGAAGCCCAGTTTTTTTAGTTTTTTAAAGAACCTCCATACTGTTCTCCATAGTGGTTATATCAACTTACATTCCCACCAACAGTGCAGGAGGGTTCCCTTTTCACCGCACCCTTGCCAGCATTTATTTTTTCTAGATTTTTTGATGATGGCCATTCTGACTGGTGTGAGGGGATACTTCATTCATTTCTCTAATAATTAGTGATGTTGAGCATCCTTTCATGTGCTTCTTGGCCATCAGTATGTCTTCTTTGGTGAAGTGTCTATTTAGGACTTCTGCTGATTTTTTCATTTAATTTATTCTATTTATTTTTGGCTGCGTTGAGTCTTCGTTGCTGCATGCAGGCTTTTCTCTGGTTGTGGCGAGAGGGGGCTACTCTTCATTGTGGTGTGCGGGCTTCTCATTACAGTGGCTTCTCTTGTTGCGGAGCATGAGCTCTAGGCACGTGGGCTTCAGTAGTTGTGGTGCAAGGGTTCAGTAGTTGTGGTTCGTGGGCTCTAGAGCTCAGGCTCAGTAGTTGTGGTGTGTGGGCTTAGCTGCTCCACGGCATGGGGGATCTTCCTGGACCAGGGTTTGAACCAATGTCCACTGCATTCACAGGTGGATTCTTAACCACTGTGCCACCAGGAAAGCCCTGCCCATTTTTAAATTGAATTGTTTGTTTTTTTGATATTAAGGTCCATGAGCTATTTGTATATTTTTGAGATTAATCCTTTGTCTGTTGTTTCATTTGCAAATATTTTCTCCATTCTGAGGGTTGTCCTTTCATGTTGTTTATGGTATCCTTTGCTGTGAAAAAGCTTTGAAGTTTAATTAGGTCCCATTTGTTTATTTTTGTTTTTATTTCCATTACTTTAGGAGGTGGGTCAAAAAAGATCTTGCTGTAGTCTATGTCAAAGAGTGTTTTCCCTATGTTTTCCTCTAAGAGTTTTATAGTGCTGGTCTTGCATTTAGGTCTTTAATCCATTTGGAGTTTATTTTTGTGTATGCTGTTAGGGAGTGTTCTAATTTCATTGTTTTACATGTAGCTGTCCAGTTTTTCCAGCACCACTTATTGAAGAGGTTGTCTTTTCTCCATTGTATGTTCTTGCCTCCTTTGTCATAATTTAGGTGACCATATGTGTGTGGGTTTATCTCTGGGCTTTCTATCCTGTTCCATTGATCTATATTTCTGTTTTTGTGCCAGTACCATACTATCTTGATTACTGTAGCTTTGTAGTATAGTTTGAAGTCAGGGAGCCTGATTCCTCCAGCTCCATTTTTCTTTTGCCAGATTGCTTTGGCAATTTGGAGTTTTCTGTGTTTCCATACGAATTGTAAAATTTTTTATTCTAATTCTGTGAAGAATGCCATTGGTAGTTTGATACAGATTGCATTGATTCTGTAGATTGCTTTGGGTAGTATAGTCATTTTCACGATATTGACTCTTTCAGTCCAAGAACACAGTATATTTCTCCATCTGTGTATGTCATCTTTGATTTCTCTCATCAGTGTTTTACAGTTTTCTTAGTATAAATCTTTCACCTCCTTAGGTAGGTTTATTCCTAGGTATTTTATTCTTTTTGTTGCAATGGTAAAGGGGATTGTTTCCTTAATATCTCTTTCTGATTTTTTGTTGTTAGTGTATAGGAATGTCAGAGATTTCTGTGCATTAATTTTGTATCCTGCAAAATTACCAAATTCATTGATTAGTTCTAGTTGTTTTCTGGTGGCATCTTTAGGATTCTCTATGTATAGTATCATGTCATCTGCAAAAGGTGACAGTTTTACCTCTTCTTTTCCAATTTGTTTTCCTATTATTTCTTTTTCTTCTCTGATTGCCTTGGCCAGGACTTCCAAAACTATGTTGAATAAGAGTGGTGAGAGTGGATATCCTTGTCTTGTTCTTGATCTTAGTTTTTCACTGTTGAGTATGTGTTTGCTGTGTGTTTCTCATATATGGCCTTTATTATGTTGAGGTGGGTTCCCTCTTTGCCCATTTTCTGGAGAGTTTTTATCGTAAATGGGTGTTGATTTTCTCAAAAGCTTTTTCGGCATCTATTGAGATGATCATATGGTTTTTATTTTTCAGTTTGTTAATATGCTGTATCACATTGATTGATCTGCATATATTGAAGAATCCTTGCATCCCTGGGATAAATCCCACTTGATCATGGTGTTTGATTCTTTAAATATGTTGATGAATTCTGTTTGCTAGTATTTTGTTCAGGATATTTGCATCTATGTTCATCAGTGATATTGGTCTATAATTTTCTTTTTTGTGATATCTTTTTCTGGTTTTGGTATCAGTGTGATGGTGGCTTCATAGAATGAATTTGGGAGTGTTCCTTCCTCTGCAATTTTTTGGAAGAGGTTGAGAAAAATGGGTGTTAGCTCTTCTCTAAATGTTTGATAGAGTTCACCTGTGAAGCCATCTGGTCCTGGACTTTTGTTTGTTGGAATATTTTTAATTAGTCTCAATTCCATTACTTGTGATAGGTCTGTTTATATTTTCTATTTCTTCCTGGTTCAGTCTTAGAAAATTGGATCTTTCAAAGAATTTGTCCAGCTCTTCGTCATTGTCCATTTTATTGGCATATAGTTGTTTGGAGTAGTCTGTTATAATCCTTTGTATTTCTGCGGTGTCAGTTGAGATTTCTCCTTTTTCATTTCTAATTTTATTGATTTTCACCCTCTCTCTTTTTTTTCTTGATGAGTTTGGCTAATGGTTTATCAATTTTGTTTATCTTCTCAAAGAACTGGCTTTTAGTTTTATTGATCTTTGCTATTTTTTCCTTTGTTTCTATTTCATTTATTTCTGCTCTGATCTTTATGATTTCTTTCCTTCTACTGACTTTGGGTTTTGTTTGTTTTTCTTTCTCTAGTTGCATTAGGTGTAGGATTAGATTGTTTATTTGAGATTTTTCTTGTTTATTGAGGTGAGTTTGAATTGCTATAAATTTCCCTCTTAGAACTGCTTTTGCTGTGTCCCATTGGTTTTGGGTCATTGTGTTTTCATTGTCATTTGTTTTTATGTATTTTTTAATTTCTTCTTTGATTTCTGCAGTGATCTCTTAGTTATTTAGTAACACACTGTTTAGTCTCCTTGCATATGAGATTTTTACAGTTTTTTTCCTGTAATTGATTTCTAATCTCATAGCTTTGTGGTCAGAAAAGGTGCTTGATACAATCTCAGTTTTCTTAAATTTTCTGAGGCTTGATTTGTGACCCAAGCTCTGATCTATCCTGGAGAATGTTCTATGTGCACTTGAGAAGAATGTGTATTCTGCCACTTTCGGGTAGAATGTTCTATAAAGATCAATTAAATCTATCTGGTCTATCATGTCATTTAAAGCTTGTGTTTCCTTATTTATTTTCTGTTTGGATGACCTGTCCATTGGTGTAAGTGGGGTGTTAAATTTCCCTACTATTATTGTGTTACTGTAAATTTCCCTTTTCATAGTTGTTTGAATTTGCCTTATGTATTGAGGTGCTCCAGTGTTGGGTGCATAAACATTTATAATTGTTATATCTTCTTCTTGGATTGATCCCTTGATTATTATGTACTATCTTTCCTTATGTCTTGTAGCAGTCTTTATTTTAAAGTCTATTTTATCTGATACTAGTATTGCTACTCTAGCTTTCTTTTGATTTCCATTTGCATGGAATATCTTTTTCTGTCCCTTCACGTTCAGTCTATATGTGTCCCTAGGTCTGAAATGGGACTAGTAGACAACATATATATGGGTCTTGTTTTTGTATTCATTCAGCCAGTCTGCTTTTGGTTGCGACATTTAATCCATTTACATTCAAGGTTATTATTGATATGTATGTTCTTATGACCATTTTCTTAATTGTTTTGGGTTTGTTTTTGTGGGTCTTTTTCTTCTCTTGTGTTTGCCACCTAGAGAGAAGTTCCTTTAGCATTTGTTGTAAAGCTGGTTTGGTGGTGCTGAATTCTCTTAGCTTTTGCTTGTCTGAAAAGTTTTTGATTTCTCCGTCGAATCTGAATGAGATCCTTGCTTGGTAGTGTAATCTTGGTTGTAGGTTTTTCTGTTTCATCACTTTAAGTATATCCTGCCACTCGCTTCTGGCCTGCAGAGTTTGTGCTGAAAAATCAGCTGATGAACTTATAGGAATTCCTTTGTATGTTACTTTTTCTTTTTCCCTTGCTGCTTTTTTTTTTTGTGTGTGGTATGTGGACCTCTCACTTTTGTGGTCTCTCCTGTTGCGGAGCACAGGCTCCGGACATGCAGGCTCTGTGGCCATGGCTCACGGGCCCAGCTGCTCCACAGCATGTGGGATCTTCCCAGACCGGGGCACGAACCCGTGTCCCCTGCATTGGCAGGTGGACTCTCAACCACTGTGCCACCAGGGAAGCCCACCCCTTGCTGCTTTTAATATTTTATCTTTGAATTTAATTTTCATTAGTTTGATTAATACGTGTCTAGGTGTGTTTCTCCTAGGGTTTATCTTGTGTGGGACTCTCTGTGCTTCCTGGACTTGGGTGACTATTTCCTTTCCCATGTTAGGGACATTTTCCACTATAATTTCCAAATGTGTTCTCAATCCCTTTCTTTTTCTCTTCTTGTTCTGGGACCCCTATAATTCAAATGTTGGTGTGTTTAGTGTTGTCCCAGAGGTCTCTGAGATTGTCTTCAATTCTTTTCATTATTTTTTTTTTCTTTATTCTGTTCCTTGGCAGTTATTTCCACCATTTTGTCTTCCAGCTAACTTATTCCTTCTTCTGCCTCAGTTATTCTCTTATTGATTCCTTCTAGTGTATTTTTCACTTCAGTTATTTTGTTGTTCATCTCTGTTTGTTTGTTCTTTAATTCTTCTAGATCCTTTTTAAACATTTCTTGTACTTTCTCAATCTGTGCCTCCATTCTGTTTCCAAGATTCTGGATCATCTTTAGTATTATTACTCTGAATTCTTTTTCAGGTAGATTTCCTATTTCCTCTTCATTTACTTGGTCTTTTGGTTTTGACCTTGCTCTTTCATTTGTGATGTATTATTTTGCCATTTCATTTTTTTTTTTTTTAATGAGTGGGATTGTGTTCCTATCCTACTGGTTGTTTGGCCTGAGGCTTCCAACACTGGAGTTTGTAGGCTGTTGGATAGAGTTGGGTCTTGGTGCTGAGATGAGGACCTCTGGGAGACCTCACTCTGATGAATATTCCCTGGGGTGTGAGGTTCTCTGTTAGTCCAGTGGTTCAGACTCAGAGCTCCCACTGCAGGACCTTCAGCCCAACCTGTGACTTGTGAATCAAGATCTCACAAGCCACACGGGGCAGCAAAAAGAAAAAAAAAAGGAACAATAACAAAGTAAAATATAAAATTAGACTAGGAAACTAACAGATATGTTAGAAAAAATATAAAAATAAAAATATAGATGAAACAACTGGAAGGTAAAACAAAATCACAGTAGTAAAAAAGAGGAGGAGAAAAAAAAAGAGGTGGAAAATGCCTTGGCTCTGGAGGGAGGGGCCCAAGCAGAGCTGAGGTTTGGGCAGTGGGAAGAGCCTATGCTTAGGACCTCCAGGGCTGGAAAAGGACCCGGGGGGTGTGAGCGTGGGCTTAGGCTCAACAGAACAGAAAAGGACCAGGCATGCCTCCCACCTCTGGTCTCAGAGCATGGGGGACCCCACCTGGGGGCTCAGCAGGCTCCCTGAGACCAAGTGGGTGGGGCAAACACCCTTCTTCTCTTCTGCTCCTCCCATCCTGGAGGGGCCTTCCCACCTGCCTCTCCTGATCTCCCTGGCCTTTCTCCTATGCCCCCAGGACCAACCTGGCCTGGAGGGGACCTTTGAAGGAGTAGGACACCCCGAGAGCTGGGCAGATTTCCCCCGGCTGATTGGGCAGGGGAAACACTGGGTGTGCTGCCCCTGATCTGAGCCCCCGAGGGTCCTTCCTGGCATGGGAACCCCTCCCCACTTCAGCCACCCCTCACGGGTGCTGGTACTGTCTGGCCTCTACTTCTCGTCCCCCCTCAGTCCCCCCACATCCTACTGGTTCATTTGGGTGTGCTTCCCGTCTCCTTGGCTGTCATGGTCCCCCACCAGTGTCTGGCAGGTGCCCTAGTTGTGGGGAGACTCGAACTTTGTGTCTTCCCACACTGCCATCTTGACTCTGCCTCCCTAAAGTCATTCTGTACTTCATCATTTTCATCATCTTTTTCTCCATTGTACCTACTCTATCTTCACTGTATTCAACACGGCTACCTGCTCCTTGTTTGGACTTATTAAGTATTAAAAAATGTTATTACTATTCAGTTTCATTACTAACCTCTTTCACACTAGGCTAAGCATTTCTCGTGATTATCCCCATTTTATAGAAGAGAAAATGTAAAGTGGCTTGCACAGGTCACACATATGATGACAATCATTTTTCTTTAATCATCTTCTGCCAAAGTTATTCTACCTTTGATCCCCTAGACCAATGGCTGCATGACTTCAAAATTGAATATTTAGAGTTATCTGATAAATACTTTCATACACTTAAATGTATTTTTAGTTTATATGTTTTTATTCATCTTTTACTTCAGTTATGTGTTTTGGAGATAAAATATTGGAATCCAGACATAAAAGGGGGTTTAAAATGTGTGCCTTTGCGTTTTTGTATGTGCCTGTTGGACATATAATGAGGTAGGATTCCATTCTCTTTTTTTGAGTAGGGTCTTTTGAAGAGACTGTCTTTCAGAAGTCTAGATTAAAAGGACTGGTTCTCTGTCTGAATAACCACATTACTCTTTTCCCACACTCAAAAACTCTGTTATAGGCATTCAGGCGAATCCTGGAGTGAGTGACAGGCAATAAGAGCCATCAGCCCTAGCTCTGTCTCTTCCACTGGGAACAGTTCAATAGCTATTTATTAACTCTCACTGTTCATTTTAAAGGTGAAACTTCAGAGTAGCACACAAAAACCAAATAAACTTGAGTCCAAAGATGCACAGTAGTGTCTGGATGACTTTCTTAGTGTTTATTGGTGTGCCAAAAAGAGAAATAAAGAAAAGGATCAGCAAACACAGGCTAAACTGCTTTGAGTTGGGGTGGGGGAGTATATCCATGCCCTGCAGTATTTGCTTCATTGGTTTTATGTTTAAAAATTTTATGCAGTGTCTGCTTTTTGCTGGTTGCCAGTGCAAGTTTATAGTTTTATGTCGGATGCTTGAATTATTCACTTAAAAAATGTCAGCCTGAGCAAGCCAGCCAAGAGTGTAGAAAATAGCAAGCCATATAAAATAGATTGTATTTTACTGGAACATGAACAAAAGTATAAGTGTAATTCCGGATGCATTTGTGCAGGGATAGCCACAGCTGGAGGATTTCTGGTCAAACTGTTTATTTTTCTTTTACACATTATAACAAAGAGCATCAGCTCCTTTTTGTGCTTAGTTTGCAAGTTTTAACAATTCTTTAGGGTTTATTTTTGTTCAGATACAGATCTTCCCCTGTCTATCTCCTCTGGGCCTCCTTATTAAATAGTATCTGTTTTCCCTGACAACATTTTTTTTTCTGTTTTTTTAAAACATCTTTATTGGAGTATAACTGCTTTACAATGGTGTGTTAGTTTCTGCTTTATAACAAAGTGAATCTGTTATACATATACATATATCCCCATATTTCTTCCCTCTTGTGTCTCCATCCCTCCCATCCTCCCTATCCCACCCCTCTAGGTGGTCACAAAGCACCAAGCTGATCTCCCTGTGCTATGTGGCTGCTTCCCACTAGCTATCTATTTGGTAGTGTATATATGTCCATGCCACTCTCTCACTTTGTCCCATCTTACCCTTCTCCCTCCCCGTATCCTCAAGTCCATTCTCTAGTAGGTCTGTGTCTTTATTCGCATCTTGCCCCTAGGTTCTTCATGACCATTTTTTTGTTTCATTTTTTAGATTCCATATATATGTGTTAGCATACGGTATTTGTCTTTCTCTTTCTGACTTACTTCACTCTGTATGACAGACTCTAGGTCCATCCACCTCACTACAAATAACTCAATTTCGTTTCTTTTTATGGCTGAGTAATATTCCATTGTATATATGTCACATCTTCTTTATCCATTCATCTGTCGATGGACACTTAGGTTGCTTCCATGTCCTAACTATTGTAAATAGAGTAGCAATGAACATTGTGGTACATGACTATTTTTGAATTATGGTTTTCTCAGGGTATATGCCTAGTAGTGGGATTGCTGGGTCATATGGTAGTTCTATTTTCAGTTTTTTAAGGAACCTCAATACTCTTCTCCATAGTGGCTGCATCAATTTACATTCCCACCAACAGTGCAAGAGGGTTCCCTTTTCTCCACACTCTCTCCACCATTTATTGTTTGTAGATTTTTTGATGATGGCCATTCTGACTGGTGTGAGATGTTATCTCATTGTAGTTTTGATTTGCATTTCTCTAATGATTAATGATGTTGAGCATTCTTTCATGTGTTTGTTGGCAATCTGTATATCTTTGGAGAAATGTCTATTTAGATCTTCTGCCCATTTTTGGATTGGGTTGTTTGTTTTTTTGATATTGAGCTGCATGAGCTGCTTGTAAATTTTGGAGATTAATCCTTTGTCAGTTGCTTCATTTGCAAATATTTTCTCCCATTCTGAGGGTTGACTTTTCGTCTTGTTGATGGTTTCCTTTGTTGTGCAAAAGCTGTGAAGTTTCATTAGGTCCCATTTGTTTATTTTTGTTTTTATTTCCATTTCTCTAGGAGGTGGGTCAAAAAGGATCTTGCTGTGATTTATGTCATAGAGTGTTCTGCCTATGTTTTCCTCTAAGAGTTTGATAGCATCTGGCCTTCCATTTAGGTCTTTAATCCATTTTGAGTTTATTTTTGTGTATGGTGTTAAGGAGTGTTCTAATTTCATTCTTTTATATGTAGCTGTCCAGTTTTCCCAGCACCACCTGACAACATTTGAATGAGAAGTTGCCTGTGAGTACCAATAATCTAGTAACCTTTTCATTTTTTTTTCCCAAGTACATATTCACACTCTCCACCATGACATTTTTGTTTCAGGAGGTCTGTCTTGGCCCCTTAGAATCTCCATTTTGAATGTAAAGCACCTCAGCCCATTCTAATATAAGTGGTTGAGAATGAACTAAAGTTATAATTGCAAAAGTGAGACAATACCAAAATCAGTGACCTTCCTCAGCAAGTACAAATTCAGGTTGTCTCAACTTTTTACCCCTAATTTTGGTCTCTTCCCAGAAAAATTCAGACTGTAGTTGTCCTTGGATATGACTGTTTCATCTGGGTAGCTTCCCTAGAGCGTGGTTCTGTGACAGGCCCTCTTGTAAACAGTGAAATCTTGCAAGGCAGATGTTATTGGTGAAAATGATATATTTCTGGCAAGCAGAAACAGAGGATCTTGTAACTGTGGTCAGAAACCATGGAAGAGATACTAGAGGTGTATTCAGTGGTTAATTTTGCCCAAAGGAGACATATAAGAAAAGACAGGGAAAAATGAAAGCATAAACAATCAAATAGCTAAATATTATAAGTGGTGGGTTTTGCTGATTAGGACATAAGTATTTAATAGCATTTAAAAGTTATGAATACTTTCTCTACCTTTTTAATTATAACCTTAATCATTAATCTGTTGGATTGAATGTCCACAGGTTTTATTTTGACTCAGTTGAGTGGCACTGGGGTTAAGTCTCTGATATCTGTGTTGTCATATTACACATACAAAAAAGTACAGGTTTATTTACAAAAAAGAAAATACAAAAGAGGAAGCAGTGTATTGCCTCTTGATAAAATTTTATAAATTCTTTTTTATATAATTATATAATGTTTTACCTCCTAATTTTTACCTCATTTTTATAATTTGGTGTTATTAATATTAACCTTAGGCATTTTGATGTGTGTTAGATATTGATATCTAGTCTCAGTTTCCAAGAAGATACATAGATATTTGAGTTTTCCTTAGCTGAGTGAAGACATTTTTTATAAGTTGGGAGATAATTTGTTTTAAAATATAGTTGAAAGTAAATCTTCTTTTAAAACTCACCTGATTATTAATATGTAAACTTAAAATAATTTAAAGAAGCTGAGGCCTTTTTATGAAACTCTGAATTGACAGTCTCTAAAACTAAAACTCAGACATCAACAGGCTGTGTATGAAATGGTTTTGTTTTCAGTATTGTAACACGCAAAACACTGATTAGTATATATAAAGAAGCGTGGCAATCAGCTCTGATTCTCACCTGATTCAAGTGTTCCTGGATTGACATCTCTTATATGTTGGGGATCCGGGAACAGAACCAGTTATTTGGCTTCCATGTATCAATTGCTTAAGTTCGTTTCTATTGTCAAAACTATCCAAAAATATGGAGTGACATATGGATAAAATGTTAAAATAAGTACACTCTTATATCTGTATTTTTTGTTTTCAAAATTGTCAGTATGCTAGGGGTAGTCAATGTACCACAAAAGTAGAAAAAATAGAATAATTAAAAAGAAAAAAGAGATCACCTTGGCTGGTATGTTGAGGCAAGATTTTAGGAGTCATGGGGAAAGGTTGGGAGACCTGTTAAGAGGCCATATCAATCTATGCTTTCTATAATTATAAAATCACAAAATTTCCATAGCATACAATAGTGAGCATTTATATCTCATACATCTGTGGGTTGGCTGGATGTCTCTGTGGATCTTAACTGAGCTCATGCACTCATGACTTGTCTGTAGTTTGGCTAAGGAATTTTCCAATTTAAGTTGCACTTGAATGAGGTCACTGAGCTCCATGGGTTTGTCATCTTTCTCTTGGGACCAGCAAATCAGGTAAGTATATTGTTATATCAGAGGCACAAAAGAATTACCCTTATTACACAAGTGCAATGGGAGTTTTTGTCAATTTTTCTAAAATTTCATTAGCCAGAGCAAGTCATAATGACCAAAGTCAAAGGGTAGGAGAGTAAATTCTACTTTTGTTTTTTGGTTTTTATTGGCTGCACCTTGTGGCTTGTGGGATGTCAGTTCCCCAACCAGGGATTGAACCTGGACCACTGCAGTGAAAGCACTGAATCCTAACCACTAAACCACTAGGGAACTCCCTCTACTTTTGTTTTCAAGGATCTGCAAACTTACTTGGTGGGAAAAGGCGTGGCTAACAGAGTAAAGAATTGGGGTTAATGATGCAGTTTTCCACAAGTGTCTTGCAGTTGTTCAGACAAAGGATTTGGGGTTCAGACCAGGCATATAGCTATAGTAGTGATAAGAAGTATAAGATTATGAATATATTTTTAGGTAAAGCCAGTGAGATTTATTGAGCTGTGGGAGAGATGTTAAGGATGGTTCCAAAGTTTCTGGTATGAGCAGCTGAAAGGATAGGGTTGTCATTAACAGAGATATGAAAAGTTATAGGTGAAGGATTTGGGGAGGGGATAAAATAATCAGTTTAGGACATGTTGAGTCTTGGATGTTAAAAGACATCCAATTGGAGATAGTGGGTAGCACATTTTATATATGAGTCTGGATTTATGGGAAAATGGTCTGGACATAGGTATAAATTTGGGAATTGCTTTCCATAAACATAATATTTAAAGCCATGAGTTTAGATGAGATTGCTAAATGATAGAGTGTAGATAGAAAAGAGAGAGGGGGCAAGGACATTTTAACATTAAGAGGTTTTGACAAATGTGTGAAATCAGCAAAAATGACTGAGAAGAAGTGACCTGTGAGATAGAAAAAAATCAAATGAGCACAGTGTGCCATGTAAATAAAATATATCAAGGATGAGAGAGTGTCAACTTGAGCAAGTATGGCTTATAGGTCAAGAAAGATTAGAAATAAAACTTTCCATTAAGATTGAACAACATAACAACATGAAGGTTGCTGCTGACTTTAGCAAGGGCTGCTTCAAAGGATTGTACCAGAAGAAGAAATTATATTTGGGATTTGCTGGGCTCCCTAAGTCTGAGGATTGGATTCTTTAATAAACTCTGAAGAATTTTAAGCTATTATCCTTTAAAATGTTGACTTTTCCTCCCACCTAAATTATCTTTATTTGTTGCTTCCGAAGTGTCTTTTAGAGATATAATGTACCATGTCACTCTATTCTCTACATGTTTTCACTACTCTATCTTATTTTTAAAACTCTTCATCCTTTTGTTTCCCCACCTTAGGAAACTTCTTTAGCTCTGTCTTCTAGTTTGCTAATTATCTCTCTAGTTTTTTCTAATCTGCTGTTCAGTCAATCCATCGAATTTTTAACTTCAGTGATCATTTTTCCTCAAATCTTCCTGTTTTTGTTTTCTCAGTCTTCTGATTCATTTTTAATATAATCATTTAAACATAGATTTTATGATCTATATAATTCTTTTTTTTTTTTTTTTTTGCGGTATGCAGACCTCTCACTGTCGCGGCCTCTCCCGTTGCGGAGCACAGGCTCCGGATGCGCAGGCTCAGCGGCCATGGCTCACAGGCCTAGCCGCTCTGCGGCATGTGGGATCTTCCCAGACTGGGGCATGAACCCGTGTCCCCTGCATCGGCAGGCAGACTCTCAACCAATGGGCCGCCAGGGAAGCCCTGATCTATATAATTCTATCACTGACATTCTTAGGAGTCAAGTTCTGTTATTTATTTTTTATAAAACTCATACTGACTTGTTTTCCTGTATATTTGCTATTTTTTGACTGGGATCTCATGTTTGGTATGGCCTAACCTTGATAATACTGTGCAGTCTAATTTGTGAAATTTCATGTGTAACCCTGCCAGTCCCTCCAGGATTATAGTAGATCCTCTTGGTGCCCTGCCAATTTTCTCTCAAATCTTACCATTTCTGTGCATGCAGGACCAACTTTCATCTGCCAGCATCTGTATCTCTTTGCATGAGTTTTCTCTGGCCACTTACTCTTACTGTGTGCACAGTGGGCCAGAAATTTGCAAAATTAATGCTCCCTGCCTTGCCAAATGACTGACAGGAGTTGGTATATAAACACCACAGCTCCCTTGCCTCTTGGGTGGGATAGTTCTGACATGTTCTCTATTAGCCGTCAGATTTCCCCCATGGGAATAAGATCCACTTATCCTCAGGGGAAACTCACTTGATAATACACCCTTTATTAGGCTGCCTTCCGTTTCCTACCTCAAATACTTACTGTCCTACTCACTGAAATACTTATCTCAGGGTCTATTTCAGGAGTATCCAAACTGAGACAGTGGTTATGAGCCCAGAACAAACTTTTTTCAAAAAAATCTAATTTTCAGAACAACTTTTTAATGTTAAATATCAGCATTGGGTTCTCTGACACATGAATATGGTGTGGGAGTGAATCCTGAACAAGTGCAAAGTAACACTCTGCTTCTGAGGCTTCAGGGAAGACTTTTTCCCACCACGTAGTGACTAAGCAGAGGCAGAGAAACTATCCTGATATCAACTTATGCCCCTGTAAAGATTATTTTCTGGTCTATATTTATAGCCCCTAGGTTGAAGCAAGAGTATCACTCATGTTCTGTGCCTTGCTCTGGGTCCAAACTGAGACTCCTGAGCCTATGATATATTTCTGGAAGTGGAAGTATACCCCAATTATTTAAGAAGGGTGGTTACCAGGATCACATTGAAGACATGTGCCTTCTTGGTCCAGGAAACTGGGGATTTCAATCAGAATACAAGAATACACAATACAATACAGAATACAAGTTGATACAAGAATTGGGGTTTACTGATGGGTCAAAAATGAGGAAATCTTATGTTTCTTTTCTTTTAATTAACACCTTTGATCCTGGAGAGTTGCCTCTGGAGAATTTTTCTTCAATTTCTCCTGTTATAAATCTCTATGGTATCAATAAAATAGTGAAAGGAAAATGTTTTTACTCAAGGTATTGACATCCATTTGTTGCTGTTTGTGTTTATAGGGAGAAGATGAATAACTGTCTTATTGGATGTCTATATTTCTATTTTCCTCATTTGACTATGCATGGATGTTGGTTTCCATAAACATTATTTATGTATTGGTCACCTTCAATCAAGTAGACCCTGACAGTTTGATAAGATGATAACTTTGAACCCTAAGTCATATCTTGTCCTTTCTCATATGCACTGTGTTGGCACTTCACAGTTTGATGAAAGCTTGCCTGCAAATACACAATGTCTTATCTCTGTTATATTTATTTGAGAGAGAAAACTAACTGGAGTGAGTAGATTTCTGTATTCCATTTCTACACATAATTTCTTTAACAGGAGCAGGGAAAAGTTGGAGCATTTTCAAAGTTGAACAAATAACCCATGACTTAAGCAGTAGATATGATAAGAAGAACTAAAGCTCTCAAGCTTAATTTGTCATAGGAAATATGTTAAAAATAGTAGCCTGAAAGTGGGAAAGATCATCAGCCTTTGATCAGATAAAAGTATCTACAATAAAGCAATTCCATGTAATTAAAGCTGTAAATTTGGTTATCATCTTGGAAGTCTTCTGTCTAACCTCTCTCTGAATGCTAGAATTCTGTAGGTGTTTTCGCTTAGCTTGATTAATTTCTCTTGATGTTGGCTCTAGCCCATTCCATTGCAGGATAACTCTAACCATTAGAAAGGTTAGAAAGGTCTTCTGTTTATTGATTCTAAGTCCTAACTCCTTACTTGTCCTAGTTTTGCCCTTAAGGATAGCATTGTCCATAGAACTGTCTACAATGAGGGAAATGTTCTCTCTGTGCACTATCTAATATGGTAATCACTAGTCAAATAAGGCTATTGAACACTTGAAATGAAGCTAGTGTGACTGAGAACTGAATTTTTAATGCTATTCAAATTTAAATGTTCTTCATTTAAATCCTCTTTAAACCTTTCACTTATTCTAAGTGATAGCCATTAAAGTATTCAGGGCACTAAGATGTCTCTTGCAGTCTTGTGTTTCGAAAGGACAGCTTGCTCTAGTGGCTTGTGGATTCTAGTATCTTCAGGCTCCTCACTACTCTCCTCTAGATTACATTGTCTATTAATTATCTGCTAAAATTTGGTGCCCAGGATTGGTCACAGTAGCTCAGAATGATCTGATTGGTCCAGAATACAATGAATACTGCACTCACTTGGAGTGAGCACTGGAGTTTATTGGACCTTCATATTGTATTTATTTTTGACTGTCTTAAAGCACTTCATATTTGGTTGAAAATAAATCATCACCTTCAGGAAAATCATTGGATTTTAGAATTAAAAGATATATTTCAGGGCTTCCCTGGTGGTGCAGTGGTTGAGAGTCCGCCTGCCAATGCAGGGGACGCAGGTTTGTGCCCCGGTCCGGGAAAATCCCACATGCCGCGGAGTGGCTGGGCCCGTGAGCCATGGCCACTGAACCTGAGCGTCCGGAGCCTGTGCTCCGCAGCAGGAGAGGCCACAACAGTGAGAGGCCCGCGTACCGCAAAAAAAAAAAAAAAAAAAAGAAAAGAAAAGAAAAGATATATTTCATATCTCCTAATTCAGTGTTTTTCACAGTTTATTTTAGTTAATGAACTCATTATTAAGTGAAACTTTCCCAGCAGATTAAACAGGCTAATCTAGAGCTCTTTTAATTACAGCAGAAGTGGGCTACCTGGCCTGTGCTTCCTGCCTAAATATAGCTCCTCTCCCTCAACTTCAGACTCTGAAAATTTCTGATTTAGTCCAATCTACCATGCAAATCTTAATGTCACTGTTGATGTGGATTCAAATCCATACAGCCATGGAGACAAATCACTGCAGTCAGTAATGAGACTTTCTAACTGCATTATTTAAGAAGTGTTGATGGTTGCCTGAAAAAAAGACAATCTCAAGTTTCACAAACAACAGATGCTTAAACTTACACTCAGTTTACTCAAGCATTTAAGATCATACTTCCTGTATGAATCTTGAGTTCTCTAGAGAAACAGAACCAATAGAATATATATATACCATAAGGAATTGTCTTAAGTGATTTTAGACTTTGCAACATTCAAGATCTGTAGTCAGCAAGCTGGAGACCCAGGAGACCTGATAGTATAGTTCTTGTCAGATTTTGAAGGCCAAAGAACGAGGAGAGCTGATGGTGTAAGTTCCAGTCCAAGTCCAAGTCTGAACACAGAAAACCAATCCCCCTGCTCAAAGACAGTCAGGCAAAGAGAAAAAATTCTTTCTTACTCAGCCTTATTCTACTTAGGCCTTCAACAGTTTGGTTGTGCCACCCACACTAGGGAGAGCGATCTGCTTTACTCAGTTTACTGGTTTAAATGTTACTCTCATTCAGAAGTTCCTTCAGAGACACACCCAGAATAATGTTTTGCTAAATGTCTGAGCACCCCATGGCCCAGTCAAAATGACACATAAAATTAACCATCACAAGTTCACCCCTTGTCAATATGGTACCCCTACACATCTTTTTGAATCATATTTAATCTCCAAAAAAGACAACAAGGTAAAAATTCACCTAACATGAAATATCTATTCTATGTACAGCTATTTAAAAATGCACTGACCCCTTGTCTAGAAGAGGAGGTAAAGTCCTTCAGTGATGTTTAACCTTTGCATTGATATCCTCTAACTTAAATACTATTATGTGAAATTAACAATACATAAATACTGATATAAAGTCAATGCAACTTATTGACCTTATATATTTATAATAATGGAAACAATTGACTTTATTGTATTCAATTTATGTTACATGATAAGAGAATAAGAGAGAAAAGAAAACAAGAATGTCTAAAATACATGTATTTATTTTTGTATGTGTACATGCACAAATACAGTCATAACAAAATAAGGAGGAATACTCATGACACTTATTGGTCTTTATGTCTGTAACTGGTCACATGATCATAGCTGATATAATTTATAACTACCTTTTTCCACTACCCATTCCCTTTACCTTAAGCAAGCAATTCAGCTAGTCACAGTTCTTTACCTGGTAGAGTGACCTGAACTTTCATTCCTGAAAGGTAAGGACCATTAGTAGCCCTGCCTGGATTGGGTTGTTGTAGTTTTCCATTTGGTCTTAATCACAGGGCATGGCAATATAAAGAGATGCTCAAGGGGATCTCCAATATTCTAGATCTCCATTGTGGAGTAGCAGTCCAATTTTCCCTTGCTAGTCAGGATCAGTCAACCCAGCCATCATGGTAAGTCCCTTCCTTGATTATTGATTCATAGGCATAAGGAGTGCAAAGTAGCCAGGTGGCAATCTTAATTTCCATTTTAACGGAATCATTGTTGCATTTCCTGGTGAAAGCGTTTCTCCCTTTGGAACTAAGACTGGCAGAACATAAGGTCACCGGAACAGGAAGCAAACATTTTACTAGTGGGTCACTAGAGGTAATGGTAAGGGATACCACTTTCCTATATACTCCTTGCTTCCTGAATCCATGAATCATGGCTATGGGAGAAATAACACCAGCTACTGAATTGAGATTCAGAGCAGATAAGGCCTTCTGGAGCACCTTGCCCCAGCCCTGTAAGATATTGCCACCTAGCTGTCACTGTAACTGAGTCTTCAAAAGGCTCTTCCACCATTCTATCAAGCCAGCTGCTTCAGGATGGTGGGAAACATGGTAAAAATCAGTGAATTTTATGAGCATGGGCCCAGTGCTGTTCTTCTTTTGCTGTGAAGTGAGTTCCTTGATCAGAAGCAAAGCTGTGTGGAATACCACAATAATAGATTAGGTATCTGGAAACCATGGAAGATAGTTTTGGCAGAATCACTACATGCAGGGGAGCCAAATCCATATCCAGAGTAAGTGTCTACTTCAGTAAAAACAAAATGCTTCCCTTTTCATGGTGGAAGCAATACAATGTAAAAAGTGGCCTGAGGTATCTTCCTTGTCCTTTCTGCCGTGTGAGAATACAGGAGAAGTCAGAAATCTGCAAACCAGAAGAAGGCCTTCAGTAGAACTTGACCATGCTAGTACCCTGATCTTGTACTTCCAGTCTCCAGAATGGTGAACAATAAGTTTCTGCAGTTTGTAAGTCATCCAGTCTCCTTTGTTTTGTTATAATGGCCCGAAAAAACTGACAATGAGAAAACAGGTGCTCTGCTTGAAGTTCTGCCTACTGAGAGGATTTACATTTATCACTGTCCTTCAGGGATGTTCCAGAAAGGTGTTGTAGTGCTGCAGCTGTCCACTCTCAGGTGGTGCCCACATATCATGCAGAACCATCTGTAAACCAGGCAAGAGTCTTCTTTTCTTCCATCAACTAATGGTAAGGAACTTCCCATGAGGACATAGGTACAGGCTGGGAAAGAAAGGGTAGTATAACAGGAGTGGGGACCATGGGCATTTGATTCATTCTTCATATAAGTTAGTTGTGCCTTCAGGGCCTATTCAGGCCCAATCACATGTATACCACTTCCATTTAATAATGGAGCACTGCTGTGCACACCCAACTTTATTGGTCAGATAACACCCAGTTCATGATGGGTAGCTCAGACTGCATGGTATTTGATGGCTCATGGTTAGGTGTTCAGTCTCCACTAAGACCTAGTAGGAGGCCAAGAGCTGTTTCTCAAAGGAGAGTAGTTACCTGTGGAAAATGATAGAATTTTGTTCCAAAATCCTAAAGGCCTGTGCTGTGTGTGATTCACCTATAGGGATGTGTCAAAGGATCCAACCTGCATCCCTATCTGCTGTTGACATCTTCAGTCAGCATTGGATCTGCTGGATCATCTTACTCAGGCAACAGAGCAGCCTGGACCTGTTGCAGAGCCTTCTCTTATTCTGGGCCCACCTAAAACTGGAACCTTTTTGGGTCACTCAGTAAATAGACTGGAATAACATACCCAAATGAGGAATATGTTGCCTCTCAAATCCAAAGAGATCCCCTGGGCATTGCTTCTCTTTCTTGGTATGAGGAAAGGTGAGATGCAACAACTTATCCTTCACCTTAGAAGGGATATCTTGACATGTCCTCACCACTGGACACCTAGAAATTTTACTAAGGTAGAAGCCCTCTGATTTTTTGTTGGATTTACTTCCCACTCCCTGATATGCAAATATCTTATCAATAAGTCTAGAATAGTAGCTACTTCTTGTTCACTAGGTTCAATCAGCCTAATGTCCTTAATGTCATGAAACAGTGTGATATCTTATGGAAGGGAAAGGAGATCAAGATTCCTGTGAACTAAATTGTGACATAGTGCTGGAGAGTTGATATATCCCTGATGTAGAACAGTGAAGATGTATTTCTGGCCTTACCAGCTGAGAGCAAACTGCTCTGGTAGACTTCATGGACAGGTATGGAGAAAACAGCATTTTCCAGATCAACAATTGCATACCAAGTACAAGGGGATGTGTTAATTCACTGAAGCAATGAAACCATATCTGGTAGAGCAGATGTAATTTGAGTTACCACCTAGTAACTTACAATAATCCACTTTATACTCCAAGATCCATCTACCTTCTACCCAGACCAAATAGGTGAATTTGCTGGGGATGTGATGGGAATCATCACTCCTGCATCTTTCAAGTCCTTGAAGGTGGCACTAATATCAGAAATGCCTCCAGGAATGCTGGATTATTGCTTCTGGTTTACTATTTTCCTAGGTAGAAGCAGTTCTAGTGCCTTCTATTTAGTCCTCACTTCACAGATCAGGGAGCCAATGTGAGGATTCTGCCAGCTGCTGAGTATATCTATTCCAATTAAGCATTCCAGAACTGAGGAAATAATCACAGGATGTGTTTGGAGCCCACTCTGAGACAAACTTGAGCTAAAACTCTAATGATTACCTGACCTCCAATAAGCCCTAATGGTAACCCTGAGTAGTGGGCTGCAGTGACATTTGGTCTCCTAGAATAAGTGTCAACTCAGAGCCAATGTCCAGTAGGCCCTAAAAGGTCTGATTATGTTCTTTTCTCCAACCTATAGTTTCACTGGCAAAAGACCATAGGTCCCTTTAGGGAAGGCTGGAAGAAAGAATAACAGTATAAATTTTTGGTAGTGTACACAGGTCCTTCCTCAAGGGGACCTGGCCTCCCCTTCATTCAAGGGGTTCCAGGTCTGTAACCCCAAGGGGTTCTGGTTCAGGTTTAGGAATTGATTGAGGGACCATGGTTCTCTGTTTTTATGATTCAGTTGAGACTTTTGTTCAAGTGATCCAGAACTTCTCTACATATACAGATAGAGTAAGAATTTAGTAGCCTTCCTATCTATTTCACTTCTAGGAACAGCATGAGGTCTACATGAGCCAGACTATTTTGATTGCTGCTTTGATTCTGCTGTCCACTATGACAACCACACCCACCTTACCTCTGGCAGTTGAGTTGTGCCACTTGGCCCCTGCCACCCAGGGATCTAATTACTCTCATTGCACTTAGATTCTCCAAATCAGTGACTATAGTTTCCATTGTAAGATCTGGCCTACAGAGAAGAGTTATCATACAGCTTTTCAAGGATGCCTAAGCTCCCTTCACAAATTTACTTCTCACAGTATTGGTGAAAGGCATGCCTTCTGGGTCCTCCCAGTGGAGGTGGGTAGGTCTTAAACTATAAATGAACTCTAACATTCCAAGCTCTCTAAGCCTTTGAATCTTTTCTTTTACCTTAAATCAAGGCAGGTCTTCCACTGGCAAAGAAAACTCATCAAAATTTGAGGATGTAATATCCCCATTCCAACTTACAGTACCCCATTCTTTCCCAATCAATGCCCTCATTTTAACAGTAGGTACCGTGCAAGGCTGGGAGTTCAATTTGTGTTGTAATGCAGCCAGTCACAGAATGAGAGTCTGCATCTGATTTTCAGCAATCAGCCTTGTGGTTACAGGAGATAAAGATCTTCTTTTTTTTTTTTTTTTTTTTTTTGCGGTACGCGGGCCTCTCACTGTTGTGGCCTCTCCCGTTGCGGAGCACAGGCTCTGGATGCGCAGGCTCAGCGGCCATGGCTCACGGGCCCAGCCGCTCCGCGGCATATGGGATCCTCCCAGACCGGGGCACGAACCCGTATCCCCTGCATCAGCAGGCGGACTCTCAACCACTGCGCCACCAGGGAGGCCCGATAAAGATCTTCTTAAGGGCACATAGTGAAGCTTTCAGGTCATTTATGTGGTGCTTGAGCTGGGAATTTGAATCCCTGAGTGCATCCTTTTCTTTCACCACTTTGTCCAGTGATATTAGAGGCAACCAGCTAATCTCATTATATTCATTAATTTCAAAAATGTTAGAAAGTATCATATACATAGTTACCCAACTCCTTGCTTTTTTATGTGGCTGATTAGGTTCATCCAGTGGAAATATTTTGTATACCTCTATTGCCAGATCATGCCAGGTAAGAAAGACAGGTGTCCCAAATTGAGGACAGTAAGGCAAAGAAAAAATTCTTTTTTACTCAACCTTTTATTCTATTCAGGCCTTCAACAGATTAGATGAGGCTACTTACTTTGGAGAGGGCAATCTGCTTTACTCAGTCTACCTATTCAAATGTTAATGTTATCCAGAAGTACCCTCACAGACACATCCGTAAATAATGTTTGACCAAATATCTAGGTACCCTTGACCAAGTCAAGTTGACACATAAAATTAACCATCATGTTTCCTAATAATGATATGTATGCTGATTTTATTGAAGATACAAGATTATTCATAATAATTCAAAGATATTAGATAATTTTTATTTTTCAGCCTGTGGTGATGGTTGAAAATTGGGGGATCTACCTATGGAACAAATTATGAAACCTTTTCCTTTGTCTTCCAGTATGGTGAGCTTCTGAGCTCCTTGTCATCCCTTAAATCTCCTTTAATAGGTTTACACAGGCATCACTTGGGGACATTGGTAAAAATAGAGATTCCTGGCTTCCATCCCTAGAGATTCTGACTTGGAAGAACTGGGACAGGTCCCAGGACTCTGTATCTTTAACAATAATTCTGATGCCAGCAGTTCATGTTCACACTTTGAGAAACACTGACCTGTGTCATGGTCATTAACAAAGAACGGGAAATTTATTGCTTTACAGGCAGCCTGTGACTTAAAAGCAACATTCAATTTTTTTCTTTTATTTTGTAAAACTTGTATTAGAACAAATATTCCCCCAAAGCATTTTGAACCCATGTTCTTTTGAAATCTTACACAATATGCTTGTCACTTGTCTGGCATTCCTGAGCCCTAAGATGAGAAGTATCTAATAGGTATTCCAATCCTTTCACCCTGTTCTTGGAAACACAAGTCTCATTTTGCATCTGACCTTCTACATATCATTATTCAGCCCTTCAACCTCATTCGATGCAATTTGGCATTAGCCTGAGAGAAGCTGTCAGCTCTTCTGTGTCCTAATGCGATTGTTGCAGCTCCCACATTTTTTTCCCTTAGCTTTTGTTCTTCCTAATTTCTGTACTTGTCCACATATTTCATCGAGACATAACAGAGAAAAATAACTGTTGGAATAATGAGCCTGAAAATTAATAATTTCCTTTAATAAGCTTTATTTCTTGTTGGTGCTCTTTAATGAAAATATCTCAGCTGTAGGAAGGGGAACCAATAGAAGGGCCATAAAGGGCTTTCTCATTACTTAAATTCTGGATGGAAGACGAAAATTTAATGTCATCTCCAATAACTATTGTAAATGTGCTATCACCCATATCTTTTACGTGTAAGATATCTGTAATAATTTATTAAGATTTTGTCATTGTTCTACCTACAGAAGATAGATAAACCACCATGGAGCAAACACACTGATTTGTAGGACTTTACTATTTAGACACCATCTTAGACAGAGGATAGCTACTGTATGAAGGTGAGAAAAACAAATTTCTTGGAAATAGCAAGATGTCTATAATAGTTTAAGACTTGAGCTAGTTAGACCATAAGTAGCATTCACTTGACCTGTGTTGACAAACGTGGTAGCTACCAGCCACATGCGGCTATTTAAATTTAAATGTATTTATTATGTTAAATAAAATTTAAAAGTTAGTCTCACTAACCAAGTTCAAGAACTCAGTAAACAAATTTGGCCAGTTGCTGCCATATTAGATCAAGCAATGTAGAACATTTTCATCAGAAAGTTCTACTAGAGAGTAATACATTAGACTCTCTTGGCCTAGGTGAACCTGCTTGAGCAGAGAAAAAAAAGTAAATATCTGCTATGTAAAATGCTGATGTTATTGTTTATTTCAATTAATCTCTTGAGTTAAAATGATTTTGAGAAAATTATATTCTAGAAATGTCCACTTAGGACTGTGTGCTGAGTGACACTAGGCCTTCCTGTGCTGAGTATGGTGCATTTCTGAAGTGTGAATCTGTGTCTTCACCAACAATTGAGCTGGTAATTGTTTTTCCCATAAGAATCCTTAGACTTACAGGTAGTGGATGAGTACTCTACAATGATTTAATGCCAGGCAAATGTACCTTACTCTGTTTTAATTTGGAGTACAAAAATTATTATAAACTATATTTATAAATTACTGTGTGGGTGCTTTCTGCTTAAGAAAATCTGAAAAACACATGAGGAAATGATTTTCCACACTGAAAAAGAATTATTTGCTTTATATTAAATAAAGGAATTTATTTTTAATTTTCTTTGTATTAAAAAAGAAACTTTTGAAATAGAAATATTCATTGACAGAATTAAAATCCAGCCTGATAAATTTTTATTTGGGCTCTTAAATTTCTATCTCTATTCTATCAAGAATAATAATTTTATCATTATATTGTTTCCAAAGCATATGGATTCATCCTCCACTGACAACTCCAAATAATTGCTTTCCAGGTCCTTGCCAGAGATTTCAACCTTCAGTTCTATAATTCCATCTTTTATAAACATGTCTGGTTGTGAAAAGATAATGAAGACTCTCATCAACAATGTATAATTGGGCTCATTACTACACCTTCATAAAAATAAGAAACTATCATTAAAAAATACAAGTATTACTTCCTATCACTATCTCAGTTCTCCCCATAATGATTCTTTATGTTTTTTAACCCAGATTCAGCTATCTGAACCAGTTGCCTGGAATAAAGTATAAATGCTGGGTTGTTTTAGCAAAATCCTGTCACTTGTGACAACATGAATGAATCTTGAGGACATTATGCTAAATGAAATAAATCAGAGAAAGACAAATACTGCATGATTTCACTTATATGGGGTGTCTAAAAAAGTCACACTTATAAAAACAGAAAGCAGATTGATAGTTACAAGAGGTGGGGGGATGGGGGAAATGAGGAAATGTTCAAAGGGTATAGAATTCCAGTTATAAGATGAATGAGTTCAGGGGTTCTAATGTACAGCATAGTGACCATAGTTAAAAATACTGTATTGTATACTTGAAATTTTCCACGAGAGTGGAACTTAAATGTTCTCATCTTACTCCAAAAAACGGTAACTCTGTGAGGTGATGTATGTGTTAACTGTCCTTAATGTGATAATCGTTTCACAATATAT